>NW_010972688.1:54371-147418 GCF_000737465.1 Haliaeetus leucocephalus | reverse complement strand
TCGGGGGGCGGCGGAGGGGCAGAGCGGGCCGGGCGATCCCGCGCCGCGGCCTGCGGGGATTAGCCGATGCGGCCCCCTCCCCACACGGAGCAGAGCCCCTCCGCACACACTGCGTGGAGCAGATCCGCCCCCCCGGCACGGAGCAGATGCCCTCCTTTTCCCTCCCTCCACAAAACAACACATCCCACAGGGCGCACACACGGACGAAGGCAGTGTAGGGTGCCGATCCCCACCCATTCCTCCCACTCGCGGCAGATCCCCCTCCACATGCGCTGTCTGGAGGAGACACTCTCCCTGTCCCCACAGCGTTATGCCATGGGCTGCAAAGGCAGAAGAACAGAGCAGTTCAAGTCACGGGTATTGTTACAGCCTTACATAGAGACCTTTTCTGTATTTTTTCCTATTTAGCTGTTAGCTTCTCTCAAGCATGAAAGTTGAAACCATGGAGGACGACTGAGGAGTGTGTTCCCATTACTCTGGCAATGCTTTTTCCTGCATAGGACATATCCTGGACTTTGGGAACCGCTGCTGTACCTGCTGCATCCATTCACAAAGGCTTACTGTCAGTCTCATGATGAATTGATAGTCCTTACCGTCACCAGAGCATCGCCCAGGTTTATTTTTATTTCTCACAGCTTCTACTTAGAGTTGGCTAAATATGACCAGGTCAAAGATTAGTTACATGCACACCTTGTTACATGAAGCAAGTAATGAATATCTCTGTTGGATGCAGAGAAGTCTATATTGTAAGGGAGCCTGCCACAGGTCTGGTCAGGGACCTCATTCCTTTGATTTCTAAATATAAAAAAAGGAAGATAATGTAGAGGTTATCAGAGCAACTGAATTATTTGTGGGGTTGCTTCAGGTCTGTGGCTATTACAAATATTCTGCCGTATTACTGGCAAAGAACCCGTACCTCCCAATTCTGCTGAAAGACCTGGATTCTTAGACTAGATCATGTCTGGTCTGTCTCTTGGGAGGCATCAAAAGGACTTTTAAATCCCCCTGGTTTTGAATAAGTGCCAATTTCTGGCCTTCATTTATGAGGACACTCCAGTGCAAGAGTGGGAGGAATACAGCTGTGGCTGCCAGGTCTTTGGGCAGAGATCTTTATGCAGAGATCCATTCCTCTGCATAGAAATGGCCCTTCTCTGCAGCACTCTAACTCACCTGTCCTCCAGTATCACGACTTTTGGCTCGTAACTTGTTAACCTGACATTCAGCAATATCAGCTCGTTCTTCAGCCTCTTCCAGCTCGTGCTGGGTCTTGCGGCATCGTGAGAGATTAGTGTTTGCCTGTTCTTCCTGAAAGTCATGCAAGTGCCATCACTGACATGGACACAAACTGACATTGCCTTCTTACCATTAACCGAACAACCTATGGCTGTGCCACAGTAACATCACCTACTAGTTAGCCTCACAGCTACATCCCTGCATTGCCAACACTCTATCTAGTACTGTCAACAACATGAGCACTCAGCTGGTGACAGAACAATAAGTCCTGCTCAGTTCCAGCAGGGAAAATTGGCTAGTGTGGCTCCAGAAGTGCAACAACTCCTGGATAATTACAGCTGTGCCTGCTCTGTTGTGAGCTGTAAGTCTTTATGAGGTAAGGAATATTCAAAGGCAGTGGCCATAGCTGCCCTATCAAACGGAGTATTCACTTATTTTAATGAACTTGGGAGCCCAGACCTTTTGGAATTCTCCACCCAGGGCCCACAAAAATTTAAAGAGTTGTGCACTCACAGCTTCCTCAGCCTGTTTCTTGTATGCTTTCACTTTTAACTGCAGCTTGTCCACCAGGTCCTGGAGCCGGAGAATATTTTTCTTATCCTCTTCAGACTGTGGGAAGTGAAAATCAAGTCAGCCTTGGAAGATGGACTGAGGTGATGCACGTAAGAGGGCAGAAGATTTGAAATACCTGGTAAGTGAGCTCCTTCAGCCTTCGTTCATACTTGCGAGCACCTTTCAGTGACTCTATTCCTCGTTTCTGCTCAGCATCAAGCTCATTTTCTAACTCATTAATCTGAAACACAGTATCACGGTGAAGACAGCAAGCTGCCAAAAATGGCTGCTGATCCTGCTCTAGGATCCTGGGAACCAGGGTACTGCAGACTAAGGCTGCAGAGAAAGTGGCAGTGCAGGGCATCTTCCTGCAGCTGCTTCTTGGGGCTAGACTAGCTAAAAACTACTCACTGTGCTATATTAGTAGTGACATAGCATGTGAATCCATAGTTATTTATGGACAGAACTTAGCTGTGCATACCTGGGGCATTTATAATCAAAATCAGGCTTAAAGCTGTCAGAGAAGAGGAAATTGAAACAGGGAAGGGAGGGTTCTGTCAATGTTCACCAGGTAAATGGGGAAAATCTCGTTCATTTGTATCTTCAAATCCAGCTCATCCTCATGAATAGTCCCAGTGTATATAAGTCAAACCTGGACACCAATGTGTTTATTTCTGTGTTGATATTTCCTTTCAAAGCCAAGAACACCTAATTCCCAGTCAGTTGTGCTGTATTTTGGAACAGGAACAGCTGAAGAGTGCAATAAGTGGGTCAGGCAAATGGTCCATCTAGCTCAATGCTCTGCCTCTGGGAGTGGCAGCGACATATACTATTTAGGGACAGCATGGAAATCTGGCCGCTGTGTAATCCCCTCACACTTGTCCAGCTTCCACAGTCATTAGATTAGAGGTGTAAGGTGGCATATCTATGCCTGTTCCTTTAAGTATGTTTACAAACCTGATGATTTCTAATCCCTTTTTGAACTTTCTACCAGCTGCCTCTACAGCCTCCCACAGCAGCAAGTTCCAGAATTTCACTGCCCACTCTGTAAAGTACTTCCTTTTAATTCTTTTAAACTCATCTCCAGGTGAAGATGTCCTGATCTGTATCGTGTGTCCTTACTTCTCATATTATGCATTTTGATGAATAACCATTCAGAATACATCTTGGGCACTGCTGTCATGATTCTGTAAACTCTGATTACATCCCCCTCAGCCATCTCCTCTCCAAACAGAAGAGTCCTAGCCTTGTTTGTCTCACCTCATAAAGTTCCACCCACTCAGTTGCCATTCCCTGGATGCTTCTGTAACTGTCAGGTCCTTCTTGAGTTGCAGAGACCAGAACTGCACATGGTACATTTAATATAGTGGCAAGTTATGCTATCTGTCTTGTTCTCAGTGCCTTTCCTAATGAAGCCCAAAATTTTTTCTCTCTTCTGTTTTTGTTTCTACTGCACATTGAACAGTTTCTGAGGCCTGTCATGGATGAGACTGAGATCTCCTGGCTGAGCTGTAATTGCCAGTTCCAAGTTCATCCCCAAGTAAGCATGTTTTAAATTATTTTTCCCTAGATAAGTTAGCACGTACATCTACCCTGAGGTTCATCTGCCACCATTTTTGCCCACTCAGTTTTATGAGGTCATTCTCAAATTCCTCACCCACAGTGCAATGTTTGACTACTCAGTGTAACTCTCATCACACCTGCTGGAGATACCTGGGGTTGTCCCTGTGGTAACCTTCCCAAGAGGTTCCAGCAACCAAGGGCCCACTCAGGAACATGACCTTAGCCTACCCTAGTCTTCACCATACCCTCGCCTCTAATTTCTGGAGTTGCTTCTTTCCACCCTTCAGTGCCAGCTGCTCGGCTTCATCCAGACGGTGCTGCAGGTCCTTCACCGTCTGTTCCAGATTCCTCTTCATCCTCTCCAGGTGGGCGCTGGTGTCCTGCTCCTTCTTCAGCTCTTCTGCCATCATGGCTGCCTGTTTGTAGTGCATGGTTATGTTATGAACATGCCTCCCCATCCCTGGCCGTTCTGTGTTCTCCCTAGGAGCAATGCCCAGCTTCACGTTGGTATATGGCTCTCCATATGCTTAGTCAGTGCCCATGGCTGTGCTAAGCGTCTGTCATATAAAGAGGATCACTGTTTCTCAGTATCTGTATTTCTAAAACTACTCTGCCTTGGGGAACAGGCAGGGTTGATGACAAGAAAAAAATAATTAAATCATGCAAATAACTCAGTACCAAAGTTTCATTTTTTAGGAGTCAGTGGAAATTAGGGGCATCTTGAAGTATTACCAGCTAGCACTCTGCATCTCTGGGTTCCCAAATGATTTTGAATATCCATCCATTTGTTGCCTAAATTTGCCAAGGAGTCAGACACCTAAGCAGTTTTTGCTGATGAAATGACCCTGAGTATCTCAAACTAGAATGAAAAGTTTGTGCCTGCTGAGATCTTCAGGACCCAGGATGGATAGCTGTCACCAACGTGACAGGGCAGAGAGGGCTGAGGGGAACCTGCATCACTGCTGCTGGTGGGCAACCAGAACCAGACACAGCACTTCATGCCCAGGTGCACCATGACTTGATGCAATAGTGTAACCACTTTCTGTTTCATTTTCATATACCTTTCCTCCATAGTCCTAAGATTTGTTTCTTCTGATGCTGTGGAACTGTAGACTTGTTTAAATGAAACATTTCTATTCTCTCTTTTTATTTCTTAAATGTCTAGCATTTGTAAAGAAGCACGTACGATTTTAGTCTTAATTTCTGTTTTTCTGTGCTGTGTCTAAACAGGACTTGGTTCAGACTACTCTTTTCCTATTACAGTGTTGCCAACATTTGTTTTATCTTGTCTATTATGTTTATCCTGGAAGCCAAAGTGAATGTGGGTATCAGGAAGGGGAGACAGAATGCCTCTTCAATACAGACTGCTAGCAGAACATGAGTAGAGGACCTAGACTGAAGGGGTCTCCCATGGCAAGCAATAGGGCAGAGGCTGTGTGAGGCCCATGGGGAAGGGATTGTGTGTCACTGATATTTTCTGTTGAAGAACTGGTTCTCCTCCACCTGATTGCTGCCTTTCTAAAGTGTAAAAGTGACTGCAGTAGTATAAAATGGAAAAGAGGCAAGTAAGAAGACTCACATCTGTGATAGCTTTCTTTGCTTTCTCCTCTGCATTTCTGGCTTCCTGAATGCTGTCTTCAACCTCATTCTGTAAGTGAGTAATGTCCACTTCCAGTTTCTTCTTCATGTTGAGGAGGCTTGTGTTCTGTTGGGACAGTCCGAAGACAGGTCATTCCCACCCCATTTCGTGCCACTCCCACATGCCTATTGTAAAAGAGATATCAAATACCTGAGAATGAAGAAGCTGCACTCGCTCACTGGCATCCATCAGTTCCTGCTCAGAAACTTTCCGGGCTCGCTCTGTCTGCTCCATAGCAGCTCGCATCTCCTCCATTTCTGTTGTCATCAGATTGTTCCTACGCTCTACCATAGCAAGCTGCTCCTTCAGGTCATCACTCTCTCTCAAAGCATCATCCAAATGGAGCTGGGAATCCTTTGAAGGTGAAAGCACCATAAGACTCAGAGGCAAGCAGAGTGAGTGGCAAAGACCTGTAGGACAGTAGCACTTGTGGTTCCTACCTTGAGTTGCCCTTGCACGGCTTTGAGGTGCTTCTGCGTCTCTGCTACCTGACAGTTGGCATGGTTCAACTGTATTTCCATGTCATTCAGATCTCCCTCCATCTTCTTTTTCAGCCTCAAAGCATCATTTCTGCTTCTGATCTCAGCATCCAGTGTGGTCTGCATAGACTCTAATATCCTCTGGTGATTCCTCTTAAGCTGGTGAATTTCCTCATCTTTCTCTGCACTCCTTCTATCAACATCTGACTTCACCTGGTTCAGCTCCAGCTGAACACGTAAGATTTTTCCCTCTTCATACTCTAAAGAGCCCTGGCAGGGTTGAAATAATATCATTTGTCTCTGTAGTGACCATTACTGGGAAATGCCCCTGCAGAATTTTGACATTTTGCAGCCAGTAATGCAGATATATTTGCCTTACTGTGGACCTTTAGAAAAGGCCTAGCACTGAAAAAGCTGACTGCTATTCCCATACATAAGGCATTATACCTCAGCTGGATATTAATCAGTAATTTAGGAATAAGACTCCTTAGGAAAATGCCTCCAATACCACAAGGTCTGGGCATTGAGGGCTATGTTGACACTGCAGAGATAACAAATGATAAACAAATGATAAACAAATGACACTGCAGAGATAACAAAAAACATGTGAAAACATAAGATAAGGCAGCCAATCCTCATGCTCAGAAGAAGCTTGCCTTCTCTTGCATCTCCATGCTGAATTCTGCATAGGGGCTCTGCACTTAGTCCCACCCCAGTGACTGTGTGGGCATGTTCCCCTCCCATACAGCCTTTTTCCTCTGATACTCATATCATCTAGCTTCAGATGTCTAGGAGTTAAAAGCCTGAGTCTTTACAACCAGTGGACAGAAATAAGCACATCCAGAGAATGGAACAGTTGATGTAGCCCTAGCATCCATTTTAAGAACAGACCCTCCAGAGATGCCTATTTCTCCTTTTTGATTCTAGAATGAGCCTATGGTGACTAATTCAGGATTAGACTGATGATATTTAGATGCATAAATTAGAGCAGATGGATTTGTATGGCCACTATAAGTCTTGCTTCTACTGACTGCCCATCTGGTGAGATCTAAAGATTAGAGATGTGTCATTTGTTTTTTACTTCTTTTTCTGCCTAAGGGGAGTTACAGAGAAAACAAGGTGAGGCTCTTCTTGGTGGTGGACAGCAGAAAGACAAAAGGCAAGATTCAAAAGTTGATACAAGGGAAATCCTGACTGCATATAAGGATAAAAATGTTTTCCCATGAGAATGATGCCACACGGGAAAAGGTTGTCTAGCAATACTATGAAATCTCCATCCTTGGAAATTATAAAGACCAATTAGACAAGGCTTTGAGCAACCTAATGTAACTTTAAAGTTAGCCCTGCTTTGAGCAGGAGGTTGGACTAAAGACCTCCAGAGATTCTTTCCAACCTAAGTTAATTCTGTGTCTCTGTGTTTGAGCTATGCCCTAGGTAGACCATGAAATGCTCTCAAAGACATTTTGTGGAGAATCAGATATGGTCATACAGAAGTAATAAAAACTTTTCCAAGAGACAGTCAGGGCAGACAGGGAACAAAAGGCAGAACCCAGACAAGAGGGAACTGAAGGAGCTGCAATCTGGCATGGATTGGGAAAAAAGTAAGATTTAAAGTTATGAAGAGCTGAGGGATAGCCAAAGACAGTAAGAAAGACTGAGAATATAATCTCCAAATTTTCTCCATTCATGATCTCTGTAAAAACAAACCCCCTTATTGAGGATACTTGCCTCTGCTTCTTCTAGTGCTGCTTGAAGGTCACACTTTTCTTGCTCAATTTGCTTCTTTGCTTTCTCCAGTCCATGTTTAGCTTTTCCAGATTCAGCAATCTGTTCAGTCAGATCAGAAATTTCCTCTGCAACACAGAAAACACATACTCAACTCAGATAATGTTGTCAATGGCACCTGCAATTGCTGTTTGGCAATGGGAATGACGGAAGAGATAATGGTCTAATGTGATGCAGCAGTGAGGAGAAATAATAGGTCTTGTCTCATGTGCAGTCTTTATTTCTGATTACCTGATATTTCCAGCTCAGTGTGCAATCTGAAAATGAGAGGGACCAACTGGAGTGAGCTCAGAGAATAATGTCAAATTCCTCTGGATAGTGAAATTACAGCTCCAGAGACAGTCCTGTTTGATTGCTCTCTTTATCCTCAGATACTCCCCAGGGATCATTCAGCTCACAAAAGGAACTGAGTTGTGTTTCCTTTATACAGTTAGTTTGCTTATTAAATGCCAATCCCTTATGCCACAGCTGCATGGTTCTCTACAAGGACATAGACAACAGCCCTTCAGATTTTCTCTAATGGCAGTGACTGAAGTAATCTGAAAAAAATGAGTATCTGGTTTCATCATAATTTCTGTCCATTCAATTAATTTGGTCCCTGTCGATGAATGGAATTGTAATGGTGTGAAGGAGGCAGAATACCGTGAGGAAATAGGATAATGTAATGAGCTGTAGACATGTGCTTACAGGTGACTTTGAGATCAGCTGAACAGGAAAGAAAGTCACCTAACCTGAGCTTTGTAGGAAAATCATAAAGAACAAAACTCTGGGAAGAGGCAGAGCTCTGGTAGCCCAGAAACATGGAAGCATTTTAGGACTCATGGCGGATCCCAGCTGATAGAGATCTGAACTTACGCTGGAGGTTCTTGTTCTCCCGTCTGATAGTCTCAGCCTGGTCAAGCATTTCTTCATAGGCATTCTTCATGCGGAAGATCTCAGTGCTAAGAGAGCGAGACTCCTTCTGGGCAGCTTCCAGCTCAGCCTGACTCTCCTGGTACTTCTGCTTCCATTCAGACAGGACCTGGAGTGACAGGAGCATAAGAATGACCCATTCTGCAACACTCCTGTCTTTGCACGTTTACAGGACAAGAACCCAAGAGGCATGGCCTGTCTTATAATCTTTTGCTTTGGACTGTTCTCTGCCTGTGACAATCGATTCACTGTGATACATACTCTGGCTGTTTTGGTGGAAGCCACTTAAATTATCCTCTTCAGCCAGCACTAGTGCATTCCCCAAGCTCTCAGGCAGGAGTTTGGCTTGACATCAGCCTGGACACAATGTGGTTAGTCTGAATGAGGCTGTGTGACCCTTTTTATTATTGCAGGAGCCAGTGGTCTTGCACTCAGCCCACCAAGAAAGATCATGTTCTACTGATTGTCTCCTGAGTTTGACACCACAGCCCTGCAGGCCATCTTTTTTAGCACATTCACCAAATCCACATCACTTGGTCAAACAGTGTTGATTCTTTTAAATGTTATTAAAGGCAGTGAAGGCTGGAACTGTGTAAAGGAGTCTGAGGCTCTGCCTAACCTGAATCAAGGCTGGCAGACTAGCATCAGGTGAAAGTCAGGGCTTGTTAGCTTGAATATGAATACTTGCTCAGTCTGCTTGATCAAAGACTAGATATGGGTCCTCCCAATCTCCCTTGCAAAGACTTCATGCTTTTTAAAACTATCAGAAAGCTACTTTACTGTTTGCTGTGGTCATTTTGGGTTACTCACACTGATACATTATCATTACTATATGTCCCATTATATGCTCCTTACCATAGCTTTCCTTTGGATAAAATGTAATTTATCTTACTGTGAGTGCAGAACTTTCATAATTTCAGAATTTGGCCTGGCCTATAAAATGTCTAATGATGTTCAGATCTGGCAGGCTCTGTGAATGAACCTTGTCAAAATTCTTCTGCTTTTTATCAAATGCTGCACAGGCTGCGTTCGACCTCTCCATGTCACTCATGAGGTCATCCACTTCCCCCTGCAGCCTCTGCTTTGTCTTCTCCAGTGAAGCACACTTTGAGTTGACAGCCTCAATCTGCTCCTCTGACTCCTGCAGGCGCTGAGCAAGCTTCTTTCTGCAGGATGAGACAATCAGCACTGAGAGAAAGAAAATTCTGACATTCTCAGAAGATGGACAGGAAGGGAGTTTAGCATGGGAGAGATGGGCAGAGAGGGCAACATGGAAAGCTATGATGGTGTGAACAGAGGGCATCAATAGGAGCTTGGGATGACACAGCATGCTGGAGTCGTGCATAGGCTGGGAGAATACTTACCCAAGGGGTAGACTACACCAATGTGGAGAGGAACCAGAAACACATTTTCAATATTGGCAGTGTAAAGAATGTGATTTTTCAACTGTTATGATTAACACTATAGTTGATGCACTGGAATTCTCCTTTCTGTAGACACTCCCAAGCCTCTACTCGTCCACCTTTAAGCCTCTACTCACTCCCCTTTTTACTCCTAACACATTACAAAGCACACTGCTCTGCATATTCCCACTACAAGCATATTCTGGTTTCCTCCAGTTCCTTTTCACATTTATACTTAAATATCCTTCTACTTGCTCCAGACCATCCCTCCACGTACTTGGCCTCCTCCAGCTCCTCCGTGCGCTGAATAGCGTCCGTCTCGTATTTGGTTCTCCACTGGGCCACTTCGCTGTTGGCCTTGGACAGGGCACGCTGCAGCTCCCCCTTGGCTTCCTGCTCCTCCTCGTATTGTTCCCGGAGCAAGTCACAGTCGTGGCGAGCAGACTGCAAGGCGTGGGCCAGGGCGCTCTTGGCCTAGGTAGTTAAAATTATACAAATTTTCAAAACATTAACAATTTGTGACTGGATTTTTTTCCTGTATTTTTATAAAAACTTCACATCTCACTGCCCATGTGCAACAGTTTCTAGAGTAACAGAAGGGGCAAAGCGAATAACATTAAGGGCTCTGTGTTTCAGACTTGATGTTGTTAAACAAGATCAGGCGCTTGTCCATCTTGTCTGGGATGCTGCCTCTCAAACATATCTGCACCAAGTGATTCAGACAAAGACACAAGAAATCCAGCAACAGACAAGGTAGGAATTATCTCTCAAGAAGTTTCCCCATAAGCTTTTCAGGTAGAGTTTATGTTTATCTGATGGTGGAAAAAACTTTAAACTGTTTTGTCATATCTAACCCTAGGTACGCCTGCACTCTTCTCTTTCCTTTTTTTGGCTGCTACTGTTTCTTTGCCTCAGGGGTTTCCTGTAACAGAAAGGTGTGCACACAGAGCTATTTTCATTCACATCTCTCACGTTTTTGAACTTCAGAAAGCATGGTGAGAAGCACTTAAACTGTCTTCCTTATTTAATTTCTAATGTCTCTTCTCTGTGTTATACTCCAAGGCAAAGTTCCAAAGTTTCACTGCTCTGATGTCTCCACCTTTCTCTGAGAAGAAATCTCATTTATTGTTTTACCTCATGGATTTATTTTACAATTTGTTGGTCTGAATTAAAACAAGTCACCTTATTTTCTTCCTCTAGTTGCCTCTTCAGCTCTTCAGTCTGCTGAGTGAAAGCATGTTTGCCTCGAGTCAACTGAGAAATCAGGGACTCCTTCTCCTCTAGTTGCCGAGTAAGTTCACCTATCGAGAAAACATTTATTTTTTTAGACAGACATACGAAATGTAAAACATATGAATGAGAAGAGCTAGCCATATGGAAAATGATTACAAGATATAATGTGGTAAAATGAAGGGAAAGTATCAATTTCATTCCCACCAGTAGGAAAAAGCTATCAAAGAGAAATGTTGTGCTGACATCAAAGGAAAGGGGATGAACTGACCACAAATTCACACATTCATTTTGATTGACAGTGCCTCTTTTGGTTTGGTTTTATGGTTCCTTGGGTGGAATTTCTATGACTGCCACCAGGAGGAAATTCTACCATCGGAGTTTTGTTCAGATCACCCAGTGATGAATATATTACAAAATACACAGGCATTCAGACAGCATATTTAAGTACTTGGCACAGGACTATTACATTTCATCTGGGGACACACCATTCTCAGTCTGTAGACGTGTTTTCTGCATGTTCAGATCATTAATTAGTCGCAAATGTTCATCATCTTTGATTCTGACTTCACTGAACTGGTCTTCGAGAGCTCGGCACATCTTTTCCAGATTGCTCTGTTAAGAGATAGAAAGCATATCCTTCAGCTCATCTAATTGTTCAGAAGAACAATGGTAGTGATGAGAAATGTTTCTTCCTGTGCAGCAACCTTGGCTTTGGAGACAGACTCCATGTTACTGGCCAAGTCGTCAATCTCCATCTTCAGCTCGCTCTTCTCCTTCTCCAGCTTCTGCTTCACTCGCTGCAGGTTGTCGATCTGCTCCCCAAGCTCAGCTGTGCTGTCCGCGTGCTTCTTCCGCAGGGCAGCAGCTGTGGCTTCGTGCTGCAGCGTGGCCTCTTCGAGGTCACGGCGCATCTTCTGAAATTCTGCCTCACGCTTCTTGTTCATCTCAATCTGAGCTGCGGTAGCCCCTCCTGCTTCTTCCAGGTGCTCACTGATCTCCTCTAGCTCCCTGGAAAGGCCAGCTCGCTGCTTTTCAGTCTTTGCACGGATTGCACGTTCAGCCTCCATTTCTTCCTCCAATTCCTCTATTCGAGCCTGTGAAAGTTAATTGGTTAAATGAGGACTTGTGAATAGACAGATCTGAAATTATCACTAAGGAATAAAGAGCGAACATTCACATCCCTTTATATCAGCATACAGCGTGACGCACCACTAGAAATGTCACTGAATTTTGTCCTATGACATGCAATATTCAGTTTTGGAACAACAGTGAATGTAAAATCTGGTATTTCATTTTATGTTATAGCTCAGAATGGATTTATTATGTTATGAAGGATCAGGTATTGCACTTTTGTGAAGAAATAGGGGATGTGTCACTGGAAAATGTAAAGGAATGCAAGTTTCTTAGTAATTTTCCAAAGGTCAGGCCAAAACAAAGCAGTGTCCTCTCCATCAGCAAACAAGATGGAAGGAACCTTGAGATGAACAACCATGGGATAATAGCACTGAAGAGACCTGTCTTTCTGGCCTTGCATTTAGAAGGTGATCTCTGTCCTGATCATGACAGATTATGCCACATTTTATTGTTTTCTTAGAAAAGTAATTCTCAGTGGCTTCACTACTGTTGTAACTCAGTATCTGATCCATTTTCAAAGCCTGCCACAAGCTTGACTTAAGAAATTTCTTACATTGTTATATATGATTAGAGGCCAGAGTTTTTGTAAAAGTGCCCTGAGATGGGAACAGCACCCAGAGTCCATGTTAATTGTTTTATTCATGTGTAGAAAAATATTTTTGTAGAACAGTCTAAGAATAAATATCAATTAATTCTAAGGAACTTGTGCTTGGCTACTAAAAATATCAGTAACTCTTAGACTTTACCTGAAGCTCCTTAATTTTCTTTTGCAGCTGAGAACTTTGAGCCTGCTCATCTTCAATTTTACTTTGCAACTGGCTAATTTCAAAATCCTTTCTGTTAAAGAATGAGAATGCAAATTCAATACGGTTAAGATAAAATCTGAATTTTAGAATTCAGAGCATAAAAAGTCAGTACAATACTTCTTTAGCCTGTCATCCATCTGTTGCTTATCATTTTCCAGATCCATGACAGAATCCTGAGACATTTTCAGATCTCCCTCCAGTTTCCTCTTAGCTCTCTCAAGGTCCATTCGCAGTTTCTTCTCTTGTTCCAGAGATCCTTCAAGCTAAAACACATAAAACATACTTTGAAAGTAACTATTCCTGATTTAAAAATCTAACTAGGGTTGGAAATTGATGAACAGAGAAAACAATCAGATCCTGTATGTACTTCTCATGTCCACCTGTGCTACACTCTTGCTGCAAGATCAGAGCTGCCATTATGGTTTGGTTTCAGATACTAAACTGTCCACAGCTTGGCTGTGCACAGTTGAAATGCAAGTTTTTGAAAAACACAGAAATGAAAATTTTCCAGTGGCTGCAGTTCCTAGCATATAGACTGCCAAGTATTGACAAATTCCCAGTGTTCATAACTTCCTGGAGTATAGCCACACTGCACAGTAAGAGACCACAAATAACTCAGCAGCAGACTTCAAACTGCCACAGATATACTGCTCCAGCTAATTGGTTAAAATGGGGCACAAAAGTCTACAGTGCTGAAATACCCAGTGATGAACATAGTTTAAATAGGCAGGGAAAGATGAAAGATGTACTGGATTCCACAATACCCTGACAACTGGCAGTGATTTATTAGCTGAAATTATTAGAGCTGGCTTGGCTGCTTTAGGTGTTGCTTATACTCCCAGCTACAGATTTCTAGTCTCTTCTAATCCATCAGAGCATCCACCTACACAGCCCAAAAACTTTTTCTTACGTCGTCTACTTGCTGCTCCAGTTTGGTCTTGGTTTTGGTGAGTGTGCTGACTTTGTCTTCCTCAACTTGCAAGTCATCCAGTGTCTGCTGGTGGGCTTCCTGGAGGGCCTTTTTCTCCTTAGTGAGTTTAGAAATATTTTCATCCAAAGCTGCCATCTCTTCAGTAAGATTCTTAACCTGTTAGACAGCCAGCATCCATACTATTAGTGGGTGCCTTGAGAAATGACAGACTGAGAACACAGTGAGTGCACCCTTGCAAAATCTTGCATGGATGTAGTCAAAATGCTCCCCACAGAAGGTTTGTGTCGTTCATGATGAGGGTAGCAACAAGTGTCATGCCTGACAGTCACACCTCTCTGGTCCTGCAATGGTAGGAATTCTTGCTTTAGTTGTTTTTGACTGCCAGCCCTATCCTGCTGAATTCTGTAGTGGAACATGAGCTAGACCTTCACTTGCCTCTTGCAAGCTTTTCCCACTGGGATTTACAAAAGGTCTCTGAGTTGCTTTTGCTCAAAAAATGTATTATTTCCTGCATGTGATATATTTGCTAGGTGAACAGCTGTAAATTCTCAGCAAGTGAGGTTCTTTGTGCCAAGCATAGCCAAAGATATGTTAAGTTTTCCATAAAAGTGAAAGGAATATGGTAATATGACAAAGAACCTTATGCCCTTGGAACAGGTGTTCATGAATTTAGGGCAGGAGCTTCTAACTGGGCTGCTAGCTTTACCTTGGAAACTTATTCCTTGTACTTCAATGTAGCATTGCACATCAGCAACCTTATCTCAGACGCATCAGGCACTGTGCATTAGCCTGCCTGAACCTTGCTTCCTGTTTGTCTCATTTGGATGGGAAAGCCTGACAGCAGGGATAAGGAAAGTCCACTCTGCTAAGTGCTTTAGCTATATGGTCCTGATATCTGATAAGACACTCCCTCATCCTAATACCTGGCATGTGCTAGATTTCCTCTAAGCATTAGTGTAGGAATGTCCAACGTATCAGTAATTGCAAAATTAGGATCCAGTATTTTCTCAGTGATGGCATTGAAGGGAACCTCAAGGTTGTAATTACATCTCTGCTAATATTGTTTCCACAGGAGGACTGAACACTGTCACCACAGATGTGGGCTTTTGAATTCTAACATATATATCTCAATTCTGTCTCTTCACATAGATTGTTGAGATGTACGTGAAGAGACCTGTGCTTTTACTGGGAGATAAATGAGTTAATGACCACCTGATACAGACCCTCCTTGCTACACTGACAGTCTGAACCTTAGAAGTCAGGAAGAACTCCTATCATATCATCAGGTCAATGGAAGGAAATGATGTCCATCCTAGCTGAGACCTGGGCTTCCTAAGTATAAAAGAATTATAAGAAAACATCTGACATCTGCAAAATCAGTTCTCCTCAATGCATGTGAGAAAGGACCAGCATAGCTGTTCTGTGCTGAGCTACTCACAAGCATACTAGTCCTCCATTATCCACAGGAGACACAAATATACTGGTTCCTTATGACTGCAAATAGCCAAATATGGAAATTCTCATCAAGCACCATAACAACTTCTTAACTCTTTTTGAACTGTCACAGAAAATATATTTTTCCTAAGAGCAAGTTGTAATTTTAACAGAAAAATTTCTGTCACAGGTGATTAAGTGGCAATACATCTCTCCTATGCCTTGGGTACGTATCACTTCTATTCAGAGCACTTAGGAATGACCGCAACTTTCCACAAAACTGAAAACTGTCTGGGAAAACTATCTGGGGAAGAATAATTCCCTGATTCCTCTGTCACCTTATTCTCTGTTGCATGCTTCTCCTTTTCCACTTTGGCCAGAGTCAGTTCAAGATCATCAATATCTTTCTTCAGCTCAGAGCACTCATCCTCAAGTTTCCTCTTCTTTGCTGTCAGTTCAGCATTTGTCTCCTCTTCATCCTCCATTCTTTCACTTAGTTCTTTAATTTTAGCTTCCAGCTGGATTTTACTTTTGATGAGTCCTTCACATCTCTCTTCAGCATCAGCTAGATTTTCACTTTCCTGTCAGAACACATTGAAGACATGTTATATTTATCATAAAAAAGACAAAAGGCAACATCTGTTGTTCAAGCGCCATGTCCAGGAAATTGATTACACAAGTCAGGGCAGAATTTCCTATGCAAATCACAGTAACACACACGATTCAATCATGAGGAAATTGTCCTGCTTGGTTATGGCTAGGAAAGTGGGCCATAATCCTATGGTAGAGACACTTCCTTTCAGCTGGTTAGATGGTTTGACCACAATACCATGCAACAGAGTCACACGGTTCAGTCATAACAAGGAGCCTGCAAGGGAGAAATGAGATAAACAGGTGGGTAGCGAACTGGGTTTCAAGGAAGCATGATCTTAGATGTGGATTTGTAAAATATATAGCATTTCAAAGTCATCTTTCATAGAGCGTTGGATGGTTCTATCTTTAATAAGCTCCTCTGTCGTGGTTTACCCCCAGCCAGCAACTAAGCACCACGCAGCCGCTCACTCACTCCCCCCCATCCAGTGGGATGGGGGAGAAAATCGGGAAAAGAAGTAAAACTCCTGGGTTGAGATAAGAACGGTTTAATAGAACAGAAAAGAAGAAACTAATAATGATAATGATAACACTAATGAAATGACAACAGTAGTAATAAAAGGATTGGAATGTACAAATGATGCGCAGGGCAATTGCTCACCACCCACTGACCGACACCCAGCCAGTCCCCGAGCGGCGAATTCCCTGCCCCCCCCTTCCCAGTTCCTAAACTAGATGGGACGTCACATGGTATGGAATACACCGTTGGCCAGTTTGGGTCAGGTGCCCTGGCTGGGCATGAGAAGCTGAAAAATCCTTGACTATAGTCTAAACACTACTGAGCAACAACTGAAAACATCAGCGTTATCAACATTCTTCACATACTGAACTCAAAACATAGCACTGTACCAGCTACTAGGAAGACAGTTAACTCTATCCCAGCTGAAACCAGGACATCCTCCAACTCTAATGACACAGGTCAGACTGTCTCCCCAGAAACTTCTCCCACTTTATTCACATGAGGCTAACCTTGCTCCCATCATTCTCTAACCTCTCTGTCAGCCAAGACAGGGTCAAGCTTGACCTAAACTGTAGCCTGCAACTTTTACTATAACTAACATTTTGAGACACATGATTAACAGATAACATTTTGTCTAAATTAATGCTTCTATGAGGTATTCTACACAGAATACACAGAATATCTGTTGCCTCCCAGAAGAGTTATGGCTGAAAGCCATAACTGCAGTAAAAGAAGATGGTATGTTTAATTCTCTCTCAGATTCTGACTGAAACCCATAGTGCACTGAAAATCATGGCTAGTGAGCGTGTATCTTCTGAGGACAAACTTGGAGAAGATGGTGCTTGAAGAATATTTCAAGCAGGGTTGATAGAAATTCCTCCAGGAAAATGGGACTTAGCAAGAAGACAGGAAGGACTCCTCCAATACTGAAACACTGAGAAAATGGGAGTTGAGAAAGAGTCAGACAACACACTTGAGGGCAATGATCATACCTTAGAAGTTCTTTTATGTTCTAAAATGTGAACTCTGAGTGTTTTGAAAGGCATCCTAACCTGGAAGTTAGTTAACCTAGTTAAACCTGGGCTTCCTGGTTTTTTTTGGCTTACCATCCATGAAGAGGTTAAAGTGAAGTCCCATATGGTTGTAAACTAGGTGGGTTCTGGAGAACAGAGCATTAAATACCAAGAAGGGTGCAAAGAAATTCAGAAAATTGAGGTTAAGTTGAAGTTGGGAAAAAGGATTCAGGTAACGAATCTGATCTTCAGCATGCAGTTACAGACTCAGTGCTTGAAACAATACAGGATTCTTGTTGAAACCAAAATGGTTCGAAAGTACATGGAAACAAGTGACAGGTCCACTTGTACCAGACTGGCCTTGGCCATGTAGTATCTTACTACCTTTTAAAACCTGACAGTATTCATGTATTGTGCAATTTCAGTCTCTGCTCAGCAGTATTCCAGAGAAAAGCATCAGTCTTCGTTCCACAGTTTCAGTCCTGTGTCTAACAGAAAAGCACCCCTGCTCTGGCTCCATATTATAATGGTCAGCAGATGTGGACACAGCCTGTATTTCATCCAGAATCAGATACCATTGTTAGGAGCACATTGTATATACTGTGGAACATCTGATTCTTCCACTGGTGATTGCTTAATAGTGAAGTGGGTTTACATGTGAGCTCGGTCAGAATTTCTTGTATGCCTGCTAGTGGTAATGTTTTATATGTGCTTTGTACTCACCTTGCTTAGGTGTAAATGACAAGACTGGATACAAAGCAGTGGAAAATCTGGCCCTGTTACATGTCTGTTTATGAAGGTCAATGGAAAAGAGAAGGGAAAGAGCAGCAGAATAAGAGGAAGTGGGGTGAATCTGAAAATGGAGGTTACTCACAGATTGAACCTGAAGCTGCAAGTCATTTTTCTCTTGCAACAGGGTCACCATTTTCTCCTCCAGCTCTTTCCTTTTTGCCTCAGACTTTGCAAGCTCTTCCTTGGTCTTCTCAAACTCCTCCTTCATGTTGGCTATCTCCTTCTCAGATTCTGCACTCTTCAGCAAGGGCTTCATCTTGAAGTACAGCTTCATCCAGGGCCAATGCTTGACATTCATGAATGCTCTAACATTGTATTGGATGATATAAATGGATTCTCTGAAAACACATGAAAACACAGTTTATGAGGCTGGTGAGACTTGGGTTGGAAACAGACTCTGATTATTTGCCATACAGCAGCAGCATTTTCCTCGAGGAACTTCTACGTGAGACTTTTTTCCTCACCTCCCTTGCTTTTATTGGTCATTTCTAGGCCCTTGATTGCAGAATGGCTGGTTCAGTAGCATGAACAATAACTATGTCTGAATATAAGAGGGAGAAGTACTCCAAACCAGACAAACTTCTCTGGCATGTTGCCTGGGAATCTCTAACACTTCCCTCAGTCTCAAAGAAAGTGCAAGTGCTCAGGTGAATACGAGAGTGAAAACTGACCTCCTTGAAGTGTTGCTGCTGAGATTACAAATCTGAGAGTTACTGTCAGTTGTGGAAACAGCAGCTTGATGCTTTTTGGGTCACTCAAACTAGCAAATACCATATTAGAAATTATTAAGACAGAAGCTGAAAACAAAAATGAAATATTTTTATGGTATTGAATGTAAAAGGATGTTGTTGGTGCCCATAGTTGAAGGGGAGTTTAGATAATTCCTTGCAGAGAAATCCAGGGAGAGTTATTGAATACTTAGAAACTATCCCTGGCTCAGGAAGCCGCTGAGCTAAATATATACTGCAGAGTATTACAAATAAAAGCAGCTGGCTGGCAGAGCATCCTATACATTTATGCAATCCTTGCTCCCCCTAAACCCTTCACTTGTCAACAACATTTGAGAAAGTTTGCTTAGCTCGCCCAGTCCTGCCACTCCTACACTCTAAATTTTGTATGATTCATCCCATCTCAAAGGGACAGAGCTGAAACGAGAAGGGTATATGGGATTGTCGAAAGTATGGAGTATCTTCTCTGTACAAGCTAGAATTGTTCATTTTAGATGATGCAGTCACAGAAGAAAATTAAAGAGAAGGAGAGCAAAGAGTGATTATATGCCATTCCTTACAAGACTAGTGTGATCCAATGAAGTTATCAGACAACATGTCCAAAACAGACAAACCTTAGCACTTGTTCAGTTGGCTATCTCCATCACAGGCTTCTTTAAAAGTTGAAAATGGTAAGTGCATTCCTGGAGAAAAGGTTCACTGTTAAATACTAAATATCATGGTCCAGCTGCATGGTCCAATTGCTAAATAGCCATTGCCAGAATTTGGGAAGCTGTAACAAGGAAACTATTAGTTTGTACTTGCTCTGTTTCCCCTAGTCTTTCTAAGGGTCTTTCCTGAGGACAGTTTTTTGCCTGAGACAGAGTACTGCATTGCTGGACTCTTGGTCTGACACAGTATGATTGTTAGTATTTTCTTATATTACCTTCTTTCATTCATCTTTTTAAATTCAGTTCTCATGAGGTACCCTCTGCACATAGCTTGTGTATGAGTGATGAGGCTCACAAGCTTCTCATCTCTCATCTCTTCTAGAAGTCCCAGGAGACCTGCCTTGAAGAACACCTAGAACATAAGAGAGGGTCAGATGGTTTGAGGCTTAGGCAGGTACACAACCATTGGCAGCTGATGCAGGGTAGTACAAGGCAGTTTTGGAAAAATGACTGCAGAGTAAAGGTTTAACAGCTAGAGAAATTTTGTGTCAGTATTCATATCCTCAGTGTTCCTATGATTCATGACAAGTCACTCTATGTATGACCTAATCACATTATTGCAGTGTTATTTGATGCCTGCTCCAGTGTAGGCTGGGGAAGATCTAGCTCATCAGTAGTTATTAAAACAAAGAGTTAACTTTTAACTTAGTACTATATCCTACTCTGTCTTTTCACTGTACTCTACCCTTCTATGTCAGGCTCAAGATTTGCTCTGTAAACTGACCTAGAGATGACTTGAGAAGCATACATGGTGATGTGTGTTCAGTAGTGTAGGCGATTGGACTTTTGTCCAGAAATAGTACTGTCTTGGTTGTGCTGATCAGACAATCAGTGTCCCACCTAACACTGCTTTGGATATGGAAGATAGACTTGTGTGTGTGCTTAAATCCCCTGAAAACTCTGACTGTCCAAACTTGTCTGAGGTTGTCTAACATGCAGATATAAATGAGGTCAACTGGCAGGAGAAAGGGGCAGCACTAGTTCTAGCTGCAGCCACACTGTGTCACTCTGGTAATGTGGTGTTCCCAGGGCTGAGTGCTACCCCTCACACTTATCCCCAGAGCCAGACAAGTTTTCTGTACTCCTTCTTGACAGTGGTGTTCTTCGTTTCTAATCATCCTGAAGGCTGATTTCATACGCGAGAAATACTTTCAACAAACAAAATTTTTTGCCATTGATTATACCCACTCTTCCACAAGGGCTTTACCTTGGTGTGGCCAAATCTGTATTGGTTGTGGTCAACATCAATGGAGGAAAGAAGCTTTTCTGAAGCCTTTTTGCTGTCAATGAATTGGCCTTCTGGAATGGCTGAGGCATTAAGAATCTTGTACCTGTGGTAAGACAGGTTGCAAGGACTGGTTGCAAACAGGGTGAGGAAAATAGGATCCATCATATATCATAAAAATATATGGAAGCTGAGCTGTCTGAAAGTGGCTGAATATGCCATCTGAAATCTAGACAGTCTTGGCTGAACAGAATGTGATGACAAGGGGACATGTCTACTCTTCAGAGTAATCTGTTGGCTGTGTAACAACACAGTATGTTGTTACATACAGAATTAATGTGCATACTTAAGAGTGTCTGCAGGTCCAGGAATTAGGAAGAACATAGTGAGAACATGTCAACATCTACTCTTGTTTCATTAATCAGAGGAATGCTACTCAAATTAAAGTTGAGGATTAATTAAAACTACTAACAAAAATCAGCTATATTCTAAAGGGAATACAGGTCTTGCACAGCTCACGATCTCTGCAAGTTGTACCACTGAATCCTTGAGTTTGGACTAAAAATGGCATGGTATTATTCTGTAAATGCTAACAGCAGTCTTAGCATTTTGCAGGGTAACTTAATGATTAAGGTAATCCTGTGTCATGGACAGGATCACCTAATCCTTCTAAAGGAGTTTCTTCAGATACATCAATGAGGATCTGTGACTGTACACTGGAGCACTTCTTATTCTCAAGTCTGCCTTGAAAGAGAATATGTAAAATCAAGACAGTGATAATGGTGCAGTGAATTTATTCTCTATTTTAGGCTTCCATTATAGTTCCTCCTGAACTTCAGCACATTTCCTTTGAACTATAAAGCACTTTGTGTTCTGGACCATGGCCATTATGGATAGATTCCTTCACCTGTCACATCAAATTATGATTTGACAACTGAGACCACCTAATGCCTTACTGAATATCAGGTTGCAGGGCATTTTCAGAGATGTCTTGGGTCCTTTTCACACCAGTTCCGCATGGAAGATGCTACTGTTACATTTATTTATAACAGCAGCCAGTTCCGATTCAGCACTTTATAGCAACTGAGCTCACATGAATCAGTTTAATTGTCTCTGTTTTAATGATGAGGAAAACAAGGCACAGGATGCAGGCCAGTGACAGAGCACTGGCAGAGCCTTGGGTTTTTGAATGCTTAGTCAGTGCACTGTAAGGAGGCTGTGATGATGTGTATTGGTTTTGTATCTATGCTCTGGGAGACCTGCAAAGAGCAGTCTATAATGCCACAATTCATTACACTACAAGCATTTTGCTTCTCTTTGAATCATCAGTCATTGACTACAGTTTAGAAATGATACTAGTTCTGGTTAATCAAGAAATCTCTGGTTTGATTAAAGAGGGAGAGACTGGAGTGACCTAAGACAGTACTAATGACTTGGTTCCCTCAAAAGCCACTAATCTAGTCTGATTCAGGGGGTGTCTCTCCACGGTGTCACCAGACTTGTCACTCGAGTTGTGGGTTCACTGAGCGAGGCCTTATCTTAACAGACAGTAATAACTGAAGACCTACCGTTGCTTAAAGTCTGCATAAAGGATTCTGCTTGGAAACCCCTTCCTGCAAATTCGGATGCCTTCTAGAACTCCATTGCACCGCAGCTGATGCATCACCAAATAATGGTCCATTTCACCTTAAACAAAATACATCCATCATGATTCTCCTTTTCTTCCAAAGAATGTCCATATGTATTAGCATTCAGAATGACCTCCCTTTTTTGGATAAAATTCAACCAGTTCTTGATTAAAGATGCAGGAAGTGAAGACAGAACATTCCTTCAATTCATACAAGTTGAAGAGAGCTGTTTCAGTGAGCTGAGCTTTTACTAAGAATGCTAGGGCTGGCACTGCTTGTGAATCACCGATGGCCAAAAGGGATAAGGCCACATTACTCAAAAATGGCAAGAGGGTGCTTTAGGGTCACAAGCTGAAAAATCTTCAACAGCATCAGCATCCTCACTGGATGTAGGTAGAGGTGGCACAATGTAGAGTGTAGTACCATCTAGACAATCAGCTCTACACATTATGTAAGATTTTACCTTGAATCTGCCATGCAAGCATTGAATATACTCAAACTTGGTTAGATTTGATAGCTAAATAGATTCCAACACAGGAGTAGATAAGGAGGTTGCTTAAAGCTCTCAGTCTGCCTGTAGAGGACAGTTGATTGACATTGGAAGAATTATCTTTCTCCTCCTAAAATATCTGTTGGATAATAATCAACTGTATTTCTAAGTCTTATGTTCAAGTATTACAAACAAAGTACAACTGGCAGAATAAAACCTTGGAACCACTTCGTCATGCAGAAATTTCCACCAGCTGTTAGAGACATTAATTAGTACAGAATGGCCCATACCCTTAACTTTATCTTTTCAGTGTAATCAATAAAGTTGTACCCAAAGGAATTGTTAGAAAAGTTGAGCATAAGCAGCCTAAAACCAGATAAAAATCAGAAGATGTCCAGTTTCTCTTCCTTCACTTCACCATCCTTAATTTTGCTCACACAGTGCTACCTTTCTTTTTCTTAGAAGGCAAAAGTCAAGATTCCCTCTGAGTCACCTCTGTCAAAACAACCAACTGAACATTAAAATGAGAGCCATATCTGGCAAAATCATTCATTCAGATATGCTTTTCTATTTTAGTAGGTTTCCTTAATTCCCCCTTTACACCTTCTCGACTGTCAAGACCCCAGTGGGATTCCTCTTTCTTCACTTTAGGATATGAAGTGTTGGACACTTCCATTTGGGCTTCATTTATAGTCAGTGGAGTGAAACAGTTTCTTCTAGAATGTGATTCATCTCATCCTAAGATAGATGTATAAAAGGGGCCAGATGAGTCATACCTTAAAATGCCAGCTTCTCTCCACTGAATATAAAAGGAGTTTAGATGAATAGCTGAAATGTGAATTTCATACATATGTGTGTTGCTTAAATCCTGCTTGTGGTCTTCAGGGTTACACAGAGACACATAAACAAGAAAGGTAAGAAATGTTCTCAAATTGGTCTTTTGTTTCCTGAGCAGATTAAACAGATACTAAGCTCCTGTTTCCTGGTATTCCTATTACATCCACTACATTCTACCAGTATTAACCTTATCATTCTATCAGTATCAGACCTCATAACGATTAGACTCCTAAACACCCCCCAGGCAAGTCTCTCCCCAGGTACTTTAATTTAAGGGCCACATGAAAATACTCCCAAACTTGACTGTTCTTGGAGACTAAATCCTTTGTGAGAGTTTAATATTTAATTAAATAAAGGGAAAAAAGTAACTGCATATCAAAATGCTTTCCAAGAGCTAGCAGCACCCAGCAGCTTGTACATGGAATATATGATTTCTTTGACAGTCCTCCAGCTCAGTGAATCAGATCCTAAGACTGAATATTTAGAAACTGGTAAATGGTCTTGGGCTGAACCCAACAGTTCTGAATGACACAGTCGTCCTTAAATCTAGGCATTTGTTAGGGATTTGCTAACGCTGTTACCCACAAGAGACAATTTCATCAGCTGTTATCAATCCCATCTTTATCATCTTCAGCTCTGTACACACATTAAGCAAAGATGGGTAAGTGTTGTGGACCATGTAATGCTCAAAATTTTACAGGCATGGTGAGCAATACAAGAAGGTTTACTTGGGCACTGTCCCACAGGCCAACCCCCACAAGAACTTCACGTGCAAAGGGAGCTGTTCTGGAAGAAATTGGTGTGGAAGCTAAGCAGGCCAATTCCCATCAGTCCTCTGTCTTCAGAGTATAATGACGGACTTACCAGGTGTCTTGGTCTCATTAGGAATCAGGCAACGCACGAAGTGAGGATGGGTACTTCTCAGGTTAGTCATCAACTTGTTTAGATTTTCCTGTGATAGAACAAAACATGGGTTTCAGCTTTGAGCTACAAAGCTTTTGCATTCTTATTCAAATGTCAAGGAGTTATAGAATCACAGAAGGGCTTGGATTGGAAGCGGCCTTTGAAGATCATTGAGTCCAACGCCCCTGCCATGGGCAGGGACGTCTTTCACTAGATCAGGTTGCTCCAAGCTCCGTCCAACCTGACCTTGAACACTTCCAATGATGGCGCAGCCACAACATCTCTGGGCAACTTGTTCCAGCATCTCACCACCCTCATTGTAAAAAAATTTCTTCCTTATGTCCAGTCTAAACCTACCCTCTTTCACTTTAAAACCGTTGCCTCTTTTCCTGTCACTATAGGCCCTGGTAAAAAGTCTTTCTCCATCTTTCTGATAAGCCCCCTTTATATAATGAAAGGCTGCAGTAAGGTGTCCCCAGAGCCTTTTCTTTTCCAGGCTGAACAACCCCACCTCTCTCAGCCTTTCTTCATAGGAGAGGTGTTCCAGCCCTTGGATCATTTCTGTGGAAGCATGGCTCATTTAAAAGGAAATTCACATACCCTGAACACAGCAGACACCGTCTGGAAAGAGCCCCCCTTCTTCTTAGCACCTTTCTTGCCACCACCACTATCACCTTGGAAGAAGTAGATAGGAGGTAAATGGTTAGAGTAAGCAGTGTGTTTTGTAGGCCTCACCTTCCGTTCTTTGGTCATGGGCCAAAAAAAGAATTAATTTTTAATTGTAAATACTGACCCACTGTTGCATGACAGTTTTAGTGAACTGCTGCTAGCTGGTTGTTGATCAGTGTATGGTATATTTGGTCTCAGATGCATGATTTAGGTTGCATCATAATGTATATGGCTTTGGTGGTATGGAACACTATGGCCTGACATAAGTTTCATAACAGTGTACTCTCTGCTACTAGTCACATTGCTTTTACTTATAGATATAGCCCCATTTTTTAATTTTTTTTTAATTAGGTGGAAGGCCACAAGAATGTGGTTCAGCAGTGGACATTTGTTTATCAGTGCAGTGAAGTCTTCTTTAGAAAAATCTCCTAATCCAATGTTCTGAGTTATGGCAGCCCCAAGGCAGGAAGCAAGTTATAGTCTCAGGAATACAAGTGCAAGCAGCTCAGTGCCTTTTCATATTTGCTGCACTGTTGAAGCCAATTAAATTGAGACTTAAATGGAGTCCTTGTGCTCCAAACTTCACACCGTATCCAAAATTTTATCCCCTCAACCTTTTCTTCTCACCTTCCTTATATTGATGATACTTGCAAGGACCACAGCTGACTCATCCCCAGTGTTTCCTAGGAGCTTGCTCAGACACGTTGTTATGTCAGTCAGACTGAACTGCAAGAAAGTCCCGATGCAGTACTCTCTTGTGCCTCGAACCCCACAGTGCATATGCCTGATGGCTGAGTTGACTACTACTGTATGCTGCCTCTTCTTTTTGCCTGGCATCCAGGCTGCCAGAATATTGTTTTTTTTGTAGAAATCTGTGTGGCCATTTTTGGTAAGGCAGACTTATTGACTGTCCAACTTGATGGTTTTCAGCCACAAAAAAGGGCAAAAGACTGGCCTGCTCTCTGATGCCCTCACAGGACTTCTAAATTATATTCTCTGTCTCTCTTCTTTTCCCTTGCAACACCAGGACTGCTCAGATGGTTATGAAATAGTTCCATGGTCTCTTAGTTCTTACAGTTCACCTCAAGAAACAAAACTGTCTCCAAAGACTATAAAGTGCTTGTACTTTGCATGTATATTTGGCACCTGTCTAGAGGATGAGTAAGCGTGCACATGATTCACAACACAGTAAGTCAGGAAACATACACCTCCTGCCACTTTGTTTTGGACTTGCTGAGTTTTACTTATCTGGGCCACATGAATGTGGTATTTTCAGCAGTTCTGCATGTTGGTATCTTAGTTGTGGCATATCTGGGTGCACACAAGAACAAGGTCACATTAGGGGATGATAGAGAGTCTAGAGTATACCACAGAGAGGAGAAGCAGAAGTAGACTTTAGTTGTTTCTTGCCTTATTGATCATTACTGGAAAAGCACTTACTTGTTTCTGCACCGGCATAGTTAGAGAAAAGGAAGGACAGCAGCTTCAAGGATGATTTCTGGTACAGCCCCACAACAGTTTCATTCAAGGGATCCTTGTTCTTGTCAAGCCAGCCAGAGATGTTGTAGTCCACCGTGCCAGCATAGTGCACCAGGGAGAAGTGGGCCTCAGCCTTGCCTTTGACAGGCTTGGGCTTCTGGAAGTTGTTGGACTTGCCCAGATGTTGGTCATAGAGCTTGTTCTTGAAAGAGGTGTCGGTTGCCTTGGGGAACATGCACTCCTCTTCCAGGATGGAGAAGATGCCCATGGGCTGGGAGAAATATGAACACATGAAGAAAGTAGGTGGTGGGGAGAGGAAAAGTAAATAAAATGTCACATTGCATATGATTTGTGGCTTGTTTCAGTGACTGTAATTTGTACTGCACAAGTTCTTAATACACACTAGTTACTATAATAATCAGGCAAACTATAATTAGTCTGTGTTGCTCAAGCTACTGCCTGTAAACATGGGAACTCGACAATACTGTTTACATGCATCTTTGAAAGGCTATATATACTTATATATACATATTATAATGAATTGTTTCAATCATCTGTACCCTACATCATTAGGAAGTAGGTGTCAGTGTCCTGTTTGCGGGACTGATGCTGTTGTCTACGTCTGTTACAAGCCACCAGGTTGCAACTGTCAACATGAACTTAATTTGATGGCTCCCCATGAATGTGCATAGATAACTAATATCTAACAACTCCTGTTCTGTCTCCAGTGAATGTGCATGATCAATCAGATTTTCCTCACCTTATATGGAGTGTAAATGGCAATAATCTGGCACTTTAGACTACTGAAAGACTTTTAATTTGTCTCAGAATTGTATTTAAAATTGGAAGTATTATAGTACAGAGATGTAGGCATATTCTCAGCAACATCAGAGCTTTCATCTGAGCTACATTAGGTATCTTCTGATAGTGCAGATAAGCACATGTCCTCTGATTTTGCTGGAGACACTGACGTGACCTGCATTAATTGGCCTAGAGAGAATTCTAGGATTTCCTTCTTTGTATGAACCTTTTTTTTTTTTTTTTAATTAATAAGATGCTATTAGATGCTTACATCTGAATTCAACTACATAGCTGCCAGAGCTAGAATCAGGGATCCTCTAGAGCAGCAGCAACCACAGGAGATGGATGTTGGGCAGGAATGCCATGTTTTGAATGAAGATTTTGCCCTCTAAGTGTGGCTGCTGCGTGAGAGCTCTGGGCTTAGCATTCATCTTGCCTAACTGTAGGTGTCTGTAAACAGAATCTAGATCTGAGTTAGCTGTCCAGATTGCTCTTCTGTGATGGAAGCATTATAAAGACATTTATAGAATCACTAACAGAACATACTTTATAAGGAGATGATTTGCATCCTAGAAGTGTCGTTTACTTTCCTGTCATTACAAGAGACTACAGCATTAGGTCAGCATAGGTGTTCTGATTCCTCTGGCTCTAATACTCTATTGCATAGATATGGAACACAAAATGTGTTACATACAGTGTAATTTACTGTTACTGAACAGTAAGTGTGGATTTTGGGTGTTAAATATAGCAATAGGCAACAGGCGCTAGCTGTGAATGGTAGCGCTGCCTGTAGATGCTGCTATGTGGTGGGATGTGTGGGTGGTTAGCAAGAAACGTGAGGCTCGTGTGCAAAGGCCTAACCCATGGGTATGAATATCAAGCAGTGAACATGCATGTGGGATGGCTGAATCCATCACTGGGCACTGGGCATGAATGATAGAGTTGGGAGCAGATACCTGTATGCTCCTGAGAAGGAAGATATTTGGGTATGTGCATATTGGATTTGCATGTCATGTGTAAGTGCTGTGCACAACCACTGGACACTGGCTTGTTATGTAGCAGTGAAGGATTAATTCCCATTAAGATCCCCAGTGCAGTAGCAGCGGGCAGCAACAGAAGCGCCAGAAAGTGTTGTGTTGCTAGAACTAGGAACTTAATTCTGTCTGTTACTGCAAGGAGTAAGACTTGAGGTTCACCTTACTGTTAAAGACAGTCTTGTTAAAGGCACCAAATTAACATCGTGTACCCCCTCTCCCTTCCACCCCAGCCGTGTTGCTCAGGAAATCATTGTTTGTGCAGAGGGAGCCTGTCATTCCAAAAGCATTGGTTTTATACACTGCCTCTTATGTGAGAGCGCCATTCAACAGTAATGTGTCAAGTTGTTAAGAATGACTGGACTAAAATAAATAACCATGAAAGAAATGTGCTCTCCTAAAATGAAAAGATTTCCTCTACCTTCTCAATGAGTTCAATGCAGGCAGCCAAGTCCATCCCAAAGTCAATGAACTCCCATTCAATTCCTTCTTTCTTGTACTCTTCCTGCTCCAGCACAAACATGTGGTGGTTGAAGAACTGTTGCAGTTTCTCATTGGTGAAGTTGATGCACAGCTGCTCCAAGCTGTTGAACTGCAAATTCAAAATATAAAAAAATGCCAGTTAGTTTGGAAAAGTCATCAATGGGCAAGCATACCTACTGTAACTCACATCAAAAATTTCAAAGCCAGCAATGTCCAGGACACCAATGAAATGCTGTCTGGGCTGCTTTGTATCCAGCTGTTGGTTGATTCGAATAACCATCCATAGGAACATCTTCTCATAGACTGATTTAGCCAATGCACCCACTGAATTGTATACCTGTAAGAAATATGGCCATGACAGTAATGAAAATTGAGCTAGCTTTAAACTTGAAAGAACTGTCTGAACAAAATGAAAAGCTGATCAGCTGTCTAGGTACCTGTTGGACATTTTGTCCTTTAGTTACATATTCATTCCCAACTTTCACTCTGGGATAGCATAAAGCTTTGAGCAAATCAGCAGAATTCAGACCCATCAGGTAGCCAGCTTTGTCAGCCACTAGGATCAGAGACAACAGATGAGTTCAAAAGAGAGAAGGAATGGTGTCCTGGTCCTCTAGGATGTTTCTGTTACAAGGAGCCTACTTTCAGCACTACTCAAATGCACCTATTGCCAAGGGAAGCTCCTCTCCAGTCCCATGGAGAATGTTTTTCCCCCAGCATAGGCAGAGTCTCAGCTACAGCACACTCCTGTTCCACACCTGGAGGGCTGGAGCAATGCTTCATCTTTATGTCTTTCCGTTTCCTTGCAGAGCATAAATTAAATCACTGATTTTGTGGAACTTGCAACAAACTTAAACAATTTAGTTTCTAGAAGGGAAAATCATTCTCAAAGTGTTGGGCACTTTATGGGGCAGGGTTTCTAGCTTGTCTCCTGGTGCAGTTCATGAGCAAACTCTGCTGTCAACGTTACCTTCTGTGCTGTCCGGCTCCGCCTGCTCCTCCCGCTGCTTCTGCTTGAACTTCATGTTCCCGTAATGCATGACGGCCCCCGTCAGCTTGTACATCCCCACCTTCTCATCTGGGCTGAAGCCCAGGATGTCCACAGCGTTCTACAGAGGCAACAGGCAAGTCGAGGAAGGTGAGAGAAACACAAGGTGCTGTTAAGAGGCATGTGCACTGTGATGGGAAGGTGGGGTGTCTCCCCCTGTCTCCCCTCCTCCTTGCCCGCACTGAGCGCATGCAGCACCGGGCCGGCCCTGTGGCCGGTGTGGGCAGCAGAGCCCAGCGGTTGATGGCCCCTGGCTGCAGCTGGTCTGACTGTGAGGCCACACCGCGGGTGCTCCACTGAACTCACATCTGTCGCCAGCAGCTCCTCGCTGTCGTCAATACTGGCAACAGTGACTTCTCCTTGGCTCACGTAGGGGAAGTCGTAGGGGTTGGTGGAGATAAGAAGGAGATCTGCAGGTATACAGGGCACCTTTCATGGCACCAGGGCAGGTCACAGTGGAAAGAGAAAGCACTCACTGAGCCAAACCTAGCACTGCTGGCACTCACCAATGAGCTCTGGCTTCTTGTTGGACATTATCTGGTAAAAAATATGATAGCTCCTTTCACTGGCCAGCTGGAAAGTCACTCTGGATTTCTCCAGAAGATCTAACCAAAACAGACATGCTGTTAGTCTCCCGGTAAACTTGAGATCATAAATGCACAGATTCTGTGTGCACTGACTTGCTTCAACTCACAGGTTTCAATATCTGCAGAGGCCAGCTTGCCAGTTGTTCCAAAGTGAATCCGGATGAATTTTCCCTATCAAGCAGTTAAGATCAACCCACAGGTTATAGTGATCAATGAATGAGACATGTATTAGATGTCTGCATTCCAACAAATCGGAAATGAACTCACAAAGCGTGAGGAGTTGTCGTTCCTCACAGTCTTGGCATTGCCAAAGGCCTCCAGCAACGGGTTGGCCTGGATGATCTGATCCTCCAGAGTTCCCTAGTTACAGGAGAGAAAGCTTCATATCAAACTTCACTACTGGTTAATAACAAATATTGCAAAGGAAATATTACAAACAGATCATTTTTACACTTCATACGTGATTTTAACCTAGAATTTAGCAGAGTTTTTAAGCACTCATCACCCATCACTCTAATATTGCCATTGGTTTCAAAGGGAAGAGTGCTGAAAGACAGAACTGTATTTTGTTTCATTCTTGTACCTGCTATCATATATTGGGTATCACATACAGAGTCACTACAGTGGAGCTCAGGGAGTTTGAAATCTGTATGGGAGAAGTGCTTCCACATCCCCATTCACAAAGGCCATGAGAGCTAAAGAAAATGTGAAAATTCTGAGATTTTTTTCTGGAGGTTACTCAAGCCCAGGACACACACACAGAGGTACAGCCTTTAGTGGGAAACACCTAGCAAGGGAGAATGTAAAGTTTTGCAATTGCATTCAAACAACCAGAAGCCTTTCAGAGTGCAGAAATACATCTCCAGACATGATTTGAAAAGAAGAGTGGGATGTGGACAAAGCCTGAGACTCAAATACCAAACTTAAAAAAAACAGAACAGAAACTCTTTGAGGTTTTTTGCTGCATGACTGCAGAAGGAATGATCAACATGTAAAGTTTTGATATAGTATTGTATCACTCTTGTTAACTGCAAAAATAGGGGAGGAAAGAAGCTTCTGTGACATTAATGTCTCTCCTTTTGTGTGCAATATGGTCCAGGAAGCAGAGTCACCATGTGCTTTCTTGGAGTGATAGAGCAAAGCTTTTCTCAAAGCTTTTAGCAAAGTCATGATTGATCCCTATGTAGTCAGAGCATGAAAGTGTTGCCAGGGATAATTTCCAAAACAGAAATGGAAAACAAAGAATAAGGAAAAAAAAAAAAAAAAGAGTTTTTATCCAGGAGAAAGATGAGCAGCACAGCTCAAGTTGCTGCATCTTTGTACATGGTGTTTGTTCAGTGCAGCCTTTAACATCTTGCAATGGAGACGGAGTGCCATTCCCAACTCTGTCTGCAGATGGCACAAGGGGTTTAAATTAGTTTTTATTAGTCCACCATGAACACGGACCCTATAAAATTAAGGCAACACAGTAGCATATGAAGCTCTATATAATTTTTTTTAAAAACAAAAAATCCCAAATCCATAGAGTGATGCCCTCTCGCATGTATGTTTCAGCTTTCTAAATGGAATTCCTCATTTAAGAGAAGAGATGTATGTGTCAGTGCAACTGACTACACCAACACCAAACCTCTTTTTAGTGCACAGCTGTGATGAGGGAACTCACAAGAGAGCATCGTTTATGGAGAACAGCATGGAAGAAGACATGGCAATTCTTTACACAAATTCATTCTGGAGTCTCATCTACAGGCTGGGTGACAAAGTGCTGGAGGCTGACAATATTCTGGAGAAATGCAGTTACATGTTTCCCTTATTCATATACCCTTGCCTGGCGTCTGATTTCAGCCCTCATCTGAAATAGGATGCTGGCCTAGACAGAACAATAACCTGAGTGGTTTATTTAATGTTTTTATGAAGAGGCACATATTACTGTTACAGAGATTGTGAATACTAAAAAATAGAGTATTCTGTGAATAAACTGAGAAGATGGCAGAACAGGTTGTTGCCCATCTGAAAGCCAGGTGATTTTCCTTATATCAGTCATGGTCAGTACATGTCTCAGCTGTCTCAAAGTGTTTTCTGAGATCAGTCCTGGCATAGTGAGCAGCTGGTGAAAGCTGAGCCCAGGAGATTCTGAAATGGTGCTGATGGAAAGACTGCTTGTGTTGAACTTGCCTTGGCCATAACAACCCATCAATCACAGACACCTGCCTCTGAGTGCGAAAAGAATATTCAGCCTTGGAATCTCCTTAGGTTCCGCTGTGCCCTTGGGTACTCAAATAACATGCTGACACATGTCACCCGCTTTGATGCACATACCATCTTACAGACTGTGGTGACACATACTTGTGCCACAAAGATGTTTGTTGTTCTGTGCTAGGGAATGAAGCCCACGCCTTGCAAATGCACCAGTGGGCTCAGATTGCAGCAGCTGGGCTGCTCAGCAGAAAGGGGCATCAGGGCATGTGCTTTCCTCACTGGAAGGATCCTTTCTGAGGTTACTTTCTAACTATCAGGCAAGTGGTCTCAGCTGTCCTAAATCTGCCCCTTTTCTCATGCTTCCTTTCAGGGCTGTTACATTGACCACAGTCAGGAGAACAAGCCAGTGGAAACTACTACCTGATGCAACTGAAATGACTCTTAACTTCAGCACAACCACTCTGGAGTCCAGAGTTCCTGCACTTCCCCTGTCAGTAGGAATGAACCAAGGAATAGGAATGGCACAATCACGTGCCGGTGGGAACCGAGTGCTCTCTTTACTCTTGCAGCCACTCAGGTGCTGTGGGTATGGCTGATCTCATAGGATAGTAATGGATAGATACATAGACAGTCAGCACAGAGAAAACTGCTGTCTTATATTATCTTCCTCTCCCTGGTGAAGACTACCCCTGTGTAAATGGAAACTGGAGAGAAACTGAAGCTTGGACCTTTCCTATGTTCAGAAAGTGTTTCTTTAAGTAGAGTTCCACTAGTGTTCAGAGGCATGAAGGCCAGGTAGCAGGGGGAAATGAGCGTAGGTGTGCTTAGACTGTGCATCCTAACTGTCTCCTCAGTTGCGCTACACTTTCTGCCTTTTGATAGTCCTGCAACTCAAAAATATTCATTGATAGTTTCTGCTCTGCAGCCACATTCTTGGGCAAACACTAGAAGGGGGAGCCAATCACATACCTGCATTTTGCCAGGCTGTTGGTCTTTCTTTTTCTCACCAGTAACTGCAATTGTTGCAAAATACTGGATGACACGCTTTGTATTCACAGTCTTCCCTGCACCGGATTCTCCACTGTTGAAATGAAAATATTGTTACAGGAAACAGGAAATATTTTTACTTCTCTGTCAGCTTTGTCGCACATACCAAAATATACTCACGTGATAAGGATTGACTGGTTGTTACGATCTGAAAACAAAGTCACAGAAAGAGCTGTTCAAATGAGATGTGGAGGGCTTCTGTTCCTCAGACATAACTAACTGACTTGAAGGGAAAGCACTATGTTGTAACTGTATTTATCACTTTGTAACCAGATAAGGTAAATTCTGCATTAGTCTGCATGTGGATTTTTTTGTGCATAGAGGGATGGAGCAGCCCGAAGTCTAAGTCCAAGCAGTGGTTCTTTATAAGGCTTCACACTTACTATTTGTTTTCTTTTATGTATAGACCTTGGCTTAAATATTGTTTAATCAGAATCACATTGTCTGCTGTGTTTCTTCTTTACTGTTTCTTTAAATTCATTACTAGGAGAGTGGGCACAAAGCCATATAGATAGCTACTGCCTTTCCTTCATTATCTGACACAGGTAATGAGCACAGAGGTCATTAAGGTGCCACAGGCAGTCTAATCTTGAGTTGTGCCATAGGACTATGGGAGCTGTTGCCATCAGGCACTGAGTAGAACAGCACCTAAGATGCCTGAACTGTCAAGTGTTCCTTGACCAAGCAGCCAGCCCTGCTTATATCAGGGTTTCCCATTCTTGCCAAATGACTCACCAGTCAGCATGAACTGATAGGCATTGTCAGAGATGGAGAAGATGTGTGGAGGGGCCTCCTGGCGCTTCTTGCCTCGGTAGCCAGCCACCACCTCTGGGTTGTACACCGGCAGCCACTTGTAGGGGTTGACAGTGACACAGAAGAGACCCGAGTAGGTCTGCGAGGAAGGGAGACAGCACGTTGGCTTCCACTTAGCCTGGCAGAGCAGTTCCTCCTAGCTACCCAGAGGAAGACTGCTGCTGCTACTTACGTAGATCATCCAGGCTGCATAACGCTCTTTAAGGTTGTACAGCACAGCGGGTTCATGGAGGTGGGTCATCATGGCCATGTCCTCAATTTTGTCAAATTTGGGAGGGTTCATGGGAAAGACTTCATCATCCTTTACAGTCACAGTCTGACAAAACCAGAAGGAGAAGAAATCTAAGCCAGGGAACTGCCTAAATTGGATGATCATGTACGAGTAACAGTTGGTATTACTTACAGTATCATCATATTTTTTAACTGTGACTTTGCCACCTTCTCTACTCTGTATGGTACCTTTCACATACATTTGCTTTTCATCCACTACAAAACAGGCTGCCTTAGCATCAAATGGGCGATTCTGCGCTTCAATTCTCTCTTTCTCAGACTTCCGTAAATAGGGAGCAGCTTCTCCAAAGATTGCCATCTCTGCATCTGAACTCATGGCTGGAGTTGCTCTGGAGGAATTCAGAAAAGATTCAGAGAGCCTGTGCATTTGTAATTTATATTTGTCTAGAAAATGGTCATGCTCATTGACTAAAAGGAAGAAGAGGACTAATCAACATCAGGCACTTAACTTCTGCCTCAATTTTAAGTATCCACTGAAGTAGTCCTCATACAGAAAGTTCCTTTTGTAGACAGATGTGTATTGTCTTTGGATGCCTGTGTGCCCAAGTGAGGCCAGAAAGAATATCAAGCTAGCAGTCTTCAAAAGCTTCTCCTGCTTTATCTTTATCTGCTATTCACACAGCTGCACAGCCACATACTTCTCAAAGCCACATACACATAGCCACTTAGATAGTTTCATTAGACATCTAAACATTTAGATGCAAGTAAGATCCAGAAGTTAAGCCGATTGCCTCTCACACATAATTTCTAAGTAGAGGTATTCTTGGCACCCTTCTGTTTTCTATGTTTTAATACCCAGCAGGGAAAGTTCAACTAGTTTCTGTCTATACTAAGCACTGGAACAAATTGTGAGGGTCAATCATCACATATCTAAAGCCAAACCTGTTTATCATATGAACAAAATATAAAACGTTTTCAGATCTGTGACAAAATTAGCTAATAAGGGAATACAATGTATATTGAAGGTAATAATTAATAGCATAGTATTATCTAGGTAAATAAGTACTTGATATAACATCTCAAAGAATTTCAATTACAAAGTATCTTTTAGCTTTAGCATATTATATAGAGTAATATTGGTTATGGATCATTAAAAGACAATTAATGTGCACCAATATGAACCAGACGTTCAGTTAGGGATCTGTCTAGTAGAAATATTTCAGAAAACTGCTTTATGCTCAGTTTTATTTTACATTTTTAGCAATATCTAGTAGAAATTCTTCAACACAAACAGATGCTATTGGTTGCTACAGTCAAAAGGACTGGCATGGATAATTCAAGAGCATCTGGAAATAACACAGGCAGAAATAATGTAGGCAGGAACTAGCATAAACAGAATGTTCTTCCCCAGGCAAGCTAAGGTACAAGCTAGCAAAAAAAAAAAAAAAAAATTCTAAACTCCTGTTACTTCATGGGCTATCTGATGCACTGTGGTGCTAAAAAAGATAAAGGGGCAGAACTGAACAACTCAGTTGTATATTTCCAAGGCATCACAGTACTGAAACAATCAACATGGAGTGGTTTTATGTGCAAGAAAATGATGAAAGGAGTCCAAAGGCATTTATAATGCTGCTTTTGGACACATTGCTGTAGAAGGGCTCATCTCTCTCAGCAATACCTATCTGCTATGGGATATGCACCTTGCAGGACTTAGAGGTATTGCATCTCTCAAGAGCTTTTAATACCCAGGAATTTCAAAGCACATAATCCAGAACGTTTAACTTACTTTGAAAGTATTCTATCTATATAGAGCCCAGCATTTTTGCCTATGTGATCCTGTCTCTGTGTGGTTCAAGGGAAGCAACATGAAAGAAAGAGAGAAATTATTTCACAGTGTCCATGAAAAAGTTAAGCAGAGCATCAAGAAATGCCAATAGGTTATCAGCAAATTTCTCGAGGGGCACAGTCTGTTAAACTACTGAATGTCTTTAATAGCAAATATTGTAAAATTTAGATCTTTACGCATTCATGAACAGAGAAGAAGGCATTCTCTGGAAGAATAACCTGTAATTCCATCCCTTTCAGCTTCAATTTCAGTGAGCATTTTTTGATATTAGGATGGAAAGCACATGTGTGGAGAGTTCCTTCTGTTGCTTTGGTGAACTCTCCCAGTCACTCAATCACTAACCTTCCCCAGAAAACCTAGAAGAGAATGGTGCATATTAAGTTCCCTGTGAAGGTGACTCTTTGTATATAAACAGGCCTGTCTATCAGACAGGAGACAAGATTGTCGTGGACTTTGTTTTGGTTTCAGGACCTATGTGATAAGCCGAAGTCAGCATATAACGTTCTAGACCTTACCCTAGAGGAAACTAACTTAAGGCAGGATAAACTTAGACCCTTCTTGAACTGTACTTTGAGCCTCTTCTCTGAACACAGCCTCAGTTTCAGGCTTCCAGTGGTTGTGCAGATGGCAGGGGGTGAATTTTAATCATCTATAAATCACAGAATGCCAGGTTACACCACAAAAAGACATTGCTGTCGCTGTATCTCATGTCCTCTTGGCTAAGCTTGTGTATCTGTCACTTTTCTTTCCCAATAAATGGAGTATTTCCTACCAAGAACTGTTAATATGCTCATATCAATTAAAATAGCATATACCCTTTTCAGTGAACCTGGTTCTACGACACTGTCTTTTGCCACCTACCCTTGCCATTGTCTGGGTGAGCTTCACGCATTGCTCAGGATCAGTCAGCAAAACGACATGTTATTTGTTAAGCGCTTACCTTCAGAAAGCCCAGGAGGAAATCTGCTTTCAGTGTCTATGTGGAATGGTTAAAGAAAGGACAGAGAGAGTTAAATAAAAAACAGTCCATTGTCTTGAGCATATGCTGTATCAAACATTTATACACCTTGTTAGTCTCTCCCAACAGCTGAACTGTACACAGAGCCTTACAACTCTTGAGCTAGAGCCAAGTCCCACAGAAAATCTTGTGTTCCTCCCCACATCACTGTGATCTGCTGAAAACAAATCTAATGTCTAGGAAAAGATCAACTACATTACATATGTTTTCCCAATCAATTTCAACTGCCTTCAGAGTTAGTTTTCCTGTGTCTTTCATAGGACTTGGAGGTAGCAAAGTTTGTAGAAGGTCCCTGCAAGGAATGGCATGGCACGGTTCTTCTGCTTCTGCTTGTGCCACCACACTGGAGTGGTTTGGGTCATATAAACTTGACATTGCATGTAAAGCATGACCTGGAATGTTAGAAGTGGGGACTGAGAAGAAAATGCCCCTACGTATTGCACCTCCTTTGCAGAGCTGTGGAGGTGTCATGGTCAGAGTATGAAGCAAGCAGATGGGACTTACCGTGAGATGCTGAGGTAACAAAAGAATAAGGTTGCCTTCATCTGTGGCTCTTTATATATAACCTCCTGCCCACACAGCATTCAAGCACTCTATTTTTGGTCAATAATAATTTACTCTTTAGTTGTAAACGTGTTGAAGCTCTGATCTCTCTGCTAATTACTCAGAGACAGGATTGGTTTAAGGTTGTATGGAGTCAGCTGCACTGACCTGTTCTTTTCACATTGCTCTGTGCCAGGATGGAGGATGGAGGAACCCAAAGACAGCTCTGATAATGCCAAATAAGGCAACACTTGGCTCCTGACTTCGAGAGCTTGCTTTAATCAACAAGATGGTTGGTTTTTTTCTAAGTGTGCACAATTATTTCTTTATGGACTATGATTTTAACGGATCCCATCCTATCCTCTCTGTCCATGCTCATAAAGAAGGAGGAGGACTTAGGCAGAATTTTTCTCTCATTAAATTTCTTTATACCACTGTATGGGGTGCTGGCAAGCCTGAAACCAGCCTCAAGCTTGGGACAGAATAAGACAACTGCCAGCTGATGGACTAAAAGACAGTCTTGCAGTCCTGGCCTGTAGGTTTACAATACCTGATGCCTGCAGGCATACTCAAGGTCTCAGCCTGCGGGAAGGAGCCTGGTTTCTGTGCCACTCCATTAGCCTGCAGAGGATGCCATGGAGCAGGCTGAATGTCAAACCAGAATAACTTTGACTTGCTCTGTAAGGTTATGTGGAAGAGAGTGTCTGCTCCTTTAAGAGTATCTGGTAAGGACCTATTTTGACACCACAAGGGACAGTAAGAAAGAGAGGAAGTTGTAACCAAAAACATACCGGGACACAAACCTGACTGACAAATGGTAAGGGAGGAGGTGATGGGAACCAAACCTGGTCAGTCACACTACTTGATGAAGGCATGTGAGAGTGTGAAAATGTTTATTCCAGCAAGGTTACCAGATCAGGGACCTTGTCAGTTGGGAAACTAAGGTAAAAGGGGCAACCAGAAACAATATATACAGGCACAGACCTGACGAACCAAATATAGAGACAATGAGATGAAACAAACCTGTGACAGTAATTGATGAGCTATCAAGAAACTACAGGTGCCACTTCCAGGGAGATCAACCCAGACTTCATGACTGATAAAATTGTGAACCAAGGGAGATCCCAGACATGGTTGGGGTGGGTGCAGGAACTGACAGAGCTGTACAAACCCCTGAGGGGACGTGCACGGGTAGGGGGAGCAGGGAGGAACAAAGAGGGGGGTAAACAGAAAAAGGTATTAAAGGGGTCAGTTGCACATAAAACAGGGCCAGTCAGTGCACTTGTCTGGCTGAGCCCTGTACCTGATCATCACAGTCTGTGTTGTCTTCTTACATCTTCTTATTAAATCTTTTCTTAACTCACTCTTTGTGTAATGTCACTCCCTATCACATGCATGCATGTGCATGCATGGACTAAGTGCCAGCTACTGGTGAGGCCTCTGTGTGTGTGTGAGTAAAAATTGGTGCCAGTTACTGGAGTCAGGCTGGGGGCACCCCTGGCCTGTGGTGTCAGCTGCTGGAGCCAGTGGGTTCTCAGCATCAGCTACCGGCGCGAGTGGGGGTCTTTAGCTTCCAGCCACTTGGGTGGGAACAGTGTGTGTTCCTAAAACCAGCTACTGGGGGACACCAGGGTGAGTGAGGTGAGTGCCAGTGGCTGGAGTGGGACCAGAATTAACAGCCCATGTGCCTGGTGCTGGCTGCTGGGGGCAGCTGAGCACCTTTGTCTTCCCCAGTCTTGGTGTGCTGGTGTGTGCTTGTGCATTCACCAGCAAACTTTAAGCTGAACCAGCCGGTCAGCAGGGGAGCCTTGGGTCCAGGCTGGGGCAGTCCATGCTTTTATGCCCAGGGAGACTTGTGAATATGGGGTGTCCATGGGATGAGTGTGTGAGTGCTGCGTGTTTGTGAGGATCAAGCTGCACCAGCTGGCAAGTAGGTAACTGTGGGGCTGCTCAGAGGGCCAGGGTCTGGGCAGAGGTGCTGGGGAGGCAGAGGGGCTGTGCTGGACTTGAGGGAGCCACAAATGTGCATGTGCTTGTGAACCTGGTGAGTGTGTATGAGTGCTTGCACTAGTGACCTCCTGTCTCTGCCAGTCCCAGAGGAGGAGGGGATATGTCTGTCTGTGCTCATGTGATGTGGGTCCTGTTGATGGCACCCTGTGTGGGTGCTGTTGATGGCAGCACCTTGGCTGTGGCAGTCTGTGACCACCTGTGTCAGTATCCTCTGTGTATGTGTCTCTGTGTCTGTGTGTGTGTCTCTGTGTCTCTGGGGCATGTGCTTAGCTTTGCTACTGGTTGAACCCACAAATGGGAAAGCAGCAGCTGTGTCCCTCAGCCTGGGAAAAGACCTCAGGTCCCTGGGCACCAGGCTGGGCTCCAGTGGCCAGGCAGGATTACTGGGCTGGAGTGGCTGGAGGAGGTAGCCATGCGTTCTAACATCACTTAGCATGCTCCATCACAGAGGTGCAATAGTCCTGGGAGGATGTGTGGGAGGCTTAAGTTTTTCACAAGCATTTACTGGAACCCTGCGGGACACCAGCTCCCTGTGTTAGGAGTGTGTAGGTGGAGGCCTCATTCATAAAAAACCTCTAGTTTGACATTGGGATGACTTTTGAGTTGACGATGTGCTGCCTGCCAAGTCATGAGTGTAGAAGAGGAAACTCCACTGTCAGGAATGGAGGAATGTCCCTGAAGAAGCACTATGTGCCCCTCCAAGGTGGCTGTCCACAACTGACACTTTGTCACTGCTGGGGGATCTTTCCACTTCACCACCTATACCAGTAAGGTACCACCAACGGGAGCTCACCATCATCCTTCCACTACATCCTTGACCTCTTGAACCACTATAACCATTTTTCACTGCAGCACACACCATTGGACAAGTGTTATCACCACTGCCAGCTCCCTCAGTGAGGATGTCTCACTGAGGTAGAAGGTGAAAGTATGAATGCTTGGTTTTATATGTTGTCTTTGAAGTTTTGGTTCATACATTGAATAAAAGCCCTTTTCATCTTTTGCACAGACTACCTATCCATACCACATCTTCCAAAGACAGTCCACCTTTGAACTCCCTGTTTGATGGCAGTCATTAGTAAGCTATGTGGTAAACAAGTGGTTACCAGTGTGATGACAGCACAGCCAACTCATATTTGAGGGAAATGGCAACACTGGCAGCATACTGTGAACTGAGCCTGTGAACAGGTGAAGAGGTATTACATGGCAGTACCTGGTCATAAATGCAACACTGATTTGTTTGAAGAAGCCGTGTGGCGATAGAACATTATAGTAGGATGGTGTTCTCCACTCCTCTTTTCATCCTCTCTAGTAATGCATGTACACTTCTTCAAACATGTTGGGATTTTGCTACACATAACTATCTCCAGCCTCATTCTAGTTCATATCCCTCTCCATGTTCACCTGCAGTCCTTCCATGCTCCCTAGCCCAAGTCCCTCCCTAACTGTCTTTGGGTCATTGACCCTGACCTATCTCTAACCCAAACTATCCATGTCTATGTGCTGCCCTTGATGCTCCTCAGGTTCTTAGTGCTGGGCACTATGTAGTTTCCGGTCTGCAGTCCCTACTTAATCTAGCCTAGGAATCTGTCATAAAGTTTTCTTGCTTTTCATATCCTATTCTCTCCACTTAAACTATTGATTCCCAAGTCTGTGTGCGCTTGCCATTTCTGCAACTGTCTAATCCCTCTCTCAAGATCTCTTGCTGGAGGTGTTCATTGGCGTTATCTTTGACCTGGGAGGACTAGCAACAGTGGTAGCTACTGGATATGAGTTATTAAGATGGTGTTGAGTAGAAGTAACAGTATCTTCTAAGTGTAGATGTCTAAGTGGTATGTTGGATGCATAAATGTTGACACATAGGGAATGAAGATCAGCATTTTCTAAGAGCTTTGACTGGGGGAGGGGTTGTAGTTGAGAGTAATTGTTGTCAAATACAGAGCTGTCTAAAATGGTGTCAGTTGGCTACTTTAGTCACTGGAATTGTATGCCGTATTTCTGTTTTCTATTCCTTTGTCTCAGTATATGAGCTATTAATCAGAGAGAGCACAAAATTGCCTTACACACCAAAGTAGGTGGAATTGAAAACTCCTAAAATCAGCTCCTTTCTTCCTCCCACCTTCCTCTCCTTCAGTGAGAGACCTAGATACAATTCCTTTGTCTGCCATGGGCCACTTCTACCCATAAAACCTTTATAAAAAACCATAAGAACAGCCATATTTTGTCCCTCAAACTCATTGTTCTGTCCCCAGCCATGGCCAGGACAGATGCACAGGAAAGAATATAAGAACAGGGTACACATTTAGTGCTGTTTACCCAAAGTGCTCTCCCAGCCTGCAAAAGCTAATGGTTCAAGGAATCCCTGATGCTGATGTTATGCCTTTAGATTAAATAGTTCTTAATGTATTTCTTCTGTGAAAATATTCAGTCATTTTTGTACTCCTGTAAGCATTTAGCATTTACATCCTGTGTTAGTACATTAATTGCATGTATGACGAGCAACCACTTTTATTTGTTCTGAACCATCCATCTGAAAAATTAATTGGTGTAATCTACAGTGAAACATTATTTCTTATTGACTCTCTTTTTTCACCCATGCTTTTTTACTCCTTAATAATTCTTAATTCAGAAACAATCACATTGCTTTGATCACTATTGTTGTCCTTCTCTAAGCCTTCCCTAGTTCATTCATCTCCTTTTGGAGTACATGTAGCTAGAACTGCATACAGTATTCAAGCTGTGAGTACATCATGTATTTATACACTCAGGTAATAGTTTCTCTTTGTGCTCTATTCCTTTTCTAATCATGTAAAACAATTTATTTCCCTTTTTGAACCATTAGCAAGCATAGAAGCTAATGTTTTCTGAGGAATAGCTATTGTATCTGTGTGATCTCTTCTGAGTAGTGATGGTCATCTTAGAACCTATTTCTGTGTGTAAAAATGGGATTAATTTTTTCTCATGGGCATCATTTCACATTTATTATTATTAATTTAGTCTGCAGTTTTATCACTCAATTACAAGATAGTTACAATGAGGAAAGCAAGGAATGAAACTCTCCATCCTTTTCCTTGAGGCTGCTCTGATATGAAGAAAAAATTCAGAGTGTTTGGAGTAGAACAAATATGAGAAAGCCAGAGATAACCACAGCTCTGTGGGATCACCAGCAAGGAGGTATCCGTTTATGCTGTTTAATCAGTAGTTGCTTGCTATAAAATATACAAACAGGCCTTTGAATAAGGTTTGCCATGTAGAAATAAACAGATGGATTTCCTAACCAGTAGGTTAGGAAGTGATCCATACTTTTCCACCTGCCCAAGCACTCCTGTAGACTTTTTTTTTTTTTTTTTTTTACTCTTGGAGAGTAGAGCTGCAGGAGGAATGTTAAGCATGTTCATCTGTTCCCATATGGGGCTATGTACATGCTGTGAGCCTGCTGAGAGCTATATAGCTATGGGAACGAAAGCTTGGGATGCAAATTCCTCAAGCAACAGTAAGAGTTGATTTCAGGTCTCTCACAGCTTGGGTAAATGCTCTTACGATCAGATTATTTTTCACAGCAGATGAGATGGCAGAGTAGATTTGTCATCATTACCTCATCTTTTCTTTATTTTAAAGGCAGAAGAAACATTCATCAGAAAAGGATTTAAACTTTAGAGGCCATGAAATCTTATCACCTCTTTATAGAATTGACCCAGGTCCCTATCCGGGAAGAGATGGATTTTCAGATGCATTGTTGTTATCACTTCATCTTGGCTCGATCTAGGGAATGTCCTTGGTGCATTTACACAGTTCTCATTGGCTGTTTGTTTTGGATTATGTTTATGATGACTACTATTTAGGTACCCTGTATAGGAAGTAAAGATATCTAAGAGGGTATATTGGATTCTGTTACAGAAAAAGGACTCCTTCAAGTCTGGCATCGCAACATGCAGTGTTCAGATGTGTCCTATTTAGGCCTTTTCTCTTGCTTCTTGAGTCTTTTTTAGTACGTTTTTCAATGCTTTTACTATGTTGTTTGGTTGGTTTTTTTTTAAATCAAAGTCGTTGCCAGTCTGCCACAGTCCGGCCTGTGAGCACAGACACTGTATGAAATAACAATGATAACTACTTGGATGTGGAGATAATATTGTTACTGTATTTTTCTTTGATGAATAGCTAGGTATCAAACATTCAAATTAGCTGTGCTAGTTGCAGCACTAAACTTGCATGCACTTTTTACATTTCAGCAGTCTCAGGACCAGTTTTTTGTACCCACTCCATCTATATTACAGGCTGCATTTTTAATTATTTGCTATATGCACTTACATTTGCATTTTTATTACGTGCATCTTTAGCTTAACCATAGGAATAAGGGAACCATGGTTATTCTTTGTCAGAGACTATCTTGTCTTTTATATCTGACTTATCTAATTATTTTGTAGTAAAAGTGATTTTGCATTTTCTCCTGGGTTATTTTTTTTATTAAAACAATATATGGTGAAGAACCAATCCTTTCCAAAGGCACACCCACCCACTCGTGACCCTACACATACAGAATCATTTTGACATCTGTCAATTAAGCGATTTTTAATCTATATAGTATGTACTGCTCTAGTTTTGTGGTGTTCTAGCTTACCAAAATACATACAAATGAAAACCAGTAACAGATCTATGTGCTATTAGTATTATTACTTTTAACAAGAAAGTATATAAAGTCATAAATATCAACACAGTTTAAGCTACCTTAAAAAGAAAGTAAAAATTACTGTATTTAGTTTGACATATCAAGTATTCCAGTGTTTGCCTCAAATCAATATCAATATTAGTCTATTATTTACAACACTAAGTGTTACAAACATTTACAATATTTATGGAATTTTAAATTACTACCTACCCTCTGGGGGTTCCCCAATATTTCAAGAATTATTGAAAATCAGTATTAATGATGCTTTTGAAATATAGTGTCTCCTTGCCAGATTATCAGAAAAAGTTACTTCAGAAGAGGCATGCAGAAGGAAATGACTGGTATGGAATAACCTCCACCTGAGGAATGACTATGTAGACTTTGATTCTCCAGCCTGAAAAAGATTCAGTGGAGGAGGTAATATATCTATGTTATCTGAAAAATCCTGAGTGTCATAGATGTATTCAATGTCTCTTTTATGTAAGAACTATGCAACAGCAAATGAAAATAGCAGGATGATGGTTCAAAACAGATGAAAGGAGATGTAATTCATTGCCAGAAGGCATAATGGATAGCACCTATGCAGGGCATCTGACTGCAAGGGTCAATGCAAATGACTGCCCCAAAGGAGGACCTCTAGAATGAAAAGGAAGCAATAAGGAAAATCTTGCAGTATGGCTGGGAATTCACAAATTATTAGGGGAGGACCTGGGCTCATGAGAAACAAGGGACTGCAGGTAGTGCGTATGATGAGATTCAGGAATATTAGCAAACCATCTTCAGACTGTGTATATCTCCCCCAGCCACAAAGAACTACCCTTATAGGTGATGACAGTCCCAGATTCATGATTGCTGCCAGCAGATAGAAAGAACTTTTAACTAGAACCTCTCTTTTATTTTAATAAAAATTCATTCCCTTTTCTTCACAGGTAATGATGTCTGACACTGCCTCCCTCAGGAAATCCCAAATATCTGTAAAGCAGCCCTATACCTCTGTACACCATTTATGATGCCTCTGGAATACTAAACATAAAACATCATTGCTTCCACCAAACTAGAATGGTGGAGTCAGGTCCATACCATTTTCAGGGGACATTGTATCTTTTCTATCTTTGTCTTGAGTACAGTCTTCTCTGAAAACCTGCATGAGGAACAGGGAAACCAGAAGAGTCCCTCAAGGAGAGAGAGAAGCCAGACTGCCGAGGCATTTGTCCAAAATGGCCACAAGAGGATAAGCTGTGATCTGGAGGCATTGTAGGCTACAGTAGTTGGAGAGTAGCACGGCAAAGTTCAGGAATGGAATAGCATGGGGTGTTAACTCTGTTGTGGCCACAGAAAATGGCTGGCAGCACCATTGTTCTTGTGACTTCTAGTGAGGGACTCTGTGATGGGACTGGTTTGCAGCTCATAAGCAGGGTTTCCCAGCATTTCTCAGTATCTCTTGTGACCCAAGGTTAGAGTTGTTCAGGTCCTGCAGGAACTCTAATCTGATGATGATGAAAGGATGTGGGAAGAGAAAGTACGTTTTGGGGCTACCCACCTTACACAGGATATTATGAAGCAATAAAAAAATTCAGGAGCAGTCTGAGGAGGAGCATTATCTTCTAGCTAAGACAGACAGATCCACAATTTCTGCTTCTTTTTGTTTTCCAGAGCATATAGTTGTCCTTTAAGAGGGCTCCCATGTTCCTGGATATATGTTGACTTCAGTGTTACTCCCAAAGTGAAGTGTCCCTGTTGATAACTGTCCAATAGGCCTGCTTTCCTGTGACTGCAGGGCCATTACACTGAAAGAACAAGAGTATACAAAGACAAGGAAAGGTTGTGTGTGTGTCCTTGAGCATGCTGACTTTTTGGGGCATCCCAGTAAGGCACTGAGGAGCTAAATGACTCCGGGGTCTTGATGTCTACCTTGCTTCCCATTGTATTAGTGGGGGAATAATGTCTCCTTTGGGCAAATGAAATATAAAAGACTTCTTCTCTTGTGGCCAGGTAAAAATTTCCACTTCTAGTTAGATGAACTGAACCTTCAAACTTTATTTAAGTTGGAAAAACAATCAACCAAATGGATTGCATGTAAAGATTCAGAAAACATCATGTACCAGGAAGAGTTGTTGAAAGCACATTTTAAGTCAATCCAAGTAAACATACCAGGCAAGTTCTAGAAGTATTGTATATATCTATGCAGATATAGATTTGATATTGATGTGATGAGTCTATTGTCTAGCTTGACTAATGTGTTGTTGTTCATAATAATTATTTTTACATGATACACACAGATGTGAATTTATGAAAAGCATAAGTATGGCTGGAGTCTTTTACAGTAATTTATCTGTCAAGAAAAGTCCCTTACATTTATTGTCAGTTTCTACACATGTGTTGTACCAGCTGATTCATCTGCACAATTTCTGTAAATTCTGCTATTCATGGAATTCTGTAAATTCTGCTATTTACATAGGTTGATCAATCAAGGCATCATCACACAAAAAACATCTTCATGAGTTCTCATAATTCTGGCTTTGTCAAACAATATATAAAATGTAAATGTAAGCCTGTATCGGTAGCTAAAAGATTAGATACCATGCGAAGCACAACCTGCAAAATTTGTGCATTTGATTGTGTTATAAGTTCTTTGCTCTTTGTGGATAAAAGAGTGTTTGTTTTCTCTGTTCCTATGCTTCTTGCAGGACTCCTCAGTTCCTTGCATTTAGTGCGGGATGCAACACCACACCTGTTCATAGCACTGAATAGCTTTGATCCTATTAGAGTTACCCAGTATCTTTTCCATTGGATGCTCATGAAGAGAAAATTTTCCTAGCACAAATGGCCAGTGAAGTAAGCCTGCTTATACTAAGTCCCCAAACCACTGATTGATAAGTTGCTTTATCTGCAACTGTGTGACACTGTTGGGACAGATGGACATTTTGGTCTGAACTAGTGTAGCTATGCTCATGTTTCATACCCAACCCCCTTTTCCTAGGCCTTTAAGCAGATGCGCATTTGTTCCTCATACCATCCACCTTTCAGAATTTTTATCACTTCATTTTAACAGGTTATTGTGTTGCTGTTATTGCAGTACACCAGGAAGACTGAAAGGGGAAGAAAGGCAACTAACTTCTTGTTGTCCATCAATTTAAACAGCTTCTGAAAATAGAATTTTTTGTGGCTTTAGTCTTCATGAAGGATTCTTCCATTACATCTTCAGAGATGCAAAGTTGCCTGGCCTTTAAGATCATTAATCTGCACTAGTAATTCTGTAAGTTTGGACTGTATCCTTAACTGTTCATGCAGGCCTCTGAAAGGCACAAAGATACTCTATCATATACATTATTAGTGTTCATTATGGGATAAAGCCTGTTCCCTGTGCTTTAAATTATGTGTTTGCAAAGTTGTGTGGGACTGGTTCTGGAGAAAAGGAGGAAAAGGAATACCATCCACAAGATGCAGAACTGTGACATTGCAATTTAATGCCATGGTAACCCCACAGTTTCATTTGGTAATGTCCTGTTTGTTGAAAGCTTTTTGGAATACAGTCTCTTATTCCATAGGCAAAAGAGTGAGAATTCCTCCATAGCTCTTCTCAAATGAGACAGAAAGATTTTTAGGCTCAAATGATCAGTGATGGCAGAATAAATGCAAATTCATGGAAAGATTTATCTTTAAATACATTTTTGAACTCAGCAAGGGTTCCTGCATTTAATAGAAACAAATGTATTGAGCTTTGAAAATATGTACTAAAAGTTCATCTTCTCAGCCTGACTTTAAATGACACTCTTTTCTAATGAAAGTTGAAAGATAATTTATGTAAAGGGAAAAGAAAGTTAATCTAAACTGGTCAAAAGTGTATGATACTGCATGCTGATTTTCTGCATCACTGAGCATGAGTTTGACACTGCACCAAGGCCAAATAGAATTAATGATAATCTTTGAGGGATTCCTTTCTAAAAATATATTTGCAAGCTTTTTTCACAGCTGTCAACTACCCCCAGTCTAGAAGCGCTTCTGTTGTAATACTGGAACATGGGCATTGAAGATGTCTTTCAGCTAACTGCTGAATACTGCAAAATGGTCAATGATATATATGTGTATTTTTGGGGAAAGGTGATCTCTACCCCAAATTTATTGTTCTATCTTTTTTTCCAGCATAAAGCAGTGATATCATCATACCTTCAGGTTGTTTCAGCCATTGTAAAGTTGCCAGCAATCCATATTCTGTGCGAGTTACTAACAAGAACTATTTATTACTGTGGGGCTATTTCACCTTGAATGACAGGTCTTCTACTTCCTCCTGCCCTTCCTGAGGCAACCAAACTAGAAAGCAACTCATTACCAGGCCATCATTTATACCTTGGCATTGTGAAGGCAACAAACCACTTTTTTCCCAAGGAATTCTGGCAGCAAAAACAGAAGTAGAGGCAGGAGCAATTGAAATAATACAGATTGTTTGCTCCCACTTAGAGCTGGTATCACACCTGTACCATTTCCTTGTGCAAGAGCAAGTTATGTTGCATATTTGGGATGTTATCTGGTAACAGAAGAGGAAAAAAATGGTGTTGGGAATAAACCAGCTTGACTTCCATGCCAGAATTTTTCAGTTAATAAGATGATGACAATTGTACATTCTGCCTCTTCCCAAATAGACAAAATGAATAGTAACAAGTGGCCAAGACCAGATGGGATTTACATAAGATTTCCAAAAAGGCATGGGGATCTGACAGCTGAATGATTGGCTGTGGTGTGTGAGCTCTTACAAACACTGCCTTGCTTTTGGAGATCTCGAAGCTCTCTAGTAGAATGCTAATTTTCAAGAAGCATTTCAGGGAACTGTGGCCCAGTAAACCTAGTGTCTGTACTAGGAAAAGAGCAGAAACTAATAATGAGTAGAATTTGAGGACACACTGGTAAATATAACATACTGAGAAAAACAGCGTTTTTAAAGGGAAGTCATATTCCACAAACCTAGTGGAGAATCAAAAACAGGTGGATAGGTGGGAGAACCAGCTGGTATTGCCTTAAGGAATATCTAAAGCCATGTGAGAAGGTAGATCACCTTTCTTAAAGAAGCTAAGTGTGTGTCTGTGTTGTTACATGAGATAGTTCCAAGAAGTGATCCTGGACAAGGACAGGCCAATAATCATTGCTGCAGACATATGAGTGTCCCTGGGGATGGTCTCCGAGTGTCCAAAGTGGCTTGATCTGAAGCAAATCCCAGGAGCAGCTTGGGGGAAAGCTCACTCCAGCAGCTCTATTTATATATATATTGCATTAGAGCTCAGCACAGCCCTCCAGTACTGCCTCAATGGGCCTTGTGTCCTCACACTCCTTATGTAACCTCACACGCCTCCTAAGTAATGTCCCATATACCCTTGCTATCCTTCCCCATAGAGCTTGCTAGCAGGTTATGAAACAGCTGTCATTATTTTAAGTCCTTAATGTACTGAGTAATGATTACTAGAATGTCAGAAGGATCTTCCCTAGTGCTAAAGACTCCACTGCTTTTTGTAAAACACCTTCTACATCTGGGACATCAACATTGTGCTTTGCTTGAGCTGTTTCCTATGCAAAGTAGGCAGTAAAGACAGAGTGGAGAAGTGCCCTTCTGACACAGTCAAGAATGGTTTTCTCTCTTGCACTCCTATTGCCCATACTAGCCTCACCTTTCTCCTGTAGTCTTGACGGCAGTCAGCTGCAGAGCTGCACAGGTCACTGGGCTGACCCCAGGACTCTGCTCTTCTGGTGGCCTCTCAGCACTACCTGGCTAGTCATCCAGTCCAAGGCTGCTCTCCAAGGCATCATTGTGGATCCAAGCTGAATCCAGCTTCCTCAAGCACTGCTACTCTCTCCTTGCTATGAAAATATCTAGGAGGATGGATATAGTAAACAGTGGCATTTGTGAAATGTGGTGTAATTCTCTAGTTTTTAAAACAGACAAACAAAACTCTGTATCGTACTTTTCTTCCTTATTTAACAGGGAAGACCCTGCACCAAGTCTTTTTAGCTCCCTTCCCCTTCTTCCCAACTGGAGACATTTGAAGAAACTCCTCAATACTCTTGTGACAGCACTTCAGCAAGCCCAGGATTTCAGAGGAAAATGTAACATGCTGGATCTTATAGCCCTCAGGTCCAACCAGTACTGAGGTTGCAGATGTATTCCCAGCAGGCACACACACATAGAGCACATGTATACCCCCCCGTGAGGGAATTGCACAGCTACACTCTGCACATTATTGACAGTGTTCACACATGCACTATCCCCATATTTACAGTACTTAAAGCTACAAGTTTCATTTGAAAGAAAGAATTAAAAAGGCAGGGTGTAGAGACAAAGGAAGTAGGGAAAGGGCAAAAAGCACAAAATCCTTAATAGGAAGGTGAGGCTGAAATCTGCACCTTTCATCATTCCCAAAGGCCCATAGTGTTCCTGTATGAACTGGAGCCCTATTACCAGACTTTGTAAAATTAGAAACTCCTCTGTAATTTGAGGACACTCATTTGCAATTGTCAATACTTCTTTGTAACTCAACTTCCAACAAGTGGTTTGCAGAGGACCTGGCCTTAGCTTTGCAGTCTCTGCCTGCTTTGTAGTCAATATAATTAGGACTCAGTTTATGGTGGCTAACAGTTTTTCAAAAGAAACCAACTCTACTTGCAAAGCCAATTTACACACCAGTATTCACATACACAATATTGTGTATGTATTTCTCAGTCCATCACCCTGGTTAGTCCAGGAATTTCCCTCACAATATTCCAAAGGTTTGGTAAATAATTCTAACAGATAGAACACATTTGCAAAAGGATCAGTTCCCTCCCCATATTGGGACTATTGAATCTGCTATTTTGGGAATACTCACAGCCCAGCTGGCTCCTGCCAACTGTGCCAGATGTTAAAGGAAAATACACCATGCTGGATTCCACAGCCTGAGAGAGGCAAGGCTGCTGCAGCTCTGTGCCTCCAGATTCATGCCCCCTGGTCCATTCGCCCTGTAGCACAGTTGAAGATGTATTCCCATGAGTCACAAACACACAGAGGAAATGTATATGCCCTGTGCAGGAGTTTACATACCTAAATACATTGATACATATATAAATCTCTATATACATACTTATATACATACATACTTATATACTTATCTACATAAGTGATCCTACAGATCACAAACAGACACTCAGAGTGCTTACAGAAACAGCCTCAACAGCCTCATCCTAACCCCCTCTCGGGCTGAGCAGGACGGGTGTCTACTAGCAAGAGTATAAATACATACATACAAGGTAAATCCCTCCAGCAGTTGGGCTCAGACACTTGATCTGGCTAGTAGCTGCCCCTGGATCACAGTCTCCCCAGTTGCTGGCGTCCGGACACACAGGCCCCCAAGGCTTCAGCCCCACTCCAGCTGCTGGTACAGACTGTCTTCCACCCACATGCAGCTGACCGGGACTCCCTTGGTCCCATACCTGACCCCCCCCGGCTCTTGCCCCTCAAGACACAAGCCCTCTCACATGCAGGACTGGCCCTTGGAGATCCACTCACCCCTTGCTCCCAGGCCATCTCACCTGCTCACCAGCTGGTCTGGCTTGATCTTCATTAGCAATTACACACTCGCTTGTGCACCTGCACTTGGTCTGGTTGTTGCATCATGGACACACAGGCCCTCCAGCCCTTTGTCTGACTCCAGGTGCTGCACTCACACTCCATACACACTGAGTAGGCAGCCCTCACCCATGACAGAGCTAGAAAGGAGTTTAATAACAAGGGAGGACCGACTGCAATGATCAGGCACAAGGCATGGCCAGACAAGCATACTGACCAGCCACTATTTATATGCCACCATCCCTTTTTATCTCCTCATCCCTCCATTTTTCCTACGTTTGTTCCTGTCCAGATCATCTAACCCCCTCCTCTTCCACACCTTTGGTTCCTCCCTTAAACATCCCATCACTAGCCCTGTGTGATCCTGACTGCTCTTCCCCTGCATCCCACAACATGCCCCAACCCCCCCAGCAGCAATCCTCCTCAGTTCAAAAAGAGAGCTGCTCCCTGTGGCTCATGGCTGTGGGTCTCACATCTGGATCCTGGGCCTTGTCCTGCATCAGGACGGCCGTGAAAGGGGCCTGGCAAAGATGCCTGTTCCTTGGGGGTCCCTACTGCAGCCTGGGCTGGAGGAGGACTGCCTTTGGCAGGCTGATGGCTTTTGTGATGGGCCTGGGAGCAGCTGGGCAGGGTGTTATTTGGGGTCCCCCTCCTGCCATTGTCTCTCAGTGCTGCTTTGTGGGTGAGCAGACAAGTTTTTGTCATATAACCTAACAAAGGCCACTCAGATGTTGCCTCCATGCTAGCTGGGCTTCCTCTGTGGGAACAAGCTGGTATCTGCAACAGGAGGTGGAAGAGAGACCTTAAGAGGCACACACAGATCTTTCATGATGTTTTGGGATTTGTTCCTGTGACTGTCCTGCTCCAAGGTGTTGCTGGTGTCAGCTATTCCAGAGGTGGGATTAGCTCCTCAGTCAATGCCAGTCTCTGCAGCCTATCATATCAGTGGGGAAGCACCCTAGGTGCAGCCTCATGTCTGAGTAGGTTCACCAGAAGTCAGCCAGGCAGAGACAATGTCATGGCTGCACCAGACTGAAGCTTTATTTTCTTTTTTTCTATAAAAGCATGCATAGGACTGAGCCTTTTCCACTTACTGCTTTCACTTTCCTTCAAACTTAGCTGAGGGATGATGGATGTGAGTGAATGGTTTTAGCTATTTAATGTTTGTTGTTGAAAATGTTTGCCCAGACCAGAGATGTTTTTCTTTATTGCTGCTGGTTTAAGACTTAGCTGCAGCAAGGCACTGCTTTGTAATGGGCATAGTATGGTATTGCAGTAGTCTCTTCAGGGGATATTAAACAGTATCCCCTTATCAAACTATCTCAGATACACAGAAGGCAGTACCAGGCTGATATAGGGGTGTAGAGGCTTGGTAGCACTGCCCTGTGAACAAAGAATGTGAGCAAACATGGAAAAAGGGATGAGGGCAGGGCTGGTAACACACAGTTATGGTGTGATCACGTGGATTTGGGGCAGACGGGGATGGGGTAAGTCACAGATGCATTTGGAGGGGAAGCAGAAAGAGTCAAACTTGGTCTTTTTACTGGTGTTAGCATAATGTCTGAGGTGTCATCAGCATGTTGTTGTGCCATTTGTGAATGTTGTGATGCCAGATAGGCTAGGTGACAGGTTTCACATTTTTTCTGGTGCCACTGGTGTCACTTGAATTGCCCAATAATGTACAGAACCTGAAGAGATCTGATCTGTTGCAACTGTTCTGGTTAGCATAGCTCACCAGTGTCTTTGCACAGTGTCTGCAAGGTGTGGCAGGCTAACAAAGAGAGGGAAAAGCTGTTGCCCAGCCTCTTCTTCAGAGTCTGACTACTCACAGCCAGCCTGTTAGACACAGCTGAAATGTGCATATGACCTGCAGCACTCCACAGTCAGAAGAGGTTTGCTCTACTTGCCACAGCATTGCACAGCCCTGTGACCACACCAACTGACGTGCATGGGTGATGAGGTGTTGTCTGTCCCACAGGAATAGTGTTATCTGCTGCTGCCAGTGGGCTTACAAACTCCCTCTCATGGCTGAGCTGCCCTGTTATGTTGATAAAATGGACCTGTCGACCTTGATTTCTGTAGTGAACTGATACAGATCCCAGAGTTTAGAGGGCTTTTGCAGCCCACATTACGTAATCCAGGGTTTCATCCTGTACATACGCTGCAAAGTAGATAGGAAAGAGCCTGTGTAAAAGCAAAATCCTGTCTACTCTGGAATGCAAACAAAGCTATTTTCAAAGAAGGTAGCTACTACCTATAAAGTTTGTATCTGTGGGCAATAACTGTTTAGACTACAATCTAGTTAGAAATCCACACACTCCCTGAAAGAAAAATATGATCTGCTTGAGTTAGAGGCAGGAAAAAAACATCATGAAAAGTAGGAAGCAGGGGTCCCAAAAGCCTGAACAGTCCTTTGGCAGGTGAGGGTGTTTCTGAGCAAGGAGACTTTCTACTTTTTTTGTTTCTGTGGCACACATGAAAACTGGGCTATCTACACAGTATAAAGGCTGCATGCCGATTTGCCATCTTTTTTCTTCCTCCAGAAGGAACTTGGTAGCAATACTTTTCACAGATGGCAATCAATTCCACAGACTTAATTTCTCAGGTGTCTGACATGTGACTCTGGGAATGGGTTTGGAGATATGGTGACACTCAACTAGCACTGTAGTCAGGGGAAGCTGTTCTGTAAAGCTGTAAAAATGCTTATCAAAGCCTTGAAACTGAATGCTAAAAATAGTGACTACTTTTGACCTTGATTACTTATCAGTGATGAAACAGTAACATACATCTTCATGTTACTGGATTGCTGCTGCAAAAATAGCTTTGGAAACTTTATATATATCTCTGTGTGTGTATGTATATATATATACACACATATGTGTATGTATATATACATCCACAGATATGTATGCATAAATACATTAATATGTAATGTTTCACACGTATCTTAAAACCTTGGAAAGCCTATGAGAAATTTAGTATTTCTATCTTCAAACTTTGGTTTGCATAATACTCATTAAACAGGAAACAAAGGGGAAAATTTACTGAATAGCTCTCAGTTACTGAATGCTGTCTTTCATGTCTTTTAAATTAAGAATCAGACCTGTGGAACACAAGTAAAGGTTATATAAACTAATACATAATCAGAAGTGACTGTGATATACTGAACACCAGTCATAATTCTGTCTTTTCCTAACCACTCTGTGGTTAGGAAGTTTAATGACTTTTTTTCAAGAGGAAATGAGAGGATTGTGAATGACTGGCAAACCATTTAGAATGATGATCAGTTCTGAGACCTGCAATATTGTTTAGTCTAACCTGTGTTCACTGAGAAGTACAATGGCTGTAAGATTAGTCTGAGACAGTGGTGTCTCAATGCCAAATGGCATATGGGTTGTGGACTAGATCACTCCTCTCACAAGAAGCCAAATGAAGGAACTACAAACAGAAGCTACTGTGAGGTAGCTGTTTGTGCTGCCCTTTGACTGTTGATTTGCACATCAATTTCATGAATGAAAGTTAAAAGTAGATCTCATTTTAGGTTTAAATGTCCTTTAAACTATGTTTCAAAGTGGCTTGAAGGACTGAACAGGTTGAACCTGAAGAAAGATCTTGCACATAAGACCTGTGATTTAATAGAATAATAATAGAAGATGCAATAAATTCTTATTCTTTGGACAGAACCTTTGAGTTAGAATCTATTGTATTCCTAAAGCAGAAGTTATAAGGGATAATTACATTCTGTTGCAAAGAAATAATGATTTTCTCCCTTACGGAAGTCTTAGATGAAATTCCATGGTAAGAATGAAGCAGGATGTCTGAATAGACCAATTTAACAGTGGCTGAAACAGTTTGAAAATACCTGAAGCAAGATTTTTAATTGAATGAATTTAAATAAGTAAGGAAAAATGTAAACCTTGTAAGAATTCAGGATAATGATTAAAATACAACAGTGAACCTCTCATTATTTCAATGGGAAAATCTCTACAATTTTTATTATCTAGGCAGTAATGATCCAGAGATGGATGAAGGACTAAGCAGTGATTACAAAATCAAAGTAATGTAATTTCACTTTTTGTGCAATTCTCTTTCACTTTGCACCACTGGAGGCATTTACTCTTCGCTTTCTGCCTTCTTGCCAATTTCACGGCTCTTTGCTCGGAGCTTGTTGACCTGTGACTCTGCAATGTCAGCCCGCTCCTCAGCTTCCTCTAGCTCGTGCTGGATCTTGCGAAACTTTGTGAGATTGACATTGGACATCTCCTCCTGGAGATGGGAAGAGAGATAAAATAGGTTTTAAAATGTTTAATAACGTTCCTACTGTAACACTGCATTGGACAGGCTGTGGTATTTTGCCTTTACATAATAGAAAAAAAAAAAAAAAAAGTCTGTGAGTTAGTATGTAATTCTCTCTACTATTTCTAGGGGGAAACCAAAGAAATAGCTTGAATGCTAAATGCTTAGATGGTTAATAAGATATACCAGGAATACCTCTCTTGATATAAAGTGTTAATGCACTTTGGAATTTTTGAATAATTATATATAATTATAGTTATTTCCATTAAATAATTTTCCATTTATTTACTGCTATAAAATTATGTATTACAATTCTTGAAGATTTTTTTTTCTGCTAGGCAGGAATATGAATATAAGTGAAAGGAAGCAGAGACCTACTCCCACAATGTTGACCTGAGCCTTCGCTGCTCTTCCCAGTGATGCAATAATGCTCACAGAAAATGTATTCTACACCCCTCTAGACCCCTGAGGTGTTCAGCCAGAACAGCCATTCAGCTGTTCATTCCTGAGTGCACAGCAAGAAAAAGACAAAAAAGTTAAGTGTTCAAACAGAGCTATGCAGGGGAAAACACCAACACAGAATTCCATCTCCACCTGGATGGAGACTGACCCTGCACACATCAATACTTACAGCCTCCTCAGCTTGTCTCTTGTAGGATTTCACTTTCATTTGAAGCTTGTCCACCAGATCCTGCAGCCTAAGAACATTCTTCCTGTCTTCTTCTGACTAAAGAGAAGGACAAGAAAGAGAAGCACCTCTTTGCCCCTCCTCTTTAATTGCCCTCTACGTGAAACAGAGAGTAACATTCCTTATAGACCTTTGCTGTCCAGTAAGACAGAGGTGATAAACTGGATCTTCCTAACACGACCAGAAAGATAATTTCTTCTGATGTTCTCAGTCTTCTCCTTTTTAACTGTGTGACTCAGGATGCAAAAAGAAATCCCTAAAGGACTACATTTTGCCTTTCTGCAGGAAGGGTGTGTGAGCTCAAGGGGCCTCCTGCCTTACCTGGTAGGTCAGCTCCTTCACCCTCCTCTCGTACTTGCGCACACCTTTCACGGCTTCAGCACTGCGCTTCTGCTCAGCATCAACCTCCCCCTCCAGCTCCCGCACCTGCAATGAGAAGCCCATCTTTGGAGCTTCCTTGGTATCTCTCCAAGGGACATGCTCACTCATGCACAAATGAAAGTCCCACGCACTCTGGCCTCCAGCTTCTGGATTTGCTTCTTGCCTCCCTTCAGGGCCAACTGCTCGGCTTCATCCAGACGGTGCTGCAGGTCCTTCACTGTCTGGTCCAGGTTCTTCTTCATCCTCTCCAGGTGGGCGCTGGTGTCCTGCTCCTTCTTCAGCTCTTCTGCCATCATGGCCGCCTGATGAGAGCAAAGGATCAAAGCCATTTTGGTAGTGGAGACAGATTGGAGGAGAATACATCCACCGTCAGCAGTGAGAAGAGCCCCTAACTCACATCTGTGATGGCCTTCTTGGCCTTCTCTTCAGCATTGCGGGCTTCCTGGACTGTTTCTTCCATTTCACCCTGAATTTGGGCAATGTCTGTTTCTAGCTTCTTCTTGGTGTTGATCAAGCTAGTGTTCTGTTGAGTAGCATCAGAGGTTTGGTTTTGTTAGCTCATTATTTCAAATCAAGAACATTACAGGATTTTGAATAATTTCAGACATAATTGTATGAAAAATCTATACCACAGATTTTTCTGTAAAATTTCTTATCACTGGGGAATAATGCTTTTTTTTTTTCCTCCAATAATTAATTTTATTAATTTGAAAAAGCATACTTAGAAATATAATCTATGCCACATCTCATCCACCAGGGCTGGTGCGGGGAAGTAATAAAAATAGAGTGAGGAAAGTCAGTGAAATACCTTCTCTTGAATGTAATTAGGGAAGAGTAATCCACTCTTATCAACTGAAGAGAAAAATTTGTAATGTTGATAGGATAGATTCCTTCCAGAATCTTTTCAGCATTTGAAACCAGACACTTTCCATACATTTCAGCACTTGACTGCTGGATGACTGCTGTGACATGTAGCTCATGTCAAAGTCTGCTTGACATGGGCTGCATAAGAGCCAAGAGTTCATCCCTTCTTTCTTGCTAGCGTGGACAGCACATTTTTAGAAGGAATATGGGGATTTCCTAGTGCTACATTTCGACTGAGCAAGAAATGAATGCTGCTGTCATCTCAGAGTTTCAGTCTCTGACTGCTCAGATGACAGACCATTTGGCATGGGTAACTAAAAAATCTGGTCCCTGTGACTAAATGTTTTTCCTCTGGAGATTACATTAGGATGCAAAGAAGGTAGAAGCATGGGTTTCATTGAGTGCAACCGGGGAACACAGCCAGTGTACACACTTTTTCAGCAAAGACCTCTTCTAGTATCATGATGATTACTTCAGAAAAGATAACTCTAGTCTTCAAAGTTGAGCCTCCAGTGGTGACTGGAATAAAGCATACAAGTATTCTCCTACTTACCAAGAGTGCCATTTCTCACCAAGTGACCTCACCTGGGTATGGAGGAGCTGCACACGCTCACTTGCATCCATCAGTTCCTGCTCAGCCACCTTTCTACACCTCTCTGTTTGCTCCAGGGCTGCCCGAAGCTCCTCAGTTTCAGCCTGCAACAGGTTTGCTCTGCGCTCCACCATGGCCACCTGCTCCTTCAGGTCCTCCTGTGTCCTGAGAGCATCGTCCAAGTGTATCTGGGTATCCTGTAGAGCAATTGAAGGAAATTATAAGCAGATTAAGAGATGTTTGGCACTGAAAATATCAGGTAAGATATTTCTCTGAAGGCAACTTTTGTTCAATGGACCTTGAGCACTGCCTGTGTGTTTCTCAGGTTCTTTTGTGCCTCTGCAGCCTGGCGGTTGGCATGGCTCAGCTGGATCTCTATTTCATTCAGGTCTCCCTCCATCTTCTTCTTCAGACGCAGGGCTTCATTCCTGCTCCTGATCTCAGCATCCAGAGTGCTCTGCATGGACTCCACAACTCGGAGGTTGTTTCTTTTCATCTGGTCAATCTCCTCATCTTTCTCTGCTATCTTCCTGTCAATCTCAGACTTCACCTGGTTGAGTTCAAGCTGGAGGCGCAGGATCTTCCCCTCTTCATGTTCTAGGGAGGCCTGAACAATAATAAATTAGAATACTTTTTATGTGACATATGTTGAACCTGAAGCTCTGAGTAAAAATTAATGCCATACTTGGGTAGTATCTCTACACTTTTACACAAACACTTTTCCTCTTGTGTCTGGGAATGACTTCACAGTGCTTATAATGAGATAGACATCCAAGATATGTAAGAGAGCAATAAATAACGCTGTATACCTCAGCTTCCTCCAGGGAGGCTTGGAGTTCAGATTTCTCCTGCTCAATCTGCTTCTTGACTTTCTCCAGCTCATGAATCGCCTTTCCTCCCTCGGCAATCTGCTCCGTGAGGTCAGCAATCTCCTCTGTGGGAACAAAGACCAACAGCATGGTCAGGCACAGAGCAGAATGCAAAGGGCCCTGCCACACCAAGGTGACAGGCAGCTTTGCCAGCCTGCAGGCACAGACCCATACGGAAAGGTGGTAGTGCTGGATAGTGAGAAAGCCCAGCCAGGAGCAGAGGGCCAGGGACTTACGCTGCAAGTTCTTGTTCTCACGCTTCAGCGTTTCCAGGTGGTCCAAGGACTCCTCATAGGCATTCTTCATCTTAAACAGCTCTGTGCTGAGAGACCGAGACTCCTTCTGGGAGGCTTCCAGCTCAGCCTGCGTTTCCTCGTACTTCTGCTTCCATTCTGCCAGGATCTGAAGAGAAACAGGACCTCAGTGTGGATGTGGCAATCAGGAGGGGATGCTCTGCCCAGGAACCCCAGGCCTGGAGCCCAAAAGACCTTGTCAAAGTTCTTCTGCTTCTTATCCAGAGCTGCGCAGGCAGCATTTGATCGCTCCACATCAATCATCAGGTCCTCCACTTCATTCTGCAGCCTCTGCTTTGTCTTTTCCAGGGAGGCACATTTGGCATTCACAGCTTCGACATGTTCCTCTGCATCCTGCAGGCGCTGTGCCAGCTTCTTCCTGGGAGGAGATAAGCACAGCTCTGGGTTAGAGCTTAGGGCGGAGCCAATTTTGGCCTGTTCATGAGAGGGCAGCTGGCCATTTTGGGGGCTTTGAGCCTAGCATTTTTCACAGTGTTTTTTCTGTTCCAAGATTGCATGCAGCCTAAAGCGTCTATCACTTCTGTGTCCTACCACCTACTGAGTATTTGGCCTGTCTTAGCCTTTCTAGCCCTAAAGGCTACATTTGTCCTTCCAATCTGCACTTTTTCCACAGCATGCTTTCCTCTCCCTCCCCCTCTCCCCTCTACCACAAAGACAGTATATCCTTGCCTTCGTACTACCCTTGTCCTAACCCACTCTCAGAGACTCCAGTTCCCCTTGACAGTCTCAGTCTTCTCCAGCCACTCGACATCCCACATTCCTCACGTACTTGGCTTCCTCCAGCTCCTCCGTGCGCTGAATAGCGTCCGTCTCGTATTTGGTTCTCCACTGGGCCACTTCGCTGTTGGCCTTGGACAGGGCACGCTGCAGCTCCCCCTTGGCTTCCTGCTCCTCCTCATATTGTTCCCGGAGCAAGTCACAGTCGTGGCGAGCAGACTGCAAGGCGTGGGCCAGGGCGCTCTTGGCCTGGGGGAAAAACAGTAGTGTGAAAATGAATGGAAATATCCTGGGAAATCTCCTGACTGAAATGTTGATGGACACTGGATTATTCTGCTGTGGGTGATGGCAAGCTACTGAATGAGAATGGAAGAGCCGGGAATCTGTAAAAGAGTTAATGGATAGACTGCAGGGAAGGGGGAGCAAAGCTAATATGGGAAGACTTGCACTGAATTACCTAAGCGTTTTTTCTCTCCCTCTCACCTTTTTGATTCTGTGATTTCATATGTACTTGAAGGTCCTCCTAGACAGGAGGATTCCAATGGATAAGACAGAATTTGAAAAGCCTTCTCACCTTTATCTCTTCCTCTAGGTGCCTCTTGAGTTCCTCAATCTGCTGGGTGAAAGCCTGCTTGCCTCTTGACAGCTGAGAAATCAGAGCATCTTTCTCCTCCACCTGGCGTGAATATTCACCTGGGAAAGTTTGCAGATACACAAGCATTTTACAGCCATTGATGAGTAAAAGAACCTTTTTATGACTTATTTAAAAGTGTTAACCTTGATAATTAAATGCACGTAAAAATATTTTGAATTTCTTTCATGGAATCCCAATCACTGATATCTCTCCATATCTTTAAGTATGCCAAAGTATTTATCTTAGAGGTACAATATGAGACACATCGTGCCCCCTTGTCCAATATCCGACTAGTCTTACTGTACGCTTGCACTAAGTGCAGTGGTCATTTTGAGCCTTGAGCTTACAGAATGACTATGCTATGGTGTATGTGCTCAGTTATATCACTGTTGTCTCCTGAATGTCTCCTGGGAAGCAGAAGGATGAAGTCTAGGTTAAAAGATAGATGAATTCTTCTTTCAAACTCCAGTCATAGAATCATAGAACAGTCTGGGCTGGAAGGGATCTTAAAAGGTCATCAGGTTCAACCTTTCATAGGAAAGGGAGCCTAGATGAGATTATCTAGCACCCTGTCCAGTTGTGTCTTGAAAACCTCCAGTGATGGAGACTCCACTGCACCCCTGGGGAGGTTGTTCCAGTGACTGGTTTTTCCAGTCCCTTAAACATGTTATTGGTCCTGCTCCAGGATGTCTGTATCTCTCTGGTATTGGGAAACCTAGCACTGGACACAGCACTCCAGGTGTGGCCTCACCTGTGTTGAGTAGGGGGAAGGATCACCCTCTGTTAATCTGCTGGCAACACTTCTCCTAATACAGCTGAGGATTCTGTTGGCCACCTTTGTCACAAGAGCACATTTCTTGCTCATGTTCAGCTGAGTTTCTACCAAGATCCCCAAGTCTTTTTTGACCCCTTTTTTAAAGCCCCATGTCATATACAGTGTTCTCTTAGAAACCACAAATGTCTTACCAGATTCTGTTTGTAGCCGAGCTCTCTGAGCACTAATGTCATTCATTGTGCGCTGTTGTTCCTCCTCCTTTGTCTTAATCTCACTGAGTTGATCTTCTAGAGAGCGACACATCTTCTCCAGATTTGCCTATTTGCATGAAGAACAGAATGAAAGGTGATTGGTGGTTCAACACATAGTTACTGAGAATCTGAAGTCTTATGAAGGGCAAAAAAAGCAGCCAATGATTTAGAAGTAAAGTCAAAAAGTCTCAGTTAATTGATACATCTTTCTAAGAAATTCGCACCCCTAATTCCAACATTTGTCTAATTTATTAATGTACACTCCAGTTTTTCAATAGATAAAAAGGATGATGGGACATTGTAACATGAGGGATTATTTTAAATTTCTGTTTGGCTCTTAATGATTCTGTCATTGAAACATTTAAGGGAGGAAAAGAAAAATAGAAAAAAAGGAGAAGTTTGGGTAGGAGTAATTCCTATTTTAGAAGAAACTAAAAACCTGATAAGGCCAGTATCTTTCATTTCACTATAATAATAATCAGAACCAAGCAATAAGACCCTATAGTTAGGTTAGGTGCTTCAGGTGAAGTTTTTTAGCTCTCACCCAAAGGATATAATATATTGTTATACTAATACTTAAATATATGAACTAAAATTTAAGTTGTGAAATGCAACTATTTATTTAAAAGTATGACTAACTTAAAATTCTATATTAAAATATAGATACTTGATTATGTTTGAATTACTACAAAGAAATATTTCAGCACCTTGGCTTTGGAGACAGACTCCATGTTACTGGCCAAGTCGTCAATCTCCATCTTCAGCTCGCTCTTCTCCTTCTCCAGCTTCTGCTTCACTCGCTGCAGGTTGTCGATCTGCTCCCCAAGCTCAGCTGTGCTGTCCGCGTGCTTCTTCCGCAGGGCGGCAGCTGTGGCTTCGTGCTGCAGCGTGGCCTCTTCGAGGTCACGGCGCATCTTCTGAAATTCTGCCTCACGCTTCTTGATCATATCGATCTGAGCTGCGGTAGCCCCTCCTGCTTCTTCCAGGCGCTCGCTGATCTCCTCTAGCTCCCTCGAGAGGTCAGCCCGATGCTTCTCTGCTTTTGCCCGAGAGGCACGTTCAGCCTCAATTTCCTCCTCCAGTTCCTCAATACGAGCCTGGGGAACATTAGGGGACCCTTCACACCCGAGCCCTCCTCCTACCTGACCTGAGACTGGGTGAGAGAGGGGAAGGAACAAAGACTTGCCTGCAGCTCCTTGATCTTCTTCTGTAATTGCATGCCCAGGGCTTGCTCATCCTCAATTTTGCTCTGGATCTGGCTGATTTCAAAGTCTTTCCTTTGGGCAAAGCAATCCATGTTAGAGCTCAAGGCAAAAAGTACACCAGCACAGTGCTCAGGTGCCCCACAGACCCACTTACTTCTTCAGCTTCTCATCCAGCTGCTGCTTATCATTTTCCAAATCCATTATGCTGTCGTGGGCCAGCTTCAGGTCTCCTTCGAGTTTCCTCTTAGCTCTCTCAAGGTCCATGCGCAGTTTCTTCTCTTGCTCCAGGGACCCTTCCAGCTAAAACAAACAAGACCACCAGTGTTCTACCAGCCAGGTCTAAATCCATACCTGTCCTGTTCTTCTGGAAACCGTGCTTACATCGTCCACTTGCTGCTCCAGCTTGGTCTTAGCTTTGGTCAGCGTATTGACTTTGTCCTCTTCTGCCTGCAGGTCATCCAGTGTCTGCTGATGGGCCTCTTGGAGGGCTTTCTTCTCTTTTGTCAGCTTGGCAATGGTCTCATCCAGGGCTGCCATCTCCTCTGTAAGGTTTTTCACCTTTGAGAAGAAGGGAGCTAGTGTAAATAAAGGAAGTAGATACAGAAGTCCTGTAATGGCACAGGAGTGCGAGTGACAGGTTCTGCCTCATACCTTGTTTTCGGTGGCATGTTTTTCTTTTTCAACTTTGGCTAGCGTTAACTCAAGATCGTCAATATCTTTCTTCAGCTCTGAACATTCATCCTCCAGTTTTCTCTTCTTGGCTGTCAGCTCAGCATTCATCTCTTCTTCATCTTCTGCTCTCTCTGTCAGCTCCTTAATTTTGGCTTCCAGCTGGATTTTGGTTTTGATGAGCTGGTCACATCTTTCCTCAGCATCAGCCAACCCATCAGCTTCCTACACATTTAAATAAAATAGTTTTCAAATAATTATTTTTTCATACTGATTTTCAAACAAGGAATTATTATTTTCAAAACAGCTTTACACTCCTTTGTATTTAAAACTCATTATTATGAGAGTATCTATTTGTTTTGGAAAACATTTTTGGAAAATAAAGGAATATTTTATAGCACTATAAATATAGGCTTTGAGCATTCTTTTTTTAAACCCTTTAACTGTTCATGCAACTGCAACATTAATTTGAAGATGGTGCCTGAAATCATGGCAGTATCTCCCTTGTATCTTTTAATCATTTTACTTATGTTGCATTTGGCTGGACTGGAAACTGGCATAGAGTTCTACTGAAGAGAACCATGTAGGCAGATTTCTTAGCATAGTGTTTAAAACCTGAATGCTAAAACCTCCAACATTCAGCTGATGAAATTCTTATTACAACTCTTCCCAAAAGATTTACTGAGAATGAATTTAATTTTTAGTTTTGGCAAAATTTTGTGTTAAGATCACTGTTTCAAAGGCAATAGTTGAACCAGTCATGTCTCTAGCCCTTGTGGTCAAGAAGAACAGTTTGGAAGGGAGACTGCTGTTTACCAGGGCAGTATCAATTACCTGAATTTGCGTGCATTCTAAGATGCAAGTTACTAAGAAGTAATCTTTATTTTCTACATACTGCTTGTTCTTTTCCCTTTTGTTCTAGTGAAGAACAATGATACCATCCAGGCAGAAGACTTTTTATAGCTCAGCAAGATAGCTAGGTGTCCTAGTTTCAGCTGGGATAGAGTTAACTGTCTTCCTAGTAGCTGGTACAGTGCTATGTTTTGAGTTCAGTATGTGAAGAATGTTGATAACGCTGATGTTTTCAGTTGTTGCTCAGTAGTGTTTAGACTATAGTCAAGGATTTTTCAGCTTCTCATGCCCAGCCAGGGCACCTGACCCAAACTGGCCAATGGTGTATTCCATACCATGTGACGTCCCATCTAGTTTAGGAACTGGGAAGTGGGGGGCAGGGATTTGCCGCTCGGGGACTGGCTGGGGGTCGGTCGGCGGGTGGTGAGCAATTGCCCTGCGCATCATTTGTACATTCCAATCCTTTTATTACTACTGTTGTCATTTCATTAGTGTTATCATTATCATTATTAGTTTCTTCTTTTCTGTTCTATTAAACCGTTCTTATCTCAACCCAGGAGTTTTACTTCTTTCCCCGATTTTCTCCCCCATCCCACTGGATGGGGGGGAGTGAGTGAGTGGCTGCGTGGTGCTTAGTTGCTGGCTGGGGTTAAACCACGACACTAGGTTGGGGTTAGTCTCATGTAGTTTTAGATAACTGCCACGATATCAAGATGCAGTCCATTCAACCAAAAAAATTTACATTTTTGGATTAATTGTATCATACTCTGAAGGGATGAGTTTCTCATTGCTGAAGATGAAGAGAACCTGAGGCTACTAGTTCACGTGTAGACTTTTAGACTGCAGACATGAAAATGAGGTCAGATGAATCCTAATCCTCGCTGTTAAAGACAGTTTTAAGGGGATTATTGTTGCTACCTTTTTATTTCCAGGGAAAAAGGGGAGGACTCCACTTTCATCATTGTTTTTTCTGAGGAGACAAGGACCATAAATGCTGGAGAAATGCCTGACACTCTCAGCCCCTCGTACTCCACCTGAATCCACTTGTGATTCTCCAAATAAAAGGTGTTAATAGGATCTCCAGACTACCTTCATTGATCAGATGATAACATATAAAAATTATATAGTATATAAAGTTTTATAAAGACATGATAATTGCTGCTGTAAGTTTCCATGTATGATTTAAAATGTCATTCTGTAAACTAGCATTTACTAACTGGAAATTAATTACTTCTTTCTTGATTTAAAAGTATAAGGAACCAACTGCAGTAATTCATTGCAAATTTATTAATATTTATAGATTTCAGCTTAGCTTTTCCATGTGGTTTTCCTTCCTATTTTATAAAATATGTGTATGTTTTTGAAATAAATACTGTTTTGGGATAATGTGTCTGTTACTGAGACATTTGGGATCATTTTACCCAGGACATTGCAAGCTAAAAACATTAGCAATACTCACAGCCTGCACTTGGAGCTGCAGATCGTTTTTCTCCTGCAGCAAAGAAACCATTTTCTCTTCCAGCTCCTTCCTCTTTGCCTCAGACTTTGCAAGCTCTTCCTTGGTTTTCTCAAACTCTTCCTTCATGTTGGCCATCTCCTTCTCAGATTCTGCACTCTTCAGCAAGGGCTTTATTTTGAAGAAGAGCTTCATCCAAGGCCAGTGCTTGACATTCATGAATGCACGAACATTGTACTGGATACAGAAGATGGACTCTCTGAAAGGTAAGAAAAAACATATTATGTTACATATTTTTAAATTTATAATACATATTTAATTACATATATTGATACCTATAATATGAAGTTCTACATATAATACTTTATAGTTATAGTTCTATATATCTGTGTGTATAAAAATATTAATTCTATATTGTTAAATATATATTTATTAATAATATTTCATATATTTAATATATATAAAATACATATATCTCTGAAGAAAACTCCATAGTGTGATGTAGATTGTCAACCTGTATGGACAGTTTTGAAGTCCAGATGTCTGGCTCACTTTCATGGCCAAAGAAAAGGAAAACCTCCAGAAGCTGACTTAGTCCCTTTCATGAAAGTTACCCAAGGGAAGAGGATACTTCTCTTGTGCTAGAAGTATATGTTTCTTACCTTTGATTATAAAGGTGACCTAAAATAATAAGTTTAGACTAGATTTCTGGGTTTTGGACATAAGTATAATGTAGCCATATACTGAATTTAGCAAAATATTAGCACAAAGGCTGATATAAGTTAAAAATGACATTTTCCTAAATCAGAATTTTATACTGCTTCATCTACTGCTAGGGTATACTCCCAAATACATCCATGTTGGTAAACTGAATTAATGAGAAATAAATGAGATTTGGTGAGAAGCAGCTTATTTTCAGTTTTGTCCACGTCATTGCTATCTGATGAGGATTGGCCCAGCAGGCCAAATAAGTACAAGTAAATACCTCCTCTCCATCATTTTCTTGAACTCCACTCTCATCAGGAAGCCCCTGCACAAGGCTTGTGTGCGGGTGATGAGCTGTGCCAGCTTCTCATCTCTCATCTCCTCCAGGAGTCCCAGCAGCCCAGCTTTGAAGAACACCTTGAGAAAGAGAATGTTGCGGTACGTATTTGTCAGGTATTGCAAGCACAGTACATGAGTCAAGCAGCAACTGTACCTTGGTGTGGCCAAATTTGTACTGGGTGTGGTCCACATCGATGGATCCAAGGAGCTTCTCAGAAGCCTTCTTGCTATCAATGAATTGTCCCTCTGGGATGGCACTTGCATTAAGCACCTTGTACCTATGGGAGGAAATAGAATATGAAGAAGGTCAGATTCCTGAAAGCTCAATCAAACCTGTACCAACTGATGCCATGGTTAAAATTCTCTGAAGGGGGAACAAGAGTGGTAGACAGGTGAATAAGACTGAACTCTGTTCTGTTGTTTAGAAATCACATTTTCATGCATAAATATATTTTTAGGACAAACCTTGCACTTTGCTTAGTCCAGAAATTCTTGACACAGAATAGGTACTGATTTCCATGGGTAACTGCTGACATATTTTACATGCCCTGTTATCTAATGCCTTATCTCCAAATGAGAACTTTGTGTGCAAGAGCAAGATATCTGCAGAGGAGACGCAATTCTTCATCCACAATATTGGCAGTACATACTATCTGAGTACTTTCCAGTTGATACAGAAAAAGAATCAAGATAGTTTTATTTTATTTGGTTTTCCAACAAGTTAGTCTAGAATATCTTGTAGTTTCTTTATTCACATTTCTCTGCTGATGGCTGCAAGTCATCTCAGTTTAAGTTAACTAAGTCTAAGCTAATCAACCTCATTCCTGGATAGTTAATTAAAAAATGCTTTATGCCGTACCAGAGTATGAATCAAGGACACGAATAAATAATTGCCCTTTGAAAATGCCTGTTCATCTAGTTAGCTATAGAAAGAAATTAGATGACTAACTTGGACAATTAACTTTTGTATGCCTAAAGGTAGGTACATTGAACCCCTCCCATAACTCCCACAGTACTTAAAACAATTAGGAAATGCAAATTATTCAGCATTGGTGGATATGGTGGAGGGTAGATGACAGAATCTGACCTCTGTTTAAAGTCTGCATAGAGTATTCTGCTGGGGAATCCTTTCCTGCAAATTCTAATCCCTTCCAGCACACCATTACATCGCAGCTGATGCAGCACCAGCTCATGTTCCATGGCACCTAATAAATGACATAATGAATTGGTACTTCATTGTGCTGCACAGAGAAGAACAGATTTATCTCATATTTGAACTTTAACAACTTACCAGGTGTTTTTGTTTCATTAGGAATAAGGCATCGCACAAAATGGGGATGTGTGCTTCGTAGATTGCTCATCAGCTTGTTTAAATTTTCCTTAAGAGCAAGAGTAAATACTTGGGTTTAAAAATGTCACTTACACGGTCACGATATTAGGTGGAGTAAAAACACTGCAATAAAACCATGATCAGTATTTCTTTTTTACAGAACTGTTGGGCAGATTCAATGAGAATCCTTTATTAAGAAGCACATGCCTTTATCCTTTCTTAACATAATGATTTTGTACATTCGATCAATCTAAAGCTTTTCTGAACTGAATTTTTGATATTTTCTTCATAATGCAGTAAAATTGATAATGATTATACTACAGTACCCGGAAAAGAGCTGAGACAGTCTGGAAAGAAGAACCCTTCTTCTTGCTCCCCTTCTTGCCACCGCCACCACTCTCTAAACAATAATATTTTTTTTGGAAAGAAATGAACAACAAAAGCACACAGTTAGAATCTGAAGAACTTTGTGTGTTCATCTTTAAAAAGTAGAAAATGTAATAATATGATCAAAATTTGTAAATGCATACAGTGTTTAAAGTTACAATGGGAGACTTGATTTTTTCAGATGAAAGAGAATGAAATCTAATTGCTTCAAGCTGAAGTTAGGAAAACGCAAACAGGAAATAAAATGTAACATTATGCATAGTAAGATATCTAAGGAGTTAAATTGCTAGTGAATACATAATATGCAGTCTTTATGTATCTTTACATCTAAGGGTATGCATAAATTTAGCAGCATGTTGATACATTTGATTGTATTCCCCGAAGTATTTGGGAATGCCCCATAATGCAGAAATCTGGTTTGCCACCTAACCTGTGTTAATGTTGTAGTACAGCTGTCTGGTCTTAAATCTTACAGATCTATTAAGGTCTCTAGGGAAATGTAATATCCTTTATTAGTCTGAGTGACTGAGTTCCAAAAAGTAGATGTGGTTTTGGGTTTTCAATTTTTGAAATGTAAATATTATTCCAAGATTTTTTTTTTTCCTGTACATTTTAGTAGAACTGATTTCAAAGAAATCACCTGCTTCTGCCCCACCAACGGAGGCAAAAAGTAAGGCCAGTGTCTTCAGGGATGATTTCTGGTACAGCCCCACAACAGTTTCATTCAGGGGATCCTTGTTTTTCTCCAGCCAGCCAGTGATGTTGTAGTCCACCGTGCCAGCATAGTGCACCAGGGAGAAGTGGGCCTCAGCTTTCCCTTTGGCAGGCTTGGGCTTCTGGAAGTTGTTGGACTTGCCCAGATGTTGGTCATAAAGCTTGTTCTTGAAAGAGGTGTCAGTTGCCTTGGGGAACATGCACTCCTCTTCCAGGATGGAGAAGATGCCCATGGGCTGGAAGAAGCAGAAGGAAGGAGGAAGAGGTGAAAAGGCAGAAAGAATCACAGATAAAGAAATAGCTTCCTGAGTGAGACAATACTAACTCTCTCAGGGATTGTTCTTCTGCTCGGCAGAGTAAATTGTAAAATAATCTGAACTTATGTATTTACAATGTCACATTTACCCTTTCAAGCAACATTTATAAATATATAAAAAATTAATGCATTTCTGAAAAGATTAGACGTTGTGAATTACACAAATACCTTCTCAATGAGTTCAATGCAGGCAGCCAGGTCCATCCCAAAGTCAATGAACTCCCATTCAATTCCTTCTTTCTTGTACTCTTCCTGCTCCAGCACGAACATGTGGTGGTTGAAGAACTGTTGCAGTTTCTCATTGGTGAAGTTGATGCACAGCTGCTCCAGGCTGTTGAACTGCAGAATGCAGAGATTTACTTACTTGCAAAGTTCAGTTCCAGGAACACTTTCCATCTTCCAATAGGTTTTATTTTCAACCCATTAAGGTCTCCATGACTGGGTTCCTGAATTTCTAGTCATGGGACTGGACAGGTGACTGGCATATTCCGTCCTCTAATATATCTACCCTTTCAGGTGCTGGCACTGTCTCAGCATATTTCTGAGCTCTGAAAAGAGTTGCAAAGCTTAGACCATGTCCACCTTTTCATCTGCTTGAATTTGTGTACGCTGCCAGTCTATTCCCAAGTATTCAGAGGGAATCTGGCTTCAGCATTAACAAAATCTTCCTTCAAGATGGCATATTTTAACCTCTTCAAAATCTGTCTCAGCTATCACCTATCAGTTGTTCAACATTTTCATATCAGTTTTCAATGCAGTTTTCACTTCTGGATGCAACAACAGACATCTGTAAAAATCTGCAGCCCTTGTGGGATAATACGTACTATGAGAACCAGGAGAGTGCCATTCTACAGGAATGGCAGGATTATCCAATAAATAAAAAAATTTTCCATAATTAAAAAAGAAACAATACCCCAAACCCCAAACTATTCCAGTTTCTTAATGCCCCCTCCAGGAAACTTGTATGAAGATCTTCCTCTTACATCAAAGATCTCAAAGCCAGCAATGTCCAGGACACCAATGAAGTACTGTCTGGGCTGCTTCGTATCCAGCTGTTGGTTGATGCGAACAACCATCCACAGGAACATCTTCTCAAAGACAGATTTTGCCAGGGCCCCCACTGAATTGTACACCTAAACAAAACAAAAGTTACCATCCAGGGCAAAAGAGGAAGTTCGAGATTTTTAATTTATGTAATTTGTTTTCTCTCATAACTTGTTTCTTACCTGCTGCACAGTTTGACCCTTTGTCACATATTCATTCCCAACCTTGACTCGGGGGTAGCAGAGGGCTTTGAGCAGATCTGCTGAGTTCAGACCCATCAAATAGGCAGCCTTATCAGCAACTAAAGGAAACAAGCATACAGCAGGATCAAATACTAGCTCTTCAGTAGATGTATCGTGTAGTAATTCAGAATTGTTTCTGCAGAAGCCACATATAATTTTTCACATACTTTAAAATATTGTAATTTTTCCTGATTTACTGATTTTTTCCCATTTAATTTACATGATTTGTAAATGTAAAGATTCTTCCAAATGCCTTTACAATGAATATGCAAATTTTGAAACAAGTGACTAGACAGACAAAAGGGCCATGAAAATGGCAGGTCAAAGAAGTCACAATTTCTGAATAAACAGAAAAGGAAACTGCTTGGTATTGAAATACACTGTATCGAAAATTGTAGCCAGTGAAACTCTAATGAGAGAGATAGATTAATGGAGAATTATGCCAAAAGTATGAATAAGATATCTCATACAACTTTCATAGTGGGACCACATTCTTCCTCAGGATAAATATCACACACATAGATAGGTCTTTTCCAGGTCTCCACTGGACATACTCTGTCACCTTTCCAATTTGCTGCCTGTATCTTCTCACAGAGATGATAGCAAGCACCAGTACTATTACAAAGTCCTTCAGTGTGAGAAAGCCAAACCTCATTATAGAATATATATATACACAGATGCTAATTTCGAGCTGCTTCTGTTGTTTATATTATTTACAACTAAGTATTTAGTGTACAGTTATCACTAGTAAGAGTAAGGTATGAAACAAGAACAAAATTGGAACTTTTATTTCAATTTTATAGAGTTCTTTTTTAATAATTAGTCATCTCATTCTATCATATGCTTCTGTAACTCTTTCCTTTGGTTATATTCATGCAATGATTACAGCTATTATTTGTAGCCTGTTCTACTATTAGTATTCATCATTATCAGATTCCTTGCAGTTGTATTCCTTGCAGTCATTTTCATTTATGTCTTAACTATCCTAAAAAAAACAAAACCACACACACACACAAAAACAGCTCCAGAAAAAAAGCCCGTAATAGTACAAGTTTATGATAGATGCGACTAACTGGTTTCATGGAAATAATTCCATGAGCTTTTAAAGGAATGCATGTTTGAACAATTCTAGGCAAAGCAAATGCAATAGACATATCTTAGATGTCTATTTGTCAAACAGAAGTCCTGGAGATATGCTGAGACTCTACAGAAAATGTAGAACATAAGAGCCACAGCTGCAGTATTAATTGATGCTCCTTTTTACCCCCCCATGCAAAATGAAGTAGAACAATGCTCTCAGTTCAGGCATTATGAGTTGTCTCCAGAATACGGGCTTGGAAGCAGAGCAGCTTCAGGATTCTGGCTTCTTGTCACCTGGAAACAATACCATTAGGAGGTGGCTACAGCTGATGGTAAATGGTAGTAGCTACCTGGGTACATAAACTTAAGTCAGTGGGCAGAGTGGCTCCCGGTTCTGTCCCAGGTCTGGGAAGCTGCCATTCAGTATAGCAGTGCCTTAGGATTCACTGGACCTTATACTTGACATAGTTCAAAATAATCTGCATTTTCCACTGGGTTGTGTTCTTCCAGCAAAGTCCTCTGGTTAGGACACACTTATATTCTACAACACTAGCATCTGGAGAAATGTGCAGGCTGAATCAATGATTCTGACCCTGAATTACTGCCTGTATTAGTGAGCGTTCCGGTGTATACTGCGCTCTGGTATATATCGCGCTGGTACCTTCTGTGCCATCCGGTTCTGCCTGCTCCTCACGCTGCTTCTGCTTAAACTTCAGGTTGCCATAGTGCATGACAGCCCCTGTCAGCTTGTAAATGGCTGTCTTCTCATCTGGAGTGAAGCCCAGGATGTCAATGGCACTCTGATAAAAGAATCATTGGAGTAAGTACCATGCCTGTTAAAGGTCAGAGTCCGCCTAAGAAAACTTCTGTGCTGTACTTACATCCGTGGCCATCAGCTCTTCCTGGTCGTTAATGCTGGGAACCGTGATCTCACCTTGACTCACATACTGATAGTCATACGGGTTGGTGGTGATCAGTAACATCTCTGAAAAGAAGGACAAAACACATAGAGATCAAATGTAATTGGCACGTAAAGGAATTAAATGTTGTTCCGTGACCTTTGTCTGGAGAAGTTAGTGATCTTTCCTACCAATTAGCTCCGGCTTCTTGTTGGACATGATCTGATAGAATATGTGGTAGCTTCTTTCTGCCTTGAGCTGGAAAGTGACTCTGGACTTCTCCAGAAGATCTAGCAAGGATGGTAGGACAGAGTTAGCACAAGAACTGAGGAAGGCTGGAAGGAAAGGGGTCAGGCCAGGAGGGTCACTTACATGTTTCAATGTCAGCAGAAGCCAGTTTGCCCGTGGCACCAAAATGGATTCTGATGAATTTACCCTGAAAGAAGCAGGAAAGTAATTCAAGATCTATTTTACCAGTCCTGACTGCAAGAATATTTGAGTCAGTCTGCTGATACAAAAAAAGTAATTTTGTCCCAGACAACAACTTACAAAGCGTGAGGAGTTGTCGTTCCTCACCGTCTTGGCATTACCAAAAGCCTCCAGCAGTGGGTTGGCACTGATGATTTGATCCTCAAGTGTCCCCTAAACCAGAAATCTTATAATCATGATATAGCTCATAAGTAAATCTGACAGTTGCAGGTTCCTACCCCTAGGACCTCACCTGCATTTTGCCAGCCTGCTGCTCTTCCTTCTTCTTCTCCCCACTTGCTGCAATTGTTGCAAAGTACTGAATGACACGCTTTGTGTTCACAGTCTTCCCTGCACCAGATTCTCCGCTGTCAAACCAAAGACAGAAGCAGAGAGCGTGTGGTCAGGCTGGAGGTCCCCTGGCACGGGGCAGCCCAGCGGGGACCCGAGCAGGGAGTGTACATACGTGATCAGGATCGACTGGTTCTCGCGATCTGTGAAGGAGGTGGAATGAAAGATAGTTTTAGCAGTTGTTCTGAGTAATACTAAGCTGAATAAGAAGTAAAGCTGTAAATGGAAGTTGTGGCTTCTCCCAAGTCCAAGAGTAGTAGTCCAAGACTACTCAATTCCCTTCCAGGTCCCAACCACTGAAATGGATGTATAGCGCTGTCAGAGGCATGTGGTCCTCGCACAAGGTGTGTACCCACTTGCCTGTCACACAGTTCTTATCAAGAACTCTAATCAAAGTGCCTATCTGTATTCCAAATAGGGAATTATATGGAATAGTAACTTTTTGTTTCCTGTCAGTGAAAAAAAGCAGCAGAGTCAAATAGTATTTCTGCAGTGGGAGAGTGTAGAATTTTATACAGTGAAGTGCAAATAACACACAGTGTTGAGTCCATGTATGCTTCTGGGTCAGTTTCACTTGAAATTAATTCCTGCACAACTCAATCAAGTTCTCAGTCATACAGCTCCGTGGTGTTTTTAGCTGGCTTGTCACATGCTCCAGTGAGATCAGTGCGGCTTTTTGGTTTAGATTGCTGTGAGGGACGTCAAGCACTCACCAGTCAGCATGAACTGATAGGCATTGTCAGAGATGGAGAAGATGTGTGGAGGGGCCTCCTGGCGCTTCTTGCCTCGGTAGGCCAACACCACCTCCGGGTTGTACACCGGCAGCCACTTGTAGGGGTTGACTGTGACGCAGAAGAGACCTGAGTAGGTCTGTGAGGAAGGGAGACAGGATACTGATTTTGGAGAGTTGAGGAGAGTTGCAGATAAGGCAGAGGTGAATAATGTTCTGGGGAGACCAGGGTAGTGAAAGAAAATAAAGTGGAGGAATGACCTATCAGAGAATGGGTGAGATATAGCATATGACAAGGAAAGGTAAAAGCAGGAAGGAAGACAAGAGAGAGGATGTAAATAGCAAGAGGAAAACACATGGAAGAAACGAAGAAGAAAGAGAGAAATGAGGAAAGAAGTTGGCAAGAAGTCAGGAAGCTCTTCAGAGGGATGAAGGGTGTCTTCAACTCCTCGAAAGCAGTAGTTGCCTCCTGCTGGTACTTACGTAGATCATCCAGGCTGCATAACGCTCTTTGAGGTTGTACAGCACAGCAGGTTCATGGAGGTGGGTCATCATGGCCATGTCCTCGATTTTATCATACTTGGGAGGGTTCATGGGGAAGATTTGATCATCCTTCACAGTAAGAGTCTGCCAAAGAAAAGAAAGATTTATATTTGCCATCTAAAATCCCACAGCAGGATTAAATCGTATTCTCAAGGCTTGAATTTTTTTACTCACTTCTCCACCTTCGGTCTTGACAGTGACCTTCCCTGCTTCTTTGTTCTGGATTGTGCTTTTCACATAGGATTCCTTTGCATGTACCACAAAGACAGATGACCTGGCATCGAAAGGCTTGTTCTGGGCCTCAATTCTCTCTTTTTCTGACTTTCGGAGGTAGGGAGCTGCCTCCCCAAAGATGGCCATCTCAGAGTCTGTTGACATGGCTGCTATTTACTAACAGTAATGCAGCAAGTATCTGTGAGGGTAGAAAATACATTACAATAGATGGAAGAAACACTGCTACAGAATAGTGGATTAGATGGTGCTCTGCTGTATGTATTAACTGATTGAATTGACTCTCATTTTTCTGCTAATTCGGAGCTCTGTTCTATAATTTTCTTTCCTTTATTTCTGTTTGATGTAGTCAGATATCTAGGCCTACTGGATGGCTGCATTTACAGGGCAATGTAAATTCTTTCCATGTTGGATTTGGGTTTTTTTTCATTTGTTGAGGTAACAGGATAAACAGATCCTTTCCAAGGTTCCAAACACTGCACTGACTAGATATGCCCAAGTTTGGAGTTATGAAAGCCCTCTCATGACTTTTGTGTTTAGCACCTTTCAAACTATGAGATTTGTTTACAGTAAAACACTGGAAGGGGTGCAGTACACTGGATATTCAGAGAACTAATATTATTAGCACTTCTCATTAAAGACATTCCCTTGGGATGAAATAGCCCAAGTTGTCAAATATTTCAATTATTCCACAGATCCATCTGCTAACAAACAAAGCTGATATTCTCCACTTTGGTATATTTTTGTAACAGAAACTGAGTAATCTTGCATTTATTCACTACTATTTAAAAAAAAATAAATATCAGTAACTGTGTTTATTATTGCCAAACAATTGTCTTGAAGTTTCATGCAATTGTGAAGCTGGAATTTATTTATATTGTTCCCAAATTAATACTGTTCCAAGTTTATCCTTTTCTTTTTTAGCCTAATTTTATCTAGGTTCATCACCTACAATTTGGATTTTGTGTAGCTTTTCTGAATAAATTAAGAAGCTCATTTCTTTGTCAATACTTTCACCTATGGCAGACCTCTAGGTGAATATCAAGTAACTGGTTAACTTTTCCTTGAGATACAGTTTCACTTTGATTGCAGGAGAGACATTCTGAACTTAGAATACTTTTTTAAACTCTTTTCTGAACCCTTTACCAGTTAGCAACCTCATTATTGCAGTATGGCCAGCCTAAAAGAAAAAATATTTTAATAATGATCACGGTATTTTTGTACATTATAAAATTAATTCCACTCAGTATTCCACTGCTTACATGTGAAAAAATTGCTTTGCCTTCTTAGCTAGCAAAGACAGACTTCATGACACAACTTAGTGTTATCAATTCAAAGGCATGCGTACAATCTCTTGACTGATGGTTTTGTTTCTAACTACGTGATTTTCCACTTCATTAAAGTGTTATTAACCAAATGAGACCATTTCACAAAACAATTACATAAGGTTGTAAAATGGACACAGTCTTTCACCAGCAGTTTTATCATTGCCTATAATATCTCACATTTTCTTACAAGATTCCTAACAGGAATAATACTAGCATATTATATACATTAGTATATACTATGTTAGCATATATTAGTATATATTATAGTATGTTAGTGTATATTATGTATATTGCATATATAGTATATATTTAATTTTTGTATAGATGTATGCTATTATTACAATGTATCTTTATGGTATTATTACAATGTATAGTATATATAGGAGGTTAGTATACATTATGTTAGCATATAATGTATCTATGTCAGTAGATTGCCTTTTTAAAGTATTTGATGACTATTTTCTTTTGACTGTTTTATATGATTTTTCCTGAAACCAATGATCTCCTAACTCTCCTCCACTTATTCAAAGCATGCTAGTTATATTCTTGACCCATGACAGCTTGTTGACATTTTATAACTTTGAGTGTTATATTCCAGTGACAATATTTGACAAAGTTAATATAAATTAATGTAAAAAATGAATATGAACAGTTAATTTTCCTGGGTGTAAATATTTAAAACTTTGAATTTAGTTGCTGTTCCATCTCTCTTTTTCTAGTTATCCAAGTAGGTATCATCCTTTCTTCATTTCCCTGTGATTATTAATATTTGCTTATATAATTATATCACAGTTGTGCACTATATTCATAGGCACAAACAAGCATAAAAGGAAGCTCAGATTGAAATGCTTTATTTTAGCACTTTTATGTTTTGATACACAACTTTCTAACCCCATTCCCCAAGCTTCCCTATGAAAAAGAAAATATTAACATTATTTAAGTATGTATGTCTTTTACTGTTGCTTCACAGCTAGTGCCAGTGACCCTTGAAGTTTGATGTAAATGCAAAAAAAAAAAAAAAAAAGGTAACTGTTTCCTTCAAGAATATATTTAATTTATGGACAAGTATTTGGAAACTACTTCTTGATGGGGTTTTTCTTCTTAAGACAGTTTCTCCTAAGCTTAGGACCTAATGTCTGTTAATGTAGGAAACTGCTCTCTGTAGATGAATCTGGAGGAGAATGTAGGCAATGCAGCAGTGATCAGTACTTTTAAGACCACTGTCTTTGAGAATCTTATGGAAAAGATATTGGCAATCCAGCCCAATTCTCATACTATATTTATACAATGGACATAAATATAAGGAATACAGGGACTGACAGCGTAAGTCCTACCTTAGAGCATCTTTATCTGTCCCTAAAGAGTGACTAAATCAAGTTCTTACCTTTTGTGAGACAAGATGAATGGCTTGTAGACTGGAAGCTGGTCAGTATTGTAAAACAGAATTAGCAACTTCCTTCTTACTGCTTCACAGAATTCCAGAGAAAATTTATAGACAGAAAACATATGGATCCCTTGAAAGCAGACTGAAAATCCCAGCTGACACTGGCAGTCCCCCATTGAATGAGTGTAAGCGTCTGTAGGAATGCGCTGGTGCTTGTGGAATGCACGGCCAGTTTCCCTTCATCCCCCACCTCCCCAGTCCAAAGCCTCTGACACTCTTACCTTAGAGATTTCTGAGGAAGGACAAGACACACTGATCCCAGGGTATTTTTATAGGGTCTGATCTGCATACGTAGCCACCACCTCCTCTTTCCTAGGTCAAAACATTTTTGGCAATCTTAACTCCTAGCAGAATTGCCATTCATATTAGAAGTGAATAGATATAATTAGACATAACAGGTCTCTGAATCAATGTCCTATAAATAATTTGACAAGAGAGCCTGAGAAGAGGAGGAAGCAGGAGGGTGCGCTAAAGGAGATGAAAGGGGCTACGTTGGTACTGTAATCCATTGAATGCTGACTCGAGCAGACAAAGTGAAGAGTAAGAGCCAGTGTATTGTAATAGGAAACATGTAGGGATGAAGAGGTGAAGGCACAGGCTCCTGAACGCTGCAGATGCTCTGAGCCTGCAATGTGGGAAAGCACAAGGGGTTCTACTGAGATGCAGGGTCATTGTTAGAGCAGGGAAATCCCAATGCAGGAGGAAGCATCTGAACAGGAACTGAAGTTGCAGGAGTGAGAATCAAGGGACGATATGAATGACCAAGTAGTAAAATGGACCAAAGCCAAAGCAAGAGAAGTGGGGAATGATGAGTCTGAAGGCAGTGATAAGGAAGGATATGTGATTAGGAAAGAGGAAGTAAATAGAGGTGTGATTCCAAGGGGATAACAGCAAGTCACGATGGACACAAAGACCAATACAAGGGGAAAACAAGTTAAGTCTAGAGGTGAAGATAGGAGCTTCTAAGACTGAAGTCAGTAAGTTAGATGACAGAGGAAAGGCATAGAAATTCAACTCTTGTTTCTGGGGCTGAAGGGTTTCAAAGATCATATGAACAGGACTATGGAACCGTTGTACTGAACTTGAGACATATATCCCACAGGAAGCAGGAGAAATAGGTGCTGTCTCAACATAGGGGAGTCACTCAGCAATACTTTTGCAGTATAAGTGTGCTAGATGAAGGGAAAGAATTAATAAATTTACATTCTGTAGCAGAGAAACAGTCATGTCCTATGCTAGTCTGGAAGAGAGGCAGTTATTATTAGAAGGAGCTGAAACCCACACTAGTTTGTGAAAAAAGCCAATCTACTGTGCTCGTCCCTGGGATGTTCCCACCCAGATTAAGGAGGGGGTTACATGTGTTCTGCAACAGCACAAGAAGAGGAGTGGTGAAGAGGGCAGTAGAACCCTTCACTTTATTGAGAAACAATTTCATTCTCATGCAATAGATCTTGATTTTTTTTTTTCATGTGTTGGTCTTCACTTTCCAAATTACAGTTCCTATGACAAAAAAGGCAATCTGAATTGAATCACATCTCAGCAGCTTCATGTGATCCCATAGCATACTGCCTCCCCACTTACAGCACCTGTTGTTTTCCACTCCCTCTCAGCATCACCTACTCAGAGGTCTGCATAAGAAAGTGAGGAAATTCCTTCCTCCTCTTCTCTCAGCTGACTGTGTCTCTGTGATGGCACTGTAATCCTGGGGGTGGGAAGGAAACCGGCACAGGTCAGCTTCACATGTGGAGTAAATTCACAATGAAGAATAGGACCGAGGCCTATGGTTTAACTCTAACAGCTAGATCCTCACCTGAGTATAAAACAGCACTTCTTTCATGACTCTAGTGTAATTACATTATCTGAGAACTGGAATCCACTGTGAATTTCAGATATTTCAATGACTTTGTATGTTGTCTCATTTTGCTGGTGCATGCGGTTTTGACCTGGATTAAAACTGGCTACAAAAAAAACCCCAAACAAAAAAAACCTAATGGTTTTCCTACAGTCATATGTAATACTGTCTGATAGCTAGCTAAAAGCCTTTATTTGCAAGATGTTTTTTAACTAGAAAAAGAATAATCCATAACTTCTTAAAGACTCAAAAAGACTTATAAGAAATAATTTTTCCAAAGTATTTTTCAAAATTACATTGAAATAGAAAATTTCCACAACCTGTAACATTTTGCTTGGTCTGTTTTCACTTATATTTTTGCCTTGCTCTTGTTTGCACTTATGTTGCTAGTCAATATAACAGAATACAATGTGACTATTGGTTTTCTATCTGCATGTATTCTTGCTTTTGCTTTTTCCTTTTTGTGAGCAAAGTTTTCTTAATTTGGAAAAACTCTGTAGCTATCAAAGAAAAACTGAAACTATGACTTTCTGAATTGGAAAAACTTGGAAAAAAATCCAGCCAAGTAAAACCTGGAGTTCAAGAAAAAAATGTGTGCATGTGTGTGTATGTGTGTCTGGGGGATTAAGCCTTGTATATAATTTATTTTGCTACCTTTGATAGTAAAAGAAAAAAAAATCAAAATTAAAAAATGTAATTGTGTCAGCTCAAAAAATGCATTTTTTCCTCCTCCAAAACATCAGGAAAGCTTTTGCTGTAATACAATGGGTTTGTTTCAATCAAGCAGAATGAAAACAGCCACAAGTTTTCACAGCCTTCCACAAAGGCATTTTAGCATTTTTTTGCCAGCTGTAATATTCTCTCAGGGCCTCCCCTTCTCTACCAAATCCACTGCAACTCCCTCTACTACCTGCACAAGTATAGCTCTCCTACTGTATACATGCAGTCCCCATTTGCTCAAGCCTTCCATCAACAGCAACCATTCACAACAAACTATATGCAGACATGCTCTCATACCTGTGAGCTCAGTGTCTGAGATCCCATTATCATTGATGGAGCTTGAGCTAATGGTCTGGAGAATGATTCAGTTGTCCTAATATGGTTGCCTACCTTAGAGTGAACCAAAACATTTGCTTGACTCTAATAGTAGCGTCTACAATGGGAGTTTAGACATTCAGCTCACTCACCTACATATTCATTTAGGCATGAGGATGACTAAATGTAGGTATTTGAGTTTGGAATTCAATCTCACCCACACATGTAACCAGCTCAAACCTAGTACTGCACATCTATCCATCACTGAAATTCCTCTCTCCTTGCATCCAATTCCTGCTCATTTTGCCCCTTTATTCATTCTGAGGGTGTCCACACTGCCAACAGTTACTGAAGCTAAAATTGCTGCACTGCTGCTTGAGAAAGGGGAAGCAGTGGTTGTCTGAGCACAGAGGAACCTATAAATCCTTCTAGAGAGGCTGCAGTGAAATGAGAACCCTGAGCAGCCCCTTCAGCCAGCTCTCAGACCCGTTGAAAAGTGGTGGCTTCTTCAAAAGGAAAATGTTTGAGGCACTTATAAAGGACAAAAGTTGCTTATTGAGCATAATGGCAAAAACTATGCCAATAAAAAATTCTCCTTTGTATTATAACTAGTCCATGCTTTAACTTTATAACATGTTCAGTTTGGGCTAACAGTGCAGCTTTCCAAGAAGTCAGCAATGGTAGATTATGATCCCTGATAAATGTCAGCCAAAGATCAATTACAAGTGATTGCTGTTGAACGTTGACTAAACAAACTACTACAAACTGAATGGGCATAAAGACTAGTTTATATATGGTACATTCCAGAAAGAAGAATAAATGCATATAGAGGACAAAATAAATTATTTCCCATTTTAGGTATACTCCAGAAGTTGTCTGGGTGTCTATTGATGTCACTGATACTTTCCTATCTACCGTCACCAGTACTACATAGGCAATGTCATTTCTGACTGGTAGAAGAAAGGACTAAAGCATCATGCCACAATATATTTCTTCATCCCCTACCTCTGACAGGCTCACCCCATGCTCCCCTCCCTCACCCTGCTGCCCCAATGCAGACATTGCAGCCAACCTGGACGGGTTCCACGTTTAAGCAGAAGACCCCAGAGTGGTCTGCAATGTGGATGGCCTGTGGGACTCCAGCAGTGTGACCAGCGTCCATGCTGCCATGCCACAAGGACAGGCCTGGCATTAACGGGGCCTGCAGCAGGCTGTGCCACAGGTGAGGAGACCAGGCCAGAGCTCAGGCAGGGGGTGATGCATCAGGGGCAGAGCACAGGGTGACTGAGGCTGAAAAAATAGGGAGAAGAGAAAGGGAACTACTGAAATTCCCAGAGAGCTGAATAGACCACTATCCTGGGTTCAGTTGGGATAAAGTTAGTTTTCACAGGAAGCTGGGAGGGGCGCAGCCAGGACAGCTGCCCTGAAGTAGCCAAGGAGCTATTCCATACCATGTGACACCATGGTCAGTATATAACTGGGGAGCGGGCTGGGGGGAGTCCCTCTCTCTTGGTGTAGGAAGTGGTGGAGCGTCGGGTTCTGGGTGGTGAGCAGTTGCACTGTGCATCACTCATTTTGTATATTCTTTTATTAGTACCATTGTTGTTGTTGTAACTTCTCTCCTTGTGTTGTCCCAGTAAACTGTCCTTATCTCAACCCATGAAGGTAATTTTTTTTTTCCTTCTCCTTTCTGGTTCTCCTCCCCATCCCACTGGAGGAGGGCGGGGAGGAGTGAGCAAGCGGCTGCGCAGTGCTTTGTTGCCGGCTGGGTTTAAACCACAACAACCACCAAAAGGGGTTTTAAAACCAGCTTGTAGTTGGCATTCACTGACCTACCTCCCTGCACACTTCCTGTGGCAGGGACCTTGTCCTCAGGAGCCAGCCAGGGTGGTGGCCGTTGCCCCACAGTAGATGGCGATGTGAGGTATTGATGGAGGCTTCCCATCTGTCCTGCTGTGCTCAACCACCAGCTGCCTGCCTCCCACTGCTCTCCTCCAATGCCCTGCTTTTGTGGTAGAGGAGCTGGACATAGGTGAGCACCTACAGGGGGAAATAAAAATGATCTCTCTCCTGGTGCATGGCCAAAAGAGTAAGTGTATTAGCAGAACAGTTTGTTCACCTCCTGCCACCCTTTCTGAAATGTGGCTGGTACCAAAAACTGAGACGCATTAATGGAGGTCTCTGATGAACCCTTAGAACAGCAGGGTGTGTGTTAGTACACTTAGAAATCCTGCGATGGGTGATGCTTCTTCTCATTGCAGTTGGGTTGTCTTTAGCATTACCAATGTCACAGGGAAAACAAGTGCTGCTCGTATAAAGGGTGCCACAGTAACCCATAGGGTTCAAGGGGGCACTAAAAGCACCAGAGATTCTCAGCTATGGTGGATCCTGAACTAACATTTCTAAAATGGATGGAGTAGCATCCCTTCCTAACTCCAGCTGTCTTCTGCTGCCCAAATATTATTTACATGTTTTATTAAGAACCCTTAACATTTGAAGGCAGTGGTTTCTTACAGCACTTGAAGGCTGACTGGAGGATTAGAAAGGATATCCAAAAAGGACACATGAAGGTCAGCTAGGGATTGACAATTCTGACAGCATGGCCAAAGATGCTCAGCACTTGCTTTAAATAAACAGCAAGTTTGAGGTAGCTCCTAAAGCTTGCTGCATATGCCAAAAATACCAGCCAAGTCAATCTCACACTCTTTCTCTGTGACTTGGCAAAACCAAATTTATTTAACAGTAACAGAAGTCCCTATACAGCTTCACTTCTAATCTACCAGAGCCCTTATGCACATTAAATATATTCCCAAACCATCTAATTTACTTACCCATCTATAAAGTGTCATCAGTAGTTACACACCTCATACAATCAATGCTGTATTTCATCTTCTGTTACATTTGCAATTAACATGTAAATGTTGAATGTCTAGTTCAGCTTAATGCAAAATGTTATGTTTTGTGCTAATAATCTCATGAAAATGAACAGAACCAGTGTGTTGAGAATGACAATAAACAGACAAAAGAGTTAGCATGCGGACAGAGGAAGGAGAGCAGAAGGGGTAAGGAGAGGAGGGGAGAGAGAAGGCAGGAGACTTGGTGGACCTGATTAGGACAGGCAGAGCCACTAGTCCCAAGGCTTGAAGTGGGCCCTGGGCTGAGTAAAGGGTCAGTTCATTTTGCTTGTAGAGGATCTTGGCATAGTGCAGCAGCCTCCTCTACGTGCTATGAGGGTAATGAATGCATCATCCCCTTCTCACCACCTGATTTCTTGTGGATGGCTGGAAGCCTAACATTTCCTACAGCATGGTACATCTGGCCACAGTGGTGGCCTTAGCTGTCAAATTGTGGTAATGAGTATAGACTCCTTCCATCTGGTGTCAAGGCTTTGTCTTAATCATTCAGGGAAAGGAACTAAATTTGTTAGGCAACTGCCCAGACTGGAGGCTTCCCTGCCCTGGAGTCTGTTGTGTAGGCAGGAATATTGCAGTGGACCTGTGTGATAAGACAGTGGTGTTGCATCTGACAGAGAGGACCAGATTGCTTGGCTGGCATATTCATCTGCAAGTGAATGATCAACAGCAACAGTCACTGCCATGTCACTCTTCTATGAGGAGGCAGCTATACCTTTGCTATGGATCTGGACACTGGTAAAACCACTGTTTACTAGGCCCATTCTTGGATGTCTCTGCAATAGACTCCCTGGACAGAAAGAGAGACTAAAGACTTCTAGAAAGGTAGGGGAGGGCTTGACTCAAATTAGAAATAGATTAAATATACTGTGATGGCTAAACCAAATGCCCACTAATTCTAGGACACCCTTCAGTCCTCTAAGGAACTTGTGAAATAAATGGCAATGCAGTGTGACAAACAAATGAGGGGCTTGAGGAAAATTACCCTGTGGTTTCTGCCTCTTATTCACCCAGTGAGTCTTCCCTGTGGTGAAAGGGGTCTGAACCCAGAGGCCGTGGCAAGTATAACTCCTTTATCCAGCCTGGTTCTGCTGTGTTTCCACACAGTGCATGGTAGGAAGAGCCTCCAGACATGGTCACAATGTCCCTTATATTGTCCTTCGGAGAATCCAGTCTCTGCCAGTCCCCTAAGTTCTGGACAACACAGGATATTTCAGAGCAAAGGCATTGGTTTGTGAGAGCAGGAGACCTTTAGGAGACTGGCCTGAGCAGGGATCTCCTTCAAGTGACTATTCTGCTTGTAGAGACTATTCAGAGACCAGATGTGTTCCCAGGAATCCCCCTTGGTACTTTCCTCCTCTGACATGTTCTTCTAAGACAGCATTGCTCACTGCCAAAACATATTGCCATGATGACTGTGTGATTTACTTTATGATTTTTGGATTATGAGCCATGGTGATTTCCTCTCACAATTGAACAGTACAAGACAGTTCTCCACTGAGCACCTTTTCCCTGCTTTGGTGGTACAGGTACACTACTACATGTGAGATATATAGTGTGTATATTCGATAGTCCCACACAGTTGTCCCAGTAAGCTAACCATCCAGCTGTGCTTCTGTCCAACATTACAGGACATTACTATCATGCAATAGCTTGAAGAAAGGATTGTTTTTCTTAGGGCTTTGCATAAGATTCCTTGAACTTTGGCTGGAATTGCTTAGAAGTATATATGACGTTGGCCAGGACTTGGCTTGTGTTGAGAAATGGTCATGGAGCAGAGGGGCATGCATATAGGGAAAGAGGGGTAAGGGCATGTTCTTAGCTAGGAGGAGAGGTATTTTTTTGCTGCCTTAGAGAGTTTCCGTTGCAATGCGGAAATCTGCCAGTGTTGGCTCTGGTGATCTTCCAGCTTACTTCTCCCTTATCATATTCTTCAGTACCCCAACTGGGCTGTCTTTGCCCTGTCTTTACTTTTATCAGATTTTGGGTCAGTGAGGTTCCTGAAGATGATCAGTGCAATTCCTCAACCATGAGGTGCAGAACATTGTCAGTCATAGAATCATAGAATACCTCAAGTTGGAAGGGACCCATTAGGATCATTGAGTCAAAATCCCTGCTTCTCACAGGACTAGCTAAAACTAAACCATATGACTAAGAGTGTCCTCCAGACACTCCTTGAACTCTGACAGGCTTGGTGCCTTGACCACATCCCTGGGGAGCCTGTTCCAGTGACTGACCACCCTCTCAGTGAAGAATCTTTTCCTATGTCCAATCTGAATTTCTGCTGATGCAGCTTCATTCCATTTCCTCATGTCATTGTATCTGGGGATTGTCAGTATATTTGGGGATCTTATTGAGGGGTATCTCTTGTAGTGTTCTTGACCATAGGGCCCTTCCCAAGATTTAGACCTGTAAAGATTAGTGTAGGTGTGTGACTGTTCTCTCTCCTTTACTGCCAGATGAGGAAAGCAGTATTCTGTACCTAACAGTCCATCTTCTCCCAGGGCTGCTGCATGCAACACTGGCTAGCTGGGCTTGACCTGTCAGGGAAGACTTGTTCTATCTTCCTCTCATTTCCACAGGTCATCTTTCTTCAGGGACTTCTTGTAATACAGGACTTCCTTCTCTTGGTCCTGCTCTTCCAGGAGAAGCAGATACTCCTTCATCCCTCTTGATGTCCAATCACAGACAAATTGTCTATGCACATCAGAATGTGGAAAATATAGAAAACCCTGAAGAGCATGTTTGCTTTTCAAAGAGACTCTTTTGCAGGTCTCCCTACAGCAAGTGGGCATGCAGGGAATAGTGAAATGATGCAGTGAGATGAGATAAACTCTTTGATACGTGTCTACTCTGCATCAGAATATGACAGGTGAGTCTCACCCAGAACATATATTTCATTATGAAACAATGTTTGATTTCTATAGAAGAGAGTTTTTAAATACAAGCACATAAAAAGAATTAAGAGATCTCCATCTACTGTTGATAGTTGCTGCACTTCTTACGTTCTAAAGTTTTATGTCCTTCAATTTTTATATTAAAAATTTCCTTATTGTCTAAAAAGGTGATTTAGGTAGACTCTGCGTATGCTTTCTTTTAAACTGAATCAACCCATTATCATTTATGAGATGACTATCTTGCACTTAAATATTTGCTTCTAGTACTGCTACTTAGCAAAATCAATGGTAGATGGTGAACTCCTCATGTTTCACAAACAGCTTGCTGGAGAAATACAAAACCCCATGTATTGAGTTTCTGTGGCAAGGTTTTGGTAACGGGGGGGGTTACAGGGGTGGCTTCTGGGAGAAGCTGCTAGAAGCTTCCGCTATGTCTGATAGAGCCAATGTCAGCTGGCTCCAAGATGGACCCACCACTGGCCAAAGCCAAGCCAATCAGCGATAGTGGTAGCACCTCTGTGGTAACATATTTAAGAAGGGAAAAAAGTTGCGGTGAGCACAGAAATGGCAGCCGGAGAGAGGAGTGAGAACATATAAGAGAAACAACCCTGCAGACACCAAGGTCAGTGAAGAAGGAGGGGGAGGAGGTGCTCTAGGCGCCGGAGCAGAGATTCCCCTGCAGCCCGTGGGGAAGACCACGGTGAGGCAGGCTGTCCCCCTGCAGTCCAGGGAGGTCCACGGGGGAGCAGATATCCATCTGCAGCCTGTGGAGGACCCCATGCTGGAGCAGGTGGGTGCCTGAAGGAGGCTGTGATCCCATGGGAACCCGCGCTGGAGCAGGCTCCTGGTAGGACCTGTGGATCTGTGGAGAGAGGACCCCACAGAGCAGGTTTTCTGGCAGGACTTGTGACCCCGTGGGGGACCCACGCTCGAGCAGTGTGCTCCTGAAGGACTGCACGCTGTGGAAGGGACCCATGCTGGAGAAGTTCATGAAGGACTGTCTCCCGTGGGAGGGACCCCACTCTGGAGCAGGGGAAGAGTGTGATGAGTCCTGTCCCTGAGGAGGATGAAGCAGCAGAGACAACATGTGATGAACTGACCGTAACCCCCATTCCCCATCCCCCTGTGCCTCTGGAGCGGGGTAGGTAGAAATCCAGGAATGAAGCTGTGCCCGGGAAGAAGGGAGGGGTGGAAGGAAGGTGTTTTGAGATTTGGTTTTATTTCTCATTACCCTACTCTGGTTGATTTGCAATAAATTAAGTTGATTTTCTCCAAGTTGAGTCTGTTTTGCCTATGATGGTAATTGGTTGAGTCATGTCTCCCTGTCCTTATCATAAGCCCTTTGTTATATTTTCTCTCCCCTATGCAGCTGAGGTGGGGAGTGATAGAACAGCTTTGGTGGGCACCTGGCATCCAGCCAGGGTCAACCCACCACACCCCACAATCTTGTTTGATCTTCAGTCTTTATGGAGGAGATCAACATGAGAACACAATTTCCAGAAATATTTCTCTTTTTTATGATATAGAAATAACTATCCATATTCAAACTCAATCTCTGGTAAGTGTAGCAGACTTTCCTGATACCATACTGATACCTCAGTAGAAACTGTTAACATTCTTGAAAGTGATTTTCACTTAAACTTGTTCTTTTTATCTATGACATTACTTCTTTGCATTATATTGTATCCATAATGAAAAAAAGAAAACACTCCATCACCTTTATCTGTCTTAATATATGTGTAATTTTCTTTCAGTTGTCTGTAAAATACTCAGTTTTACCTATGCACAGGAATCTGCAGCCTTAGCTATTCTTTCTTCTGTAGTCTTTTAACTGTAGGTTCTTGTCACTCACCCCATCTGTGAGCTGGCTATCATTTTGTGCTATGTATGAAACAAAACATCTTCAGAGAAATAAAGTAAGGATATCTCTTCACGACACTATCTCACCGTGTTGGTTTGATTGCTCATCAAAGCTTGGAGTGAACGTCAGTCTCCTGAATCAAAGTAGAAATTTGAGTTTCTCACACCCTTAAACCTAACCAAATAAGCAACATTTTTCAATTAATAAAAAATAATATATTTAAAAAAAATGTTGCAGGAATCTCTTTTCCTTTTCTTTTTTTTTTTTTCCCTAATAATTCATCAGAATAACTTGAAAGAACCTAGACTTAGTCTATCAAAGAAATGCATATTTCTCATTGCAAGATGAATAGCAAAGCAATATAATTGTTACTATTCCTCATGCATTTTTAAAAATGTAAATGTAAAAATTTATTGCTGTTTAACATACTTTTAGATGTGAATGTGAACTGTGTACATGTACTCCAAAAGTAATGGATGCTAGAATAATAAAGCAAGCATGCTAGTCACTGTTCATGTGCAAAGGTCTCTATTGTGTTTATTACCTAGACATAAATGATAATTACAGAATAAAGCAGCACAGAGATTTACATTTTATGCATGCCTCAGGTCACTTTTTAGCCTTGGGATCCTCATTCCTCCTCTTCTATCTTCTTATGAAACTCCCGACTCTTCACTCGGAGCTTGTTGACCTGCGACTCTGCAATGTCAGCCCGCTCCTTGGCTTCCTCCAGCTCGTGCTGGATCTTGTGGAACTTGGAGAGATTGACATTGGACAGCTCCTCCTATGTAGGGAGAGGGAGTTGTGAAAACACCAGGCAGTGTGTGGACATTTAATATCTGAATACCAGGCAAATAAAAATTTAAATGCCACAGCTGGGCAAGCAGGTAAGGCTCAAAACCAAGGTAAGAAGCTGCTCAGGGTGCTAAGTGTGCCAGTAGAGAAAAGAACATCAGAGTGTCAAAAACGCCATGGCCACATGACACAGAGCATTGTGTAGGTGGAATTCATGGCAGAGTCCTGAACAGACAGACTAGCAGCTGCTTCTGACACCCAGAGTAGGGTAGGAAGGAAGAAATACAGGCGGGAACTGAGGTTTAGAGCAAAACAAATAGATCTGGGGAAGTATAGTTCCTCCCAAACCCAGCAATTCTTACTCTTACACTCCCCATTGTCATGTAGCACCAAATGCATCAGAACAGTCAAGGTTTCAAAAACTTGGGACAGAATTAAACACCAACACAGAATTCCACCTCGACCAGAAGGAAGTCTGGGCTTAATCAGAGTGGTACTTACAGCCTCCTCAGCTTGCCTCTTGTAGGACTTCACTTTCATTTGCAGCTTGTCCACTAGATCTTGGAGCCTGAGAATATTCTTCCGGTCTTCCTCACACTACAGAGAATGGCAAGTAATAGAAACCCTTGTTTGCCTTTTTCTCTGAATTTCATAAATGTGAAACAGACAGAGTGACTTTCCTTACAGAGCATTGCTGTCCAAAAGGACAGAGGCCAAAATCCTGTTGACTGTGTCACTTACTGAAGTATAGAAAGAAAGCCCTTTGGAAGGCAATGTGCCAACATTTTGACTTCCTGGAAGAAGAGTGTGTCAACACAAAGAAACCTCTTGCCTTACCTGGTAGGTCAGCTCCTTCACCCTCCTCTCGTACTTGCGCACACCCTTCACAGCTTCAGCGCTGCGCTTCTGCTCAGCATCAACCTCCCCTTCCACCTCCCGCACCTGCAATGAGAAGCCCACCTTTGGAGCTTCCCTGGTATCTCTCCAAGGGACATGCTCACTCATGCACAAATAAAAGTCCCACGCACTCTGGCCTCCAGCTTCTGGATTTGCTTCTTGCCTCCCTTCAGGGCCAACTGCTCGGCTTCATCCAGACGGTGCTGCAGGTCCTTCACCGTCTGGTCCAGGTTCTTCTTCATCCTCTCCAGGTGGGCGCTGGTGTCCTGCTCCTTCTTCAGCTCTTCTGCCATCATGGCCGCCTGATGAGAGCAAAGGATCAAAGCCATTTTCAGGCTGGAGACATCCTGGGAACTACACATCCACCGTCAGCAGTGAGAAGAGCCCCTAACTCACATCTGTGATAGCCTTCTTGGCCTTCTCTTCAGCATTGCGGGAGTCCTGGATTGTGTCCTCCATTTCACCCTGAATTTGGGCAATGTCTGTTTCCAGCTTCTTCTTGGTGTTGATCAAGCTGGTGTTCTGTTGAAAAGCATCAATATCACAATTTTCTTTTTGTTAGCTTGTAATATCATATCAAGAACATTGCATAAACGTTGGTTTTTAATGTAAATTGTGCCATCAGGTCACATGGGATTCTGTTTTAAAGGAACTGCTGTGGTAGCTGTTAGTTTCTCAGCTATGAAGTGCTTCCATATTTCAAGAACATCCTCCATAAAGTCTTTCCTCACTGTTTCTCAGTCACCAGAGAAGGAATTTAGACTTATAAGGAAAAAAGACATAATCTTTCCTTACCATTTTCAATCTAGTGGCAGTAAAAATTTTAAATGGTGCTATAGAACACTTATAATGACATTGATAAATTATGTTAATGACAGTATTCATGTATTCCTATTTTGTTAATGATCAACCTAAGTTTGACTTTGCAGTCTCAAATGTAAATGTGAAAGCTGTTGAACTCAATTTAAGTTGTAGAGTAAGAACATCACTTATGTCTCTGAATTTATCACTTTTAAGGGATCCCCACTATAGTCTAGTGAAATTCATATTATAACTGCAGTTTAAAAGTCACTTTTAATATTTGTTATCCATATTGTGAAAATTACAATGCATTTTACAAAATACTGCTACAGTTCAGCCAGTCTTGAGTTATTTTATATGCATGGAGCAAAAGTATAAATACTAAATATATTTATACACTGACCTGGGTATGGAGAAGCTGCACACGCTCACTTGCATCCATCATTTCCTGCTCAGCCACTTTCCTCGACCGCTCCGTCTGCTCCAGGGCCGCCCGTAGCTCCTCAATTTCAGCCTGCAACAGGTTTGCTCTGCGCTCCACCATGGCCACCTGCTCCTTCAGGTCCTCCTGTGTCCTGAGAGCATCGTCCAAGTGTATCTGGGTATCCTTTAAGAGAGAAAAGAGAAATTATAAGGCGGTACAGCACTGTTGCACAATGGCTATTACTACCAGTCTAATAATC
>NW_010972688.1:53522-54134 GCF_000737465.1 Haliaeetus leucocephalus | reverse complement strand
TAGAAGACAAAACCTTGAAGTTTGCTGCCTACAAACAGCTTGCATTCATGGTGTCAGAGAGGCTGCCAAGCCTGGTGAGCCCTTCAGATTATCATCCGCTCCTAGTATTCCATGTAGGCTTTAATGATATTGCAACAAGGCAACGTATAACCATCAAAAGAGACTCTATGTCCCTCGGAGCAATGTTAAAAGGATCTGGAGCACAGGTGGTGTTCTCCTCTATCCTCCCAGTCAGGGGGAGGGGTTCAGGAAGGAGGAGACAAATTGAACAGGTGAACGCCTGGCTGTCTAGCTGGTGCCAAATTCAAGGTTTTGTCTTCTATGATTATGGATCTGATCTGCCTTTGAGAAGCTCGGTCTGTTGGGAGCAGATGGGATTCACCTGACCAAGTGGGGCAAGAGGGTCTTCACCAACAAGCTGGCCAGGGCTTTAAACTAGACTTAACAGGGGAAGAGAATGGAGTTTTGAGTAACAGAGAAGAGCCAGGGGCTGCTGATATGTTAGGAAGCAACAGGAAAACATCTGTGAAATGCTCCAAAAGAATTGGAGTCTGTTCCTCTAAAAAGGCGATATGGTTGATAGCCCATCTGAAGTGTCTCTATACCAATGCA
>NW_010972688.1:52952-53246 GCF_000737465.1 Haliaeetus leucocephalus | reverse complement strand
GGAAACCTCGTGGCTGGTGTTTACTGCAGGCCACCTGACCAAGGGGAGCCTGTTGACGAAGCGGTATTACTTCAACTATGGGAATCATCACGCTCGCAGGCTCTGATCCTGCTGGGGGACATCAATCACCCTGACATCTGCTGGAAAAGCAGCACAGCAAGCTGTAAGCAGTCCAGGAGACTCCTGGAGTGCATCAAGGATAGCATCTTCATCCAGAGGATAGACAGCCCAACCGGAGGAGAAGCGTTACTGTACCTGTTGCTTACCAACACAAACGAACTAATTAGAGATGTC
>NW_010972688.1:51781-52011 GCF_000737465.1 Haliaeetus leucocephalus | reverse complement strand
TTTCTCAGGTTCTTTTGTGCCTCTGCAGCCACGCGGTTGGCATGGCTCAGCTGGATCTCCATTTCATTCAGGTCTCCCTCCATCTTCTTCTTCAGTCGCAGGGCTTCATTCCTGCTCCTGATCTCAGCGTCCAGGGTGCTCTGCATGGACTCCACAATTCTGAGGTGGTTTCTCTTCATCTGGTCAATCTCCTCATCTTTCTCTGCTATCTTCTTGTCAATCTCAGACTT
>NW_010972688.1:43539-47348 GCF_000737465.1 Haliaeetus leucocephalus | reverse complement strand
GCCTTCTTGCTATCAATGAACTGTCCCTCTGGGATAGCACTGGCATTAAGCACCTTGTATCTGTGGGGTGAGAGGAACTATGAATGAAGGCAATCTCAGGTCATAAGTCAACACTGTTTATTGAGACTAACCACAGTCTTTGCAGCAGAATGAGGCTGAGGAAGATGGAATTTCATCCCTTGTTTAGAGACACCGTTACAATGAAGTCCCAATCTGATAACAAAATTAAGGAAACTTTTACTGTCTTCAGGTGATCAGTCATAGATGAAAAGAGGACACTGATCTCCAGCCATTTCAGTCCGATGCCTTCTTCACTTAAACTATGCTGTAGAAAGTTGCTAGAGAGGAACATTGCCACTTTGTGTATAGGCGGAAAGCATCTTCCCCTGAAACTTGCAGCTGATACAATGGCCAAAGCACTCTATCTGAGTTTGTCATTTTTGTCTGAGAATGTGTTGTACCCACATCCCAATTTGCATTTTTTAATCTTGTAAGCATTGGCTTGGGGAGCTCTATTGTGCTTCCATATTCAGAGACACTGGCAAAGTTTGACTGTTTGATGAACAGCAGTCAGTGAGGACACCTGACTTATCTCTTCATTTCTCAACAAGTTCTTTTTTGCTAGCCGTACATGTTGCCTTTATTTATGCATTCCAGCATTTTCCCCTTCTTTCAGTTATAATCGGATAGAGTTGGCATCAAAAAATAACAACAAATGTTAAAATACTGAAGATGTACAACTTATGCCGTAAAGACAGGATGGAGAGCAGAAAGGAGATTGATCTCTGTTTGAAGTCTGCATAGAGGATTCTGCTTGGGAAACCTTTCCTGCAAATTCTGATGCCTTCCAGCACGCCGTTACACCGCAGCTGGTGTAGCACCAGTTCATGCTCCATAGCACCTGAGTGAATAAGACAATTATTTGATACTTCATGATAAAGCATAGAGAATAATGGGTGCATCACACTATGATTTCTCTCTACTTGAGGTTCTTACCAGGTGTTTTTGTTTCATTAGGGATGATGCAACGGACAAAATGGGGGTGAGTACTCCGTAGATTGGTCATCAGTTTGTTGAGGTTCTCCTGTGGGTTCATGAGCAAAGATTTTTCATTAACAAATGGTACCTCTGCAGTTATACTGTCAGATGTTAGAAAAGTGTTGGAAAGAAATAATGAATTTATTATTCCCACCTATAGCCATCCCAATTTGAGTTTTCTTCTGCCTTTCAGTCTTGAGCGTGAGAGAAAGTCACAAAACTGTGTAATGTGTTTTCATGAGACTGAGGGATACATCCACTCAGACAGGACACCTATGGAGAATGGTGACCAGAAGCTCCTGGCAAAAGGCGTAATTCTGAGTGAAAGATGATTCTTTGTAATAACCTGATTCTCACTCTATGGAAGACACTGACTATTGATGAGAACAGAAGCAAAACCAAAAATAGGACAAAAGGGAAGAGGGCCAAGGACCAAGTTTGCAGAGAATGCTGGGAAAGGGAAGCTTAATGGCATTAAATGCTACTTGTGAGGATATATTTGACAACAGTCGAGCAGGGGAAGACAAGAAAGACTCCCTGTTCTTGAGTATGGGGGTCACAAGTTGTAGATTTCTCTACAAAAAAAAAAAGGCATGAGTGGCAGGTCTGACAGCACCCCTTTCTAGAATTGTTTTTAAAAGCAATCCCATGAACTAGCTCTGATTTTAGCAATCATTTTTACTAGTGAGGTCCTAACAGTTCTCAGTTCAGCCCTGGTTTGGAGCAGGGCAAAGCTGCTCAGACAGCTATCTCTTTCACAGTGTGAAAAACTGTTCAGGATACCAGATGGTAGCTAGATGCCACAGGTTCTGAAACAAGAGTGTTTCCATCTGCATTAAGCTCTGTCCATTGGTGGAAAAGAAACTGGCCTTGGCATTTCCCTATTGCCTTGTCTTCATATGTATAATCATGTGCAAGCAATTATGTGTTATGTATTATCATGTGCAAATGCACATATATTTATATGTGCTGATCCAGACTTAAGGTTCCCAGAGGCAGGTAGCCATATCCACCATTGTCCTCCTGTCCAAGGCAGAGGGAGAGAGGGAAGAGCTTGATCCTACCAGCTGGTGTACTCATGAGTAAATGAAACTAGCCTGACCTAAGTACCTCTTACAACATTCGAAGAAAAGCGAGATCAAGATGTAACTTCCTCAGCTGGCCTCAGCTGACTTGCAGTCAGCTCTTTTATGAATAACTGAAGAGATGTTCTTGATGCAGAAAAATGTTAATAGGTGCAGTAAAATGGCCTTGTTGGAGTTAGTGTGAGGTTAATAATCTTCAACTTAAAAGAAAAGAGGAAAAAAATAGAGAGAATGACTTCTGTACTTACCCTGAAAAGAGCAGATACTGTCTGGAAAGAAGAACCCTTCTTCTTGCCACCCTTCTTGCCACCACCACCACCACTCTCTGAAGAACACCAAAAAAAGATGGTTTTAGAGCTCTGATTTGTAAAATTTTTCTCTATGAGACAGCAAGAAGCTTTTTCATATGTATCAGTCAGGCTAAGAAAGGTACCTAAGATGCAGTGGGAAAGAGAGTCAACACTCAGTCTAAAGGAACACAGGACCAAAAGTGTGTGATAATCCAAGGGATTATCATGGCTGAGTGGAAGGCCTGAAATACATGTGATCTTTTCCTTTATTAATAAATTCAAGCCATGGGACACTCTGCACAACATGCAGTTTCTTTAGAACACTTGAGCTGATATTCATGGCTCTGGCAGAGCCAGTAAATAAAAATGAAAATATGAATTTCACAGAACTGACCTGCCTCTCCTCCAGCAGAGGCAAAGAGTAAGGCCAGTGTCTTCAGGGATGATTTCTGGTACAGCCCCACAACAGTTTCATTCAGGGGATCCTTGTTTTTCTCCAGCCAGCCAGTGATGTTGTAGTCCACCATGCCAGCATAGTGCACCAGGGAGAAGTGGGCCTCAGCCTTCCCTTTGGCAGGCTTGGGCTTCTGGAAGTTGTTGGACTTGCCCAGATGTTGGTCATAAAGCTTGTTCTTGAAAGAGGTGTCAGTTGCCTTGGGGAACATGCACTCCTCTTCCAGGATGGAGAAGATGCCCATGGGCTGGAAGAAGCAGAAGGAAGGAGGAAGAGGTGAAAAGGCAGAAAGAATCACAGATAAAGAAATAGCTTCCTGAGTGAGACAATACTAACTCTCTCAGGGATTGTTCTTCTGCTCGGCAGAGTAAATTGTAAAATAATCTGAACTTATGTATTTACAATGTCACATTTACCCTTTCAAGCAACATTTATAAATATATAAAAAATTAATGCATTTCTGAAAAGATTAGACGTTGTGAATTACACAAATACCTTCTCAATGAGTTCAATGCAGGCAGCCAGGTCCATCCCAAAGTCAATGAACTCCCATTCAATTCCTTCTTTCTTGTACTCTTCCTGCTCCAGCACGAACATGTGGTGGTTGAAGAACTGTTGCAGTTTCTCATTGGTGAAGTTGATGCACAGCTGCTCCAGGCTGTTGAACTGCAGAATGCAGAGATTTACTTACTTGCAAAGTTCAGTTCCAGGAACACTTTCCATCTTCCAATAGGTTTTATTTTCAACCCATTAAGGTCTCCATGACTGGGTTCCTGAATTTCTAGTCATGGGACTGGACAGGTGACTGGCATATTCCGTCCTCTAATATATCTACCCTTTCAGGTGCTGGCACTGTCTCAGCATATTTCTGAGCTCTGAAAAGAGTTGCAAAGCTTAGACCATGTCCACCTTTTCATCTGCTTGAATTTGTGTACGCTGCCA
>NW_010972688.1:34583-43529 GCF_000737465.1 Haliaeetus leucocephalus | reverse complement strand
AATTACAAATAGAGATTACTATTAATGTAAATTTAGAAAGCTAGGGATAAAGAAGAGTGCTGGCTTGTTGTACCAAATTGCAGGATGATCTGAGAGTGTTCGTCCTTTACTCAGCCAGGGGTTTGGAACTTCATTCAGTGTCTCTTTTGTCAAACTAAACTTTATGCATATGTTTATGTCCCCTAGAAGCTTAGGCCACTTTAATATTTCAGACTTGTCAGTTTTGATATCTGCTAGACTGGGCTAATTCAGTTACAGGAGAGTCCACAGTGCAACAGTTTATCCAACATTTCCAAATGCTGATTTCAAAGCATGTCCAAAGCCTTCTTAGCACAAATTGTGTCTATGGAACTGGTGTCTCCGCATTAGATACCAAATTCCATGTTAGTCTACTGTTTGTAATCAGTCAAAAAACTAAATTTATGGATTTCCATTGTCATATGTGCAATACAGAAATCTGTTCCCAACTAAAAACCTGTGGGAATTATGATTCTTTAGTTGCAATCTGAAAGGATCAAACCATTTTGGGAAAAAAAAAATAATAAAAAAAAATAAAAGGAATCATTCCGTCTTAAGCAGTTAGGCACACAATAGAGTTACCTCTAAAAACATGGTAATAAAACACTGTTCTTACATCAACGATCTCAAAGCCAGCAATGTCCAGGACACCAACGAAGTACTGTCTTGGTTGCTTGGTATCCAGCTGTTGGTTGAAGCGAATAACCATCCACAAGAACATCTTCTCAAAGACAGCCTTTGCTAAGGCACCTACTGAATTGTATACCTAAAACAAAAACCAGAAGGCTTGTAGTTATCATGCAGAGCAAAAGAGGAAGTCCAGAGATCTGTCAACAAAACAGGGATTTTTGTTACCTGCTGCACAGTTTGACCCTTGGTCACGTATTCATTCCCAACCTTGACTCGGGGGTAGCAGAGGGCCTTAAGCAGGTCAGCTGAGTTCAGACCCATGAGGTAGGCAGCCTTGTCAGCCACTAAAGATCAAAAAAATCAGTTGTTAAGGTACTAGCAGGCATTAGTGTTCCTTTAAAACAAGTATCAAAAGGCAATTCTAGTAAAGATAACAAAAGTAGTTAAGACAAAAAAGTAAGGTTTTTGTAGTTCATCATAAGCAACATTGCCCAGTAATTATGAAGCATTTATTTTGGCTATTTTTTCTTCACTTATTCTTAGTTTATTTTGAGTTTTGAATGAAATTTCAGTTTAGAGACATTTAGGTAGGCAGACTTCTCAGTAATAAATGCTGAAAAGAAAACATAAGCCTGGGATGATCATCAGGCAGCAGTCAATTACAGAGCCTCTCAGGCAAATACAGTGCAATTTGTTTCAGTGACTTGTGGTAGGGAAACTTTAAACTCAAGAGAGCACAATGCATAAGTGTAAATTATGCCTTAACGAATCTATGGCTAAATTTATGAGTTGAAGTGTTATTTTTAGAAGAGCATCCTCAAACAAAAAGCTTAGCATTTTACCTTCTGCTATTGCTTTTACTACTGAATTCAAACTCTGCCAGCAGGCACAGTATACAAAATTATTTGTTCAAGAACGCTTATTTAATTCATATGGAATCATGACAAAAAAGTATAGCGGATTGCTGCATGAATATTAGACATGATCTAACAGTCTGAAATTGTGTCAAGAGATATTTAGGCTAGAAATCAGGGAAAAAATTCCAATGAGTAAGGATAGTGAAGTACTGGAATAGATAAAGAAAGAAAGATTGCACAGTGAATGGAGTCCACAGGAGGTAGAGAAGATGAAGTGCCACAGTCCTCTCCCAGCTTTATGAGCAAATAAAATTAGCAAAAAGAAGATGACTTTGCCACACTGAGAAATTTGTTCACAGGTTCAGAGTAATCCTCAGAAGAGGATAACAGAGTCAGTGCAACAGAACTGATTTCAATGGAATCAGTGTTAATGTACACTGCTCCAAATGTTTCCAAGATTTGGTCAGCAAAATACCATCACTTAAGTAAAGTTACAGTATTATTTGTAGCCTGTTCTACTATTAGTATTCATCATTATCAGATTCCTTGCAGTTGTATTCCTTGCAGTCATTTTCATTTATGTCTTAACTATCCTAAAAAAAACAAAACCACACACACACACAAAAACAGCTCCAGAAAAAAAGCCCGTAATAGTACAAGTTTATGATAGATGCGACTAACTGGTTTCATGGAAATAATTCCATGAGCTTTTAAAGGAATGCATGTTTGAACAATTCTAGGCAAAGCAAATGCAATAGACATATCTTAGATGTCTATTTTTCAAACAGAAGTCCTGGAGATATGCTGAGACTCTACAGAAAATGTAGAACATAAGAGCCACAGCTGCAGTATTAATTGATGCTCCTTTTTACCCCCCCATGCAAAATGAAGTAGAACAATGCTCTCAGTTCAGGCATTATGAGTTGTCTCCAGAATACGGGCTTGGAAGCAGAGCAGCTTCAGGATTCTGGCTTCTTGTCACCTGGAAACAATACCATTAGGAGGTGGCTACAGCTGATGGTAAATGGTAGTAGCTACCTGGGTACATAAACTTAAGTCAGTGGGCAGAGTGGCTCCCGGTTCTGTCCCAGGTCTGGGAAGCTGCCATTCAGTATAGCAGTGCCTTAGGATTCACTGGACCTTATACTTGACATAGTTCAAAATAATCTGCATTTTCCACTGGGTTGTGTTCTTCCAGCAAAGTCCTCTGGTTAGGACACACTTATATTCTACAACACTAGCATCTGGAGAAATGTGCAGGCTGAATCAATGATTCTGACCCTGAATTACTGCCTGTATTAGTGAGCGTTCCGGTGTATACTGCGCTCTGGTATATATCGCGCTGGTACCTTCTGTGCCATCCGGTTCTGCCTGCTCCTCACGCTGCTTCTGCTTAAACTTCAGGTTGCCATAGTGCATGACAGCCCCTGTCAGCTTGTAAATGGCTGTCTTCTCATCTGGAGTGAAGCCCAGGATGTCAATGGCACTCTGATAAAAGAATCATTGGAGTAAGTACCATGCCTGTTAAAGGTCAGAGTCCGCCTAAGAAAACTTCTGTGCTGTACTTACATCCGTGGCCATCAGCTCTTCCTGGTCGTTAATGCTGGGAACCGTGATCTCACCTTGACTCACATACTGATAGTCATACGGGTTGGTGGTGATCAGTAACATCTCTGAAAAGAAGGACAAAACACATAGAGATCAAATGTAATTGGCACGTAAAGGAATTAAATGTTGTTCCGTGACCTTTGTCTGGAGAAGTTAGTGATCTTTCCTACCAATTAGCTCCGGCTTCTTGTTGGACATGATCTGATAGAATATGTGGTAGCTTCTTTCTGCCTTGAGCTGGAAAGTGACTCTGGACTTCTCCAGAAGATCTAGCAAGGATGGTAGGACAGAGTTAGCACAAGAACTGAGGAAGGCTGGAAGGAAAGGGGTCAGGCCAGGAGGGTCACTTACATGTTTCAATGTCAGCAGAAGCCAGTTTGCCCGTGGCACCAAAATGGATTCTGATGAATTTACCCTGAAAGAAGCAGGAAAGTAATTCAAGATCTATTTTACCAGTCCTGACTGCAAGAATATTTGAGTCAGTCTGCTGATACAAAAAAAGTAATTTTGTCCCAGACAACAACTTACAAAGCGTGAGGAGTTGTCGTTCCTCACCGTCTTGGCATTACCAAAAGCCTCCAGCAGTGGGTTGGCACTGATGATTTGATCCTCAAGTGTCCCCTAAACCAGAAATCTTATAATCATGATATAGCTCATAAGTAAATCTGACAGTTGCAGGTTCCTACCCCTAGGACCTCACCTGCATTTTGCCAGCCTGCTGCTCTTCCTTCTTCTTATCACCGCTCGCTGCAATTGTTGCAAAGTACTGGATGACACGCTTTGTGTTCACAGTCTTCCCTGCACCAGATTCTCCGCTGTCAAACCAAAGACAGAAGCAGAGAGCGTGTGGTCAGGCTGGAGGTCCCCTGGCACGGGGCAGCCCAGCGGGGACCCGAGCAGGGAGTGTACATACGTGATCAGGATCGACTGGTTCTCGCGATCTGTGAAGGAGGTGGAAACAAATAGACTTTGTAAATGAAGAACACAAAAAGACTGAAAATTAATGCAGTAAATGTAAGTTATGACAAGAAAAAAATTCTGCATGTTTTTTTCCCTTTGTTTACTCCTAATAATTTTTTTTTAAAGTTTCAATTCCTTGCAAATCAAATTGCCCCACATTCTTACCTCTGAAGATACCCACAACTGTCTTGCCTCTAAATTTTAGAGAGATATGGATTTGATAAGTGGGCTGTTAGATGGTTAAGGGATTAGGTGGATGGCAGTATCCAAAGAGTTACAGCCAAAGGCTCAATGTGCAAATGATTAATGAGTCGTGTGTCTCAAGGATTTGTGCTGGGACCAATACTATTTAATACCTCCACTAATAACATACATAGTGGGACTGAGCGCACCATCAGCAAGTTTGCAGATGACACCAAGCTGAATGGTGCATTTGATACACCACTGGGAAAGTACACCATCCACAGGGACCTTGACAGGCTTGAGGAGTGGCCCATGGAAACATCACGAAGTTCAATAAGGCCAAGTGCAAAGTCCTGCACCTGGGTTGGGGCAATCCCCAATATCAGTGCAGACTGGGGGTTGATAGGCTTGAGAGCAGCCCGGCAGAGAAGGACTTGAGTGTACTGGTGGATGCAAAGTTGGATATGGGCTGGCAATGTGCAGTTACAGCCCAGAAAGCCAATCAGGTACTGGGCTGCATGAAAAGTTGCATGGCCAGCAAGGCAAAGCAGGTGATTCTGCCCCTCCACTCCACTCTTGTGAGACCCGACCTGGAATACTTCCTCCACCTCTGGGGTCTCCAGTACAAGAAAGACATGGACCTGTTACGCAGGTCCAGAGGAGGGCCGTGAAAATGATCTGAGGTCTGGAACACTTCTCCTATGAAGAAAGGCTGAGACAGTTGGGGTTGTTCAGCCTGGAGAAGAGAAGGCTCCAGGGACACATTATTGTGGCCTTTCAATACTTAAAGGGGCCTTATAAGAAAGGCAGAGAAAGACTTTTTACCAGGGCCTGTAGTGACAGGACAAGGAGCAACAGTTTTAAACTGAAAAAAAGGGTAGATTTAGATTGGATATAAAGAAGAAATGTTTTATGATGAAGGTGGTGAGCCAATGGAGCACATTGCCTAGAAAAGTTGTGAATGTCCCATCATTAGAAGTGATCCAGGTCAGGCTGGACAGAGCTTTGAGCAACCGAATCTAGTGGAAGATGTCCCTCCCAATGCCAGAGGGAAGGACAACATGATTTTTAAAGGGCCCTTCCAGCCCCAACCATTCTACGATTCTATAATGCTTTTCTATGAACATTGAAAACCCTTGAATGACCATATCCTTCTTCCTTACTGCACTCTATGGTCTTTTTTATCCTGCATACAGTAAATTGTTTCTGGTTTTGGTGGTTTTGTTTGTTGTTTTTTTTAAAAATTTTTCTGCTACACAGACTGTGTTTAGATCAGAAGTAGAGAAAGGGATAGTAAGGACCCACGACAAAGGAATCCTGAGCATGGGTAATAGTTCTGAACTCAGTGGCACAGAGAAAGAAAGGAATGAAAAGTTAGAAGCAAAACTAGCAGCAATATATAATTCTATTTCATTTTTTCACATCATGGTTTTATCGAGACAAATCTGAATATCTGTGATATTGATGTTTCCTGTAGCCCTTCGACAAACTAACTTCACATTGTTAGGCAGAATTTTCACATCACATATGGATTTCGTACCTTGTTCACGTTCACCATTTCATTACAGACATAATTACATCCCTTGCTCCACCTAGTCTATTTGGCTTGTTGTTTTTCCTGACGCACTAACTATCTGTGGTACTATACGTCCTTTTTAGAAATACTGATGTGAAAAAACCCTGTTTAAATCAGCAGTGATTAATGCTATGACTGAAATAAAACTCTAATGATGTGTTAAGAAAATATCAGCATATTAATCAGGGAAACTGATTACTTCTAAAATGTCTTTTTGATGGAATCACTGTGACAGCCACTCACCAGTCAGCATGAACTGATAGGCATTGTCAGAGATGGAGAAGATGTGTGAAGGGGCCTCCTGGCACTTCTTGCCTCGGTAGGCCAACACCACCTCCGGGTTGTACACCGGCAGCCACTTGTAGGGGTTGACAGAGACGCAGAAGAGACCCGAGTAGGTCTGCGAGGAAGGGAGACAGCATGTTGGCTTCCACTTAGCCTGGCAGAGCAGTTCCTCCTAGCTACCCAGAGGAAGTCTGCTGCTGCTACTTACGTAGATCATCCAGGCTGCATAACGCTCTTTGAGGTTGTACAGCACAGCAGGTTCATGGAGGTGGGTCATCATGGCCATGTCCTCAATTTTATCGTACTTGGGAGGGTTCATGGAGAAGATTTGATCTTCTTTCACGGTCAGGCTCTGTTAGAGGAAAGAAAGGTACATGCATGTCAGCTAAGAGCCCAGAGTGGGAATTAAACGCTGTTTGTAAATCTTGCATTTTCCTCACCTCTCCACCTTCAGTCTTGACAGTGATCTTCCCTGATTCTTTGCTCTGGATTGTACCTTTCACATAGGATTCTTTAGGATGGGACACAAAGACAGATGTCTTGGCATCGAAAGGCTTGTTCTGGGCCTCAATTCTCTCCTTTTCTGACTTTCGGAGGTAAGGAGCCGCCTCTCCAAAGATGGCCATCTCGGCGTCCGATGACATGGCTGCAGTTTATGGAGTGCAGCACAGCACAGGGCTGAAGTGGAAAGACACACTACAGTGCTAAGTGCAGGAAGGAATTCCTTTGTACCACACACCTAACTCTCTATAGTGTTCTGCTCTACCTATTATTTTAGTCTTCCTCTCTGTCTTATCTGCTTTTCACCCTAGGTAACCTTTAATTTATTTAGGTCCTAAAGAAGATAGGTGTCTTTGATTTAGATTATTTTAACTTTCTCTCTCTTATTCCAGTTTACATGTTCCGTTCTTTAGATCTAGTAGTGTTTTAGTAGGCTATACAGAAAAATTGGATTGATTGGCACAATATAAAAATTTTCTATATGAAGCAGCAGAGATAGCAAGGGAAGCCATCAAAATTACAAAAGCCCACTTACATCCTTTCTCTTTTGCACATTTTAACCATGTAATTTGTATCAACTGTAGAGAAGGAGCAACATAAGAAAAAAGGAGTGGAGTAAGAAGTACAGGTGTGAATTGTCTATGCTAAGATTTTTCCTCAGTTAGAAATAAGTTTAGCTTCTCCAGTTGTTCTCCCTTTTCAAGTTCAAGCTGATCCTTTAAAATTAACTTTTACCAAAAGAGGAAATCTTCTCAATAAAAAACACTTGGAGGGATTTGACAAAATCTTAACTATATATGTGCTGCTCATTCACCTTCTTTTTCCTGGATTTCTGTTTACAGGCAATCTCCTGTTAACAGTTCTGTGTGGTAAGAGATCAACTATTTCCCAGCAGGTACCAAACAAATGTGTCCAATCCAGTTATGAAAGGGAATTTGCTGGTTTAGACAGTACAGCTCGAGTAGAATTGCACTGCATTAGTATGTATGGATTTGAAGGGATATGGGAAGTGCCCGTACAGCTGCATAAAAAGACCATCTTGGAGAGTCTATTCCTATGGAGTAGGTAAATCAGAGTCTTACCTCTTCTGATATCAGCTGGCTTTCAGGACGGAAGCTGGTCAATACTGAAAAACAGAAATGACAGCTTCCTTCATATTTTTGCACAGAATTCCAAGGACAAGTCACAGGGCAAAAAAATGCCAGTGACTTGAAAGCAGAAAGAAAATCTGTTGATACAGACAGTTCTTTGAGGAAAGCATTTCCACAAGTAGCAGGAATGCAGTGGGATTTTGCCAGCACCCAGCCCTCCATACTCTTACCTTGAAGCTTTCCGTGAAGACAGAACAGACTTGTCCTACCAGCACTTTTATAGGTTCTGGTTTGCACATACAACTCCCTCCTCTTCTTTCTTAGGTCAAAAAAATTTTGGCAAAGCATTGTTTGGCAAACTTGACTGACTGCATGATTCCCATTCATGCTTGTGGATATATTTAGAAATATTTGAAGTCTTACTAGCTATGTGAATAAATCTCCTATAAATATTTTGACTAGGAATCTGAAAGGAGGAAGTGCTGTCCAGCAAATTGAGCAGGACACTGGGACTTGGAATTGTTGGCTTCTCTCCTCCTGACTCTGAATTTCTGCTTGACATATAAGATTTGTGTGCCTCAGGACTCAGCAGTACTGAGAAGGATTACTATTACAAAGAGCTTTGGGGAGACTCTATTCTGAAATATTCTGGAAATAAAGAATAGGAACAATCTAGTATACTCTAGTATAGTATATTAATTCCAAAAGTTTGGACAACAATATTGTGCTTGTGTTACTGCACCTATTTACAACTCCTTAGCTTTTTGCTGGCTATTTTAAAAAGATCAGAGAAGACTGTTTACCACCCTTGATTCATACATTTAATTACATCTTTTACATTCTTCTGAAGTATTGCCAATTGGCTGCAATTTGAAACTGGCTTTTAAAGGTATTGTTTTGCTGTTCTCTACATCTGACTGTGCTGGTTGCTTGATGTATGTCTAGCAGAAGTTTTGGTAAGGTCAGATTAGCAGTGATTACTGGCATTTTGTGTCTTTCATTGTTTAGGCAGTTTTAACTCACCAATTTGCTGCTATTGTAGAGACCTTGGACAGTGGCTATGGTTACCAAATGCAAGAATGGGGGTTAGATCACAAACATACCTCCTCCATCCTTCATAAGCACAAACACAATCTCCACAGAAATTTAGAGAACTCCTGGGAGGCTCTGGGTCTTAACATGTCTAACCTGTGAAAGTAGACACAACTTCCCCCCCCCCCCCCCCCTCTTCGTTACC
>NW_010972688.1:0-34573 GCF_000737465.1 Haliaeetus leucocephalus | reverse complement strand
AAAGTACAACCCCCCCCCCCCCCCCCCCCCCCCAGCAATCCAATACAAATCCTAGGTATTCTAGGTACATTTATTCTGCCAGAAGCCTCATTCAACAGAAAGTATTAACAAAAGAAACCTAAACCTCACCCTAAGAATACAAATCTAGATCAATAAGGAAGTTTTTTCTTAATCTTAAAATGCCTTGTAATTTCTAAACCAACCAAACCAAAAAAGAATCATTAGTTTAAGCAAAATTCACAAAGGTTTTGGATGCTGTTTACATAGAGGAAGAAGAGCACTTGACTTGTTCTGATACATCAATGATAATCCATTGTGTCTTAAGACAGGCACGTTATTTATCTATGTACAAATAAGTTTAGTTGCGCAGATAGCTTTTAAACTAAGCATGATGGTTCCAGGTGAAGGTGAGCATTAGGTAAACCTGGGAAGAGATGCATTAAGTAATTGGAAAAAAAAGCCACTCACATGGCTTTTAGCAATTCATAGAGAATTTTAAGGATAAGGCCACTTTAGGGAATGTGGTGTGGCCATATCCTCTGGTGCTACAGATACGCATTGGACAGCAGAAAATTTATATCATCTTTTGTGGGAGGGATTTAGGGAGAAAAGGCACAAGTAGAACACTTGAGCTGCTCTATATAATAAAAATTTGAGATTCGTGAGGTGTCTGGGAATACCTTCTGGGTCCTGGAGAGCTGTCATTTCCTTTGCAAAGAGTTAGGTATGATCTGCTATTTGAAGGTCTTCTATGGAGCTAGGATGAGGTGCTGTGATTCTGTACCATATTCTGGAGGCTCACTCTCTCCCTCAAAAGTCTGGGAGGTGAAGTACTGTAAGAAGGGTCAGAGATGATGACCAGTCTTCTCAACTCACTGCTTTAAAGAACTTTCTTATGTTTCCAACACTGCATGTACAACTGAAATATCTGAGATCAAGTGTTATTTTATGAGGCTGCCAATGTCTTTCTGAACAATAAATGTAGAGATTTTATCATTTCTGTTTGAAAAATAATACTGAGTACTTGTAGAAATATCATTGAAGAAAATGGAAAGGTCTTATTAATCCTCCAGCGTGCAAAAGAGGATAAAGGGAGAGAAACAAAGGATAGATTTTCCCCTCTTCTTTTAATACATTATGTGATTGTTTAACGAAGAACAGACTTGACTGTTCTTTATATGACACATGAAATTAGCTCTAAGTTGGATCTGTAGTTTTTTGATAAACTTGTCTCTGTTGACATAGTGACTTCCAAGCTGTGCAGGAACTGAAAGCTTAGCAGCTGAAACCCATAAAACTGTAAGAAACCTCTCATCCATTTAATTCTGATTAAGGGTCTCTGTGACTCTGGCAATATCCACTTTTACAGTCACTACTGTGTTTATGTGTCTGTCTAGTAGTAGCTGCAAAATGATTCTTTATGTTTCAGCTTCCTTCTTGGGTCCTCTGCACATGTTAATTAAAGAGGATGGCTTGGATTCCAGTACACTGGTTCAAAGATCATACTTGCAGTATATCATCCTCCCTGACAGTTTGATGTCTGGTATTGTGTTTCACCTCTTAGGGTAATAGGAATCATCTGGGAAGGCAGCAGATTTAGAGGGAATGATAGATGACTTGTTTTTCTGTTCCCTGTGTCTTTAACTTCCCTTGCTAGAAACCTGGTAATAAAGGACCACCTTCTACAATGCATGGCTTTTATCTGCCTAGTTCAGGAATTAGGACCTGACACAAATTCTCCCCACAGTGAGTACACCATGAGGTCCCAAAACCATACCGGGGCCCCAAGTTCTTGTGGATTGCCTTGCTTCTCCATCTAGCTTGGAAAAGTGAGAATGGGGATACTAATAAGTCTAGAAAGAGGTTCTATCCATTACCTGTGTGGAAAAAGGTCTTGCCAAGGCAGAAGCATTTATCCTCACTTTGCTGTATAAGAGATGAGGTGCTCCTCTTACCCCTATCCTGATCCTCAGCCTGCTGAGGGGATAAAGAGCAGTAAGTGAGCTGTTCCTCCTTTGCATAGGATGATTTGGCCTGAAACTCCCTGTGCCATCTGCTGAGTGAAAATGATTCTGCCTGGGGTGTTAACACCAGGTCAGAACACACCAAAGAAAGACAGTCACAGAAGGCATCTTCAGTCCCAGCCAGGAATCACTGCTCTGGTCTTCAGTATCAAATTTCCTGCTCTTGAAGAGACTCTTGGAGAAGCAAGGATATTGTCAGATAAACACTTTCCTAAACAATATCACTACCCTACGCTCAGTACTTTCTGGGCTTAAAACAGTTGGTGGAATGGAAAGGCACAACTATCAAAAGTCTGTCTGGGAATTTTTCAAACTCAAGCATCTTTTTTATTTTTGTGGCACACTGAAGTTTTTCCCACAGCCAATAACATAATGGTGCAATAGAGAATGAACAAATGTTATGGCAATAGTAGACAACATCATAATGCAAGTATCTGTAGAATCTAAGTCAAAGTGGCCCAATCCACAGTATACCCTCAAATTTGGATTTTTTATTGCTTGCAGTAATTTCTGTAATCTTCAATGTCTGGAAAAGAAGAAAACAGCAAGTTATTATGACCAAAAAAAGTGACAGTTTAATGTTCTGTGAATTTTCTGAGTAATTTTTCATGTTTGTGACATTCTCATGCTCCTGTTAAACTCAAGACTTTTTACAGAATTTATTAAAATCATATGGTATAGTGTCAACTTGCACTTCAGATACTTCCTGCTGTTTTCAAGTTTTGAAAAAGATTGCGTAAAAATTTTTCACTTGTGGATGGAAAAAAGATTCATTGATACAAAGGAGTGATGGTTCTACTTCTCCTGTGATTGACTGTAGAGGTGGACTTCATGCTACTGGCCAAGTCATTGATCTCAATCTTCAACTCACCTTTCTCCTTTGCTAGTTACTGCTTGATGCTTTGCAGGTTTTTGCTGCCCAAATTTATTTATCTGGAGTAGAAAAAGAATAATAACTTCATAGAACCACAGAACTGTTGGTGGTAAAGGACCTCTGGAGGTCCGTAGTCATGTTTTCAAGTCATGAAAACATCCCACCTCTCAAAAACCTGTTTCTGTGGTGCACTGTCTTCTTACTGAAAAACAATGTCCAGGCTGACCCTTCCAAGCCGCCACTTGTGTTTTATCATCAGACACTACCAAGAAGAGTTTGCCTTCATCAATTTTTTAATGGCATTGTCAAGTAGTTATAGACTGCTATACCACTCCCCAGCCTCTTTGCCAGACTAAACTCCTTGTAGGTTGTGTGTGCTGACCAACTTGGTAGCCTGTCACTGCACTCTCCAGTTTCTCCACATCCTTCTTGTATAGAGGGAAAATAATAACTTCCTTCAATCTGATGGTGGCACTCTTCCTAACGGAGCCTAATATATGGGTTTTTTTTCTTCACAATAAGAGTGCCTCGTATTTGCATTTGTCGTCTGAAGATTTGCCAAGGATACACTCCATATCATCATTGTCCAAGGTGCTGATGAAAATGTTGAACAATATGGGTCACAGTGTTGAACCACTGTCCTTGTTATTGACAGCTAACTGAATATCAAACCATTCATTACTATCCTTTGAACTCAAGGGTCCAGCCAATTTTCAACAAACCTAATAGTCCAACTGTCGAATACATTCTTCTGAATAAGATTGCTGTAGGATACAATGTCAAAATCCTTACTAAAGTTCACTTCTTTTTTCCCTCATTCCCCTATCTATTTATTTAATCATAGCAGCAATCTCTTCCAGCACAATTATTTTTTCTTCCTTCCTTTCTTCACTTCACTAGGTGTCCTGTAACTTTTCAGGGCTTCTCAAGTTTTTAAAAGTTACAGAGAGGAAAAAGATAAATTAAGTAAAAAAAACCTAGAAAAGAATAAAAACCCTGCTTCTCTACTCATTCTCCCTACATTGCAATGATCAGAGGACAAAAAAAACCACAGGCAGAAGAGGGGAAAATATAACCAACAATTGAAAATTAATTCAATTTTGAAGTGAAAGTAATTTATAAATTATTAATGAAACTACATCTAGTCACCACTTTGTATTGTTTTTCATGTTGCTTAGGTCACCTTGGATGTAGTGGAGTGATATTCACACAGATTGAAACAACAACATGGTTCATTACATTTTCTGGTTAATATTCATTTTGTCATGTTCTGTTTTCTAAAAATCTGATTTAAGTGATTTTCATCTTGCAGAAATAAAATGATGAAATAGATAAGTCATACCTGAAATAATAAAAAAATTTGTAACTTAAATTTTCTTGGAGTTGCAACTACAGGTTATAGTATTGCATGGAATAAATAAGAGTCTGGACTTTGTTCCAGGTTTTGCCTGTCTCAGCAACGTGTTCCAGCACTTGAATGCCCTCAGTTAAATTCTTTTTTCTTATGTTTAAATGGGTTTCCCAGTATTTCAATTTGTGCCCATTGCCTCTTCACAGCATACCACAGAGAAAAGTCATTGATATGGTATGATATGGTGTTGATCTCTGACTTCCCTCCTTGACAGGACAAGGTGAAAAAATAGGATGGAAAAGCTCATGGGTCAAGATAAAGACGGGGAGGCTGCTTACCAGTTACTGTCACAGGCAAAACAGACTCAACTTGAGGAAAATTTATTTAATTTTTGCCAATTAAAATAGATTGGGTTAGTGTGAAACAAGAACAAAAATTAAACAACACCGTCTCACCAACACTTCCCAGATTCAACTTTACTTCTTCATTCACGTATCCTCTGCCCCCACCTCCAATAGGTGCAGGTAGATGGGGAAGGGGGGTTGCAGTCAGTCTGTAACAGTTCCTCTCTGCTGCTCCTTCCTCTTTACACTTTTCCCTTACTCCAGCATGGTCTCTCCATGGGCTGCAGTTCCTTGAGGAAATTTCCACCTGCTCCAGGGTGGGGCCCTTATGAGCTGCAGTGTGGATATCTGCTCTACCATGGTCCTCTCCATGGGCTGCAGGGGAGTCTCTGCCCCAGTGCCTGGAGCAGCTCCTCCCCCTCCTTCCCTGACGTTATGGAACACAGGATAAAACCGGTCAAAAACCTTGCTAAGGTCAAATTGAACAACAGACACTGCTCTTTCCCTATTCACTAAGCTAGTAATTTTGTCATAGAAGGCTATTAGGTTGATCAGGTGTTATTTCTCCTGCTGAGTACTCCCAATCATTTTCTTGTCCTTCAATGTATATGAAAACAGTTTCCATGAGGATTTACATCAGTTTCCTAGGAATTAAGGAGAGGCTGACTGGCATGTAGTTTGCACCTTCCCACCTTTCTTGAAGATAGGAGTGACATTTGCTGTCTTCCAGTCCTCAGGAACCTCCCCAGTCACCATGACCTTTCAAAGATAATCAATAATGACTTTGCAATAACATCAGCCAACCTCCTCACCACTTGTGTATGTGTACCATAAGGTCACATGGATTTGACTGTGTCTGAATTCTTTAATTGTTGTCTAATTTGATTGTACTCTACTAAGGGTATACCTTCATTGCTCCATACTTTTCCACTGGGCTTAGGATTCCAAGATTTCTGAAAACATGTCTTACCAGTGAAAATGAAAGTGAAAGGCTTTCAGCACCTCGGACTTGTCTATGTCTCCTGCCACCATGTACCCTGCCCTATACATCAGCAGACCCACATTTTCCCTAGTCGTCTTTCTGCTGCTCATATACCTGTAGAAGCCCTTCGTGCTCTTCACATCCCTTTGCCAGATTCAACTCGACATCAGTTTTGGCTTTCCTAACCGAACTTCTGCACTTATACACTGTCTTTATATTCCTTCTGGGACACATGACTTTGCTTCCATGTCTTGTATGCCTCCTCTTTTCTGTTTGATTTTAGTCAGGAGTTCCTTGCTCATCCATGCCACTACCATTTTTCCCTGAATTTCTGCATTTCAGGATGAACCACTCTTGAGCTTGGAGGAGGTGATCCTTGAAAATCATCCAGCTCTCCTGGACCCTCCTTCTCTCCAGGGCAGTGTCCCATGAGATTTTTCCAAGTAGATTCCCAAACAGGTGAAAGTCTGCTCTTCTGAAGGCCAGGGTTGTGATCCTACAATTTGCTTTTTTTTCCCCTCCTCCCAGGCTCCTGAACACCAGCATCTCAGGGTCACTGCAGCCAGAGCTGCCCCTGACCTCCACATTCCAGTCTTCCTAGTTTCTAAGTATCAGATACAGCAGAGCACCTTCCTTTTTTAGTACCTCTATCACCCGCGTCAGGAAGTTATCATAAATACCTTCAAATCTTCTGGACTGCTTGTGCACTGTCGTATTGCCCTTCCGGTAGATATCAGGGTGGTTAAAATCCCCCATTAACTTCACGCCAGCTGTCTTCTCTAGGTTCTTGTTATGATCTTTATTTAAATGTACAGCACAGACATTTTCTACTGCAAGAAAAAAAAGCATGGTAAGTGACTTAACTCTGTGTATTGGGTGTCTGTGGCAAGGTTTTGGTAGCAGGGGTTGCAGAGATGGCCTCTGTGAGAACAGACCAGAAGCTGCCTCCCTGCTGGACACAGTTCCAGCCAGCTCTGCAATGGACATACCATAGGACACAGCTGAGCCCATCAGTGAAGCTGGTGGTGGCTCTGTGCAAATGTATTTTAAAAAGTGTAGAAAATGTTGGAAAGATAGAGAAGGCAGGACCAAAAGGAGCGAGAAACAGCAGAGGGAACATCAAGGTCAAAGAAAGTGGAGTTTTCTCCCCATGTCCCACTGGGGGTGTGTGTATGTGCGTGGGAGTGAGTGCCTGGGTGGGCATTTGGCTGCTAGCCAGGGCTAAATTGTTACACTCTAGAAAGAAAACTAACCAAACGACATGTAAGGGTGGATAATGCTGTAAGTTAAAACATTGCTACAGTGCAATTTCAAGTATTTCCTTGTATACTAATTATTTGCATTATACGGCAGACAAGGGCAAAGCAATGCAGGATTAAGGAATTTCCAAACTAAAGCTGGAAAATCCTAAAGAAGCACGGAATGTTCAGTAACAGGGAACATTGATGTTCTTTGGAATCTAGACAGACAGGCTACTTAAATGTCAGATTTTGATTTTAATTTGATAAGCCAACCCAATGTAAACAGTTTGCAGACTGGAAACTGGTCAGGTCCAGTAAACAGAAATGTCAGGCCCCTTCTTATTCCTGCACAGAATTCCACAGATGAGTCAGACATCTCTGCCATGCTGCTTTTGAGTGTGGAGTGGGGAAAGAGTGTGAAGCTGTATGCTCCTACTCTCCAGGAGTCTGCAGAAAATACTCCTGAGGCTTTTTTTTCTGTCATGTTGGAAAATTGCTTTCACAGATGTAGGAGTAGCTGTGAAGCATCAAGTGCAGTATTAGAAAATGGTGCTCCTCATTCATTTTATGTAGCAGTTTGCTCTTTGATGCTGTGTTAAGTAGCAAGGACCTCTCTTCTGCAATGGTGGGTCTGAGAGAGGAAGGACTGGAGAGAGGTGCTTAGAGAGCTTTACTCCGACATACCTGAGGACAGGAATCTGTGAGGTTTTTTTTATTAAGGTCAGATATTCCCTGTTACTTAACTGTGTGATCCTATTTTTTCACTATCATGGGCTTGCCAGACTTGACACTGTCTCAAGACAGGCATGTCTGAATGTCCACAGGGCTGATGTATATTAGAACATCCACAGCATAACAGATGGGCAGGTAAATTAAGAAAACTAGGTGATATAGAACAAAAACAGATAATGGGGGTATAGAGAAAGGTGAGAAATGTTGATGGGCATTTTACACCTCTGGGGAGCTCTAAGGGGAGAGGAATGAGGAACTGAGACAATGGATGTTGCATTCTGGATGGGGCCCTTTGCAGCATGTGGAAACATGACCATCCATCCTGTGTACTGATGTATTTTGCTAGGGACACTTGGACCATATCCTTCCCAGTGCCATGCCTTTGTTGGATCTCCTGGCTCCCTGGCTGCTTCCCAGAGCGGGAAGGGCTGGGGGGGGGGGAGGGGGAGATGGCAGTCTCTATGTCTCTCACAGGGCTTTCCTTCAACTATGTGGAGAAGGCAGGACACAGACCTCTGCTCCTGGTGCTTTTCCTTGGCGCATGTGTGACCTTCTTTTTAGTTCCTTGAACCCATACTTATATTCCCAGCATCATTAACTGCTTGAATCCATCACTGACATTTATTGGGGATGAACTATCATGAGAATTCAGGAAATTCAGGTGTGTGTTCTCACCCTTATGTCTTTCTTACATCCACCTTCATCATTTACATTTCTCTATCTCTGCCTTATAGCCATATTTACATATATTCTACCCAAAGAAGACCCTGCCCAATATTTCTTAGTTTTCAGCACTCTGCAGCTGTCTATATGCCTCTGTATACTCTGTCAGGTGGGCTGAATTTCTGGCAAACCCTAGGTGCACAGTTACCGTATGTACTACATGGGAGACATTGTTTTTGGAACAGTTCTTTTACATTTCTTGTTATGCTCAATGCCTTCGAATGAAGTACATAATCTGGTCTAAAAACAGATGCTTGTGAAGACAGCTGGGAGATCTACTGACATTTCAGAAAAGAGGGCAGCAGGACTTCACCCCAAATTACATGCTCTTCTACATTGTCTCAATCTTTAATTTAAGAAGTCTATAAATTTTTATTTTTGGTAAGGTAGTTCCTGACTCCCTGCTAGTTGGAGGTAGGCAGGCAAACCAGTATACCTTGGCCATAAGAATTGCTGGAAAATGTCTTTAATTAAACTTTCTTTCTCAGCTGCAACTCCAAGGATAGATAAAGGCAACAATAGCCCTATCATCATGACTTGACTGGTGGAAAAAGATGAACTTTGAGTTCAAAGAACCTTTATTAAAACACCAGCTCAAAGACCTACCCAGAAGTCTATGAAACTTTGATCAGCTGCTCTGAGCACCCTCCATTTTCTGTTGCTAGCGTATCAACAAACAGGCTTAATTAAAGACTGCATCATTGGAAAGATGATAGGAAAACAGAGTAATACATGAAAGGGCACAATTGGTCACTAGTGTCCTTTTTCTTTTGAGACTGTCTGGCTATTACTTGACTCTGCATTTCCTGGAGTCAGAGTTTAGGACATGAATACCCACACGTGTGAGCAATTTACAGGCCAGTGTTCTTTGCTCACTGTCCCTTGCAGCAGCTCCACACTGGTGGCCATCCTGTGAACTGTACCTGGCCACAAATAGTCCTCACAGCTCCTTCAAAGTTTCTCTTTAATAGCTCTACAGCTTTCTCTGATATCCCCTCCTCAGCATGACCACAAGTAGTCCTTGCTGAAGAAACTTCCCAAATACTCCTATGTATGTCCCTTCTTTTTCCAGGCTTCTTTCACTCAAGGTTGTAAATTATTGCAGTATATGAAACGATTGTTGACTCTGGATGTATTTTTCCCATGTTCTTATAGCAGATTGCAGAGAGTTCACAGCAAATCTGAAAGTCACTGAATGGGAGAAGCAGCTGGCCGGGATGTAAAGGATAGTGGACATATATTTATAAAATCTTTGTGCTTCTGTATTAGTTTTATGTGGCAAGGTTTTGGTACCGGGGGGGGTGTGTGTACAGGGGTGGCTCCTGTAAGAAGCTGCTGGAAGCTTCCCCTGTGTTCGAGAGAGAGCGAGCCTATACCAGCTGGCTCTAAGACGGACCCGCCGCCGGCCAAGGCCGAGCCAATCAGTGATAGTGGTAACGCCTCTGTGATAACATTTTTAAGAAGGAAAAAAGTTGGGATAGTGAGAAAACAGCCGCCAGAGAGAGGAGTGAGAACATGTAAGAGAAACAACCCTGCGGACACCAAGGTCAGTGCAGAAGGAGGGGGAGGAGATGCTCCAGGCGCCGGAGCGAAGATTCCCCTGCAGCCCATGGTGAAGACCCTGGTGAGGCAGGCTGTCCCCCTGCAGCCCAGGGAGGTCCACGGTGGGGCAGATATCCACCTGCAGCCCGTGGAGGACCCCACGCCGGAGCAGGTGGGTTCCCGAAGGAGGCTGTGACCCCGTGGGAACCCTGCGCTGGAGCAGGTTCCTGGCAGGACCTGTGGATCTGTGGAGAGAGGAGCCCACAGAGCAGGTTTTCTGGCAGGACTTGTGACCCCGTGGGGGACCCACGCTGGAGCAGTGTGCTCCTGAAGGACTGCACACCATGGAAAGGACCCATGCTGGAGCAGTTTGTGAAGAACTGCAGCCCGTGGGAATGGCCCACGTTGGAGAAGTTCGTGGAGGACTGTCTCCCGTGGGTGGGACCCCACGCTGGAGCAGGGGAAGAGTGTGATGAGCCCTCGCCCTGAGGAGGTGAAGCGGCAGAAAATAACGTGTGATGACCGTAAACCACATCCCTGTCCCCCTTGTGCCGCTGGGGGGGCTTGGTGGAGAAATCCGGGAGTGAAGTTGTGCCCAGGAAGAAGGGAGGGGTGGAGGGAAGGTGTTCTGAGATTTCGTTTTATTTCTCATTTACCTTACTCTGGCTGATTTGTAATAAATTGAACTAATTTTCCCTAAGCTGAGTCTGTTTTGCCCGTAACGGTAATTAGTGAATGATCTCTCCTGTCCTTATCTCGACCCGCAAGCTTTTTGTTATATTTTTCTCTCCCCTGTCCAGCTGAGGATGGGGGAGTGATAGAACGGCTTTGGTGGGCACCTGGCGTCCAGCCAGGGTCAACCCATCACAGCTTCTGATCTGTGTGTTTCTGAAGTTTTTGTGTTCTTACAAACTGTCCTTCATAGTAGGATCAGGTTTGGGGGTATAATAGTGCTATAATAGTGTTGACTTCATCATCTTACAAAAATGATTTGTGCAGAGCAGCTGCAAAATTTTTATCAGTTCAGGGTCCTTACATAATCAGACATGTCAGAAACTTTAGAAAAAGGAAGTAAAAAATGTGGTACGCACTCAGAAAAAAATAGCTCAGAACTTAGCAGCACTCAATAATTGATTAATAGAATATAAAACCAGGAAACATTGCTATGCTATGCCATTAAATTGATTGGGCACACACCTCGCCTAGGAGTCCATGAGATTACTCCACTTAAAAACCTATGCATTTAGTAGAAACAACAACAAAAAAGGAGAGTGATCAGTGATCAGGAGTGGCCTGCACATAAAGGACACTACATAGGACAGGAACCTTCTTCTCTGGAATGGAAGTGGCTGATTACACCTAAGTCTCAAAAAATCTAGAAAATAATGACAGGCATGCAAAGGTGAATATGGGAAAATAGCTAAGGAACACCCAGTACCAATGAAGTAGTTTTTCTTAGAGTGCACAACTGAACTTAGAAATAATTTCCACAGAACACCATGAAGGTCAAAGGGTAAATGAGTTAAAAAGTATTAATAAGATTTTTTGTGGTTTGGTTTTTCTTTTTAAATTTTGTAAAACTTTAGACTAATTTTTGGAGAATATGTCCATCAGAAGCAATTATTCATACTAGTCCAGGTGGACCATCCTGTTCAAATCTCTAAACCACTTTTTTGGTCTCTCTGGACCTTATCCAGTTCTGCTATCTCCTCTTTGAGATGATGGATAAGAACAGCCACTGTATTCAGGTGTTACAGACTTATATTGCAATGCAGCAAAAATCTGAGGACTTGTTTTGTTTTTCTCTCTATTCCCTTTTCTGATATTTTCTGCAGTTTATTTTACCCTTTTACCAGTGCTGAGCAGAGGGGAAGGATCACCTCCCTCGATCTGCTGGTGAAGTTCTTCCTGATGCAGCTCAGGATTCTTGGCTACCTTTGCTGCAAGGGCATATTGCTGTCCACCAGGACTGCTTGGTCCTTCTCTGCAAAGCTGCTTTCCAGATGGTTGGTTCTCAGCCTGTGCTGGTGCATGTGACTATTCTTTCTAGGGTACAGAACTTCAAGCTTTCCTTTGTTGAACTTCATGTCAGTCCTTTTCTCCAGTCTGCTGCCAAGGTCCCTATCAACTACTCCTCCCAATTTTGTATTTTGTGCAAACTTGCTGAGAGTGTGTTCTGTCCATCATCCAGTTTGTTAATGATGATCATAAATGCTATCGAACCTATCTTTTCTGGCCCTGTATTTCCTGTATTGCATATTGTTTGCAGTTTTGTCAGTTGTGCCAATGTTTTTTGTTAAACTAGGGTATCCCAAACAAATTTCTGTATCTCAGGGATGTCACTGCATATCATAGAATCATAGAATGGTATCATGCATAACATGGGACTATTCAGAGCTGGTGCTAATGATTCTTCTGTGGGAGCATCAGGATGCCATCTTGCCTGCCAGTCTAAACCAGCCTGCAGTTAGCTCCTGTCCTGGTTTCAGCTGGGATAGAGTTAATTGTCTTCCTAGTAGCTGGTACAGTGCTACGTTTTTGAGTTAGGTATGAGAAGAATGTTGGTAACACTGATGTTTTCAGCTGTTGCTAAGTAATGTTTAGTCTAAAGTCAAGGATTTTTCAGCTTCTGATGCCCAAACAACAAGAAGGCTGAAGGGGCACAAGAAGTTGGGAGGGGACACAGCCAGGGCACCTGACCCAAACTGGCCAACAGGGTATTCCATACCATGTGACATCACACCCAGTATATAAACGGGGGGGAGTGGGGGTGGAGGGATCGCTGCTCAGGGACTAACTGGGCATCAGTCAGCAGGTGGTGAGCAATTCCATTGTGCATCTTTTGTATATTCCAATTCTTTTGTTATTACTATTGTCATTTTATTAGTGTTGTCATTATCATTATTAATTTCTTCTTTTCTGTTTTATTAAACCATTCTTATCTCAACCCATGAGTTTTACTTCTTTTCCCAATTCTGTCCCCCATCCCACTGGGTGGGGGGGGAAGTGAGTGAACGGCTGAGTGGTGCTTAGTTGCTGGCTGGGGTTAAACCACAACATCTTTACTCCCATCTTTACAATGTTATTTTCCACTCCTTGGATCCCTAGGATCCTTATACATCTCATCTCAGTCTGGAGCATGGACAATCACGTCTTTCCTCTCTGGAAATACTAAACCTTTCATATCAACACCTGACAAATGAATACTTCAGAGGAGATGCACATTATTCTTTGCAGGGCCAAGCAGACGTGATAAGGAATTTGGTGGGATTTCTTTGAAATTGTTGTTACTGTCAGCATGTCTCATTGTTTTGTTCCAATGTGACTACACATAGAGACACAATACTTTGCTCACAGAATCCAATCTGGAGCGCACCAGGTGGTTCTCTCTGCCTGGCAGCTATGACAGAATGTGATACATTAGTTTGCCCCAGGATCTGTTCCAGACAGACAATATAGCTACTGAATAGACCACCTATATCCTAATGCAACATAGAGCAACACATGCTCTCCTCATCATGCTATACACGTCACTGTAGTGAGCTGCAGTTTAGTCCTTATCGTACTGAGGTCTATGAACTGGAAAACTGGAAAACTGCAAAACAGTTACTGTGTTCCAGCACCAGGGGAGTATCACACCAAATGCTATGCTATGTACCTGCCTGATTCTGTTAGCTCTGCTATCACAGCCAGTATTCAGAAACACTTTTTTAAACAAACCTAAAAAGAAGGTTAATTTGATAAGGCATTTAGGACTAATTTTAGCCTTTTTTTTTTTACTTTAGCACTTTAATAAGTATAATTTCCCTTTTGTTAAATAAAGTGTTTTAAAGGGAAATTTCCAGACTGTCAGGTTCCAATACTCTGTGGCCAGGCTCTTTTGGATATTCCAGACAAAGAGGGTTTAAAGTTTTAATACTAGATTTAGCTATTTGAAGATATTTGACATTACACAGTATTGTGTTTTAGCAGAGTGATACTGCAAAATATGGAAATCACAACACAAACATAATACAGCAATTACAATATACAGTTGAATCACAGTACAAACGTGATTCCCATTACCAGTCTCTAGATGCTCAGTATCATGATGCTGGGCATCCCCAGTTACTGGGAAGGAATATGTAGGTTGAAGCCAACCCAAGCCCATTGCTCTCTTCAAAGTTCATTTTGCTTATTGTTTGATTTTTGTACTCTGTGTTGGCCTGAGCGACATACAGACTTCCCCCCCATCCCCCACACCCCTTCTCCCCTCCTGCCTGGTCTGACTGACACAGGAGGATTATACTTTCTACTGGTTGTTTTAGGAAAAATAATTGACTTTAACAGTAGTGCCGCTCAACTGATACACCTGTATATCTAAAACAAAGGTCCCCTTTGTGTTAAGATATGTTCAGCTCCCTTTAGGATAGCTGTGATCACTTCCTACATTCTTTTCTGAGCTTCTTGAGCACATCATCCTTGCTTACCATCTCTGAGCCTTCTTCTGTTGTGGGGGTTTGTTGATCGGTCTCACAGACTGTTGCTTGAATTGTTATTATTGAATGTTCTTATTGTGTGCTTCTATTTCAGAAGGACCTTGACAAGCTGGAGAAATGGAAAGACAGGAATCTTATGATATTCAACAAAGGGAAGTGAAAATAATGTGCACAGGTTAGCGTCAAGTAGGTACAATCCAAGAGAAGTTGACAATCCTAGGAGAGAGGAGGGGATGTATATGTTTGTGTGTTTTAACCAAAAAACCCCAAACCACAAAATAAAACACAAAACACAAAAAGTGTTCCTACAGAAGAGAAGGTGATTACGAACAGAAATACAGAATGGCCTCTGAAATTTACAATCCACATGCCGTATCTAATCAACATTCAGCTAGATGATGTGGACAGTCCTGAAAAAGCTAGCAATGTTTGGATGCAAAAAGAGAAACAAGCAGGGTCCTGCCAATAATTAACTTTCTGCCATTTCTGTTTCTGTCTGCGCAGGGTTGGACTCCACTGGCACTAGAGGCAAAACACAGCACAGCCAAAAAGTGGTTGATTGAAAGCCATCTCTGGATATTGAATATCCTGCACAGAAATGCAGTGTGAGCAAGGCACTGGAGTGCTGACATTCCCTACAGAGGAGGGGGGGTTTGGGTATGCTGAAAATAGATCCTTCTTGAGATGGAGATCAGGCAGCTGCCTCACTTTCTGTGAGCTCTGAAGATATGACTTCCCTTCCCCCATGCTGAGAGGGGCCAGAAAGGACAGAGAGGTAAATTCAGCAGTTCAGATAAAGTAAAGTTGAATTATCTCAAAATTCTCAGTTTATGGCCTGCCCCTTCCAAGACCCCCGAGAGAAATTATATTCCCCCTGTTCATTCTGCTGTGGAGGTGACTTTTACATTTGAAGTAGGAATAACTGATACAAATAATGCACTGTTCTGAAAGGAGCATTTACTCATAAGCAATACAATCTTTATACTACTATCCTCATCCAATACTGCCCACTGATTTTAAGGTAGCACACTAGATCGTCAAAGACAGAAAAGTCAGCATTACTGAAATACCTGCAAGAAATCTGTGAAGGTTAATGATATGTAAGTGCAATACAATAACTCATGCAGGCTCTGGTATGCCCACAGTAATATTTTCTGTAACTGTAAAATTCTCACTGAGGCATTTTGGTGTTTGGGCTCTAGCTTATATTAAGCTCTCTTTGGTTAATGTATTAAGTGCTTTTTCCTTTTTTCCCATGTCTGATGTTATTGTTGGACTCCTAGAGTTTCCCTCTGTGGCTTTTTGTCCCAGGCTGTAAATTCTGATCCTGCCCTTTACTGGTATGGTCTGAAGCTTCTCTACTCTGCCCAGTCTGAGTGGGCAATGTTAGTCATTGCCCAGGCTGAATCTCTTCTGGGCTGGCTGGCATCTCTGCTTCCACCACAGCAAAACAGAAACTTCCAGCCTTACTGCTGCTGCTGACTTACCTGGCTTTGGGTCCTATCCCTTCTCCATGTCCATCAGCTTTGATGAACAGAAAATTAGTTTGCTTTGTTTTAATTGGGCAGGAAATTTGCACAGGACTAGTAACCACTGCATTCCTTGGGGCAATCTGTACCAAGTAGTGTCTACTCATGGTTAATTATTTGTCAAGTCTGCCAAGAGGAGAGGAGTTGGAGCTTCAGCCTATAAGAATGTAGCAGCATCTGTCTCAGCATGGGCTCAAGAAATACACATGGCAGGTGTCCCAGGACAGGTGGCAGCTCTAACCAACTGCAAGTAGGTGCAAAGTAGCAGTAGGATAAGTCTCTGGTTGGTCTGAAGGGATTATTTTGCTGACCTGTCATGATCAGACCAATACCATAACCTTGAGCTTTTACTCTGACATGGATTCTTCATTTGCTTGACAGTTACCCCTTGTTGTATCCAGTTTTCAACATTCTGGGCATCAGTTCTTTCTTCCTCTCTTATTTCTTCCTTCCCCAATCCATCATGCTCTATCTGAACAGTGGAATTTGGCTGATATTTTGTTTGTGTGAGAATGTTTTATATCTGGAAGAATGTAAAATAGATTGTGCCATCTCCAGTGCTGGCTTGGACTGGGAAATGCACTAGTGATGTCCTTTCATAAACAGGATGAGGGAAAGACTTTAACATTTTTATTCAAAATTTTCCACTGCTTTTAGGTGCAGCCAGAGACATAAAAGGACTTGAAGAACTTCAGAGAAGAGATTGGCAGTCATGTGAAAGAAACTCATGCCCTCAGAAAGAGAGGTTTTTCATACTATATGAATTTGCCAAGTCACATCAGGGTAAAGGAGCAGTGACAGGAGTAGGAGGAAGGCAATAAGGAGAGGACCTGCTAGCAGCTGTAATATCTAGTTGTCTGTACAGACAGAGGCTCTGGAATTGGAAGGCAGGAGAAAGCTACTGTATGTGAGAAAGCAGTTGCAACACTGATTGGTGACCCTTCCTCTTCATCTCTTCTTGCTAGGCACAGCCTTCAAACTCTGTGTTTCATCTCTCCAGACCATTTTCCATATCTTCTCCTCATGTCTTCTCTTCCCCTCTCTCTTCCCCTCCCCACTCCCATTAGATACAGACCCTTGAGAACCTCACTTCTGAGAGTGTGATGGGGGACAGTTATCACTTAGAAGATCTGTACCTACAGATTTTCTAATGTGGCTTCCTGGCAGAAATCTGAGCTGCTACTGCCTGCATAATTGTTATTTGAATAACAAAACCCCACGGAACTTCAAAGGCATAATAGGCAGACATTTTTCAAAAAATGATTTGCTGAAATATCCTTTGAGATGCAACCTTCTAGGTTTTCCTGGGCAGAATGAAAATGTAGTAATAGGCTCTGGTGGCTGTTATCCCTCTTTAGCTTCACATTCTTAGTCTTCATCTCTTGTTTTCTCTCTCTTCCACTAAATACTGTGCAACACCTACTGGCAAACATGGCTCTGTCCAGGAAACAGCAGTCAGGTTTCAGACAGCCAAATACATGAACTACAGCTATCTTGAAGAAGTTCGGGCAAAAAATTAAGAGCTGCTGGTATTCCTCTTTAGAAACCTATTTTTTTAAGTGGAAGTGCTCAATTATATAGATAGCTTAATACAGTACCTTGAAAACAAGCACCGTAACACAACATGTTTCATAATCAGGTGACATAATCACAACAGGTTCCCTCTGATATCAGGAACATCTAACAGAATCTCTGAAAGAATCCTTCAGTCCTTAGCAGCACAACACCAATGGCACCTATTCTTCCCAAAGATAAAACAGCAGGCACCTGCAGACCTTTTGCCACAATATGCTCACTTTTGTTGTCAGCCACTAGACCTGCTATTTTAGTATGATGCCTTTCATATCTTGAACCCACTTTTTGGTACAGGGTTTTTGGCATATGAAGCATATACATGAATCTCCATCTCCAGCTTCCAGTTGAGCACACAATATGCAGCATATGGACAGGACTGGATGCAATCTACCATGCATCAAAGCATTTCAATGGTGTTTTGGCATTGACCAAATGCACATGCTGCATGCTGTTTTCTGACTGATATGGTATTTTCCCTGAAGTTTTTACTAAGGTTTGTTTGAGAACCAGAAGGATTTACCTGAAAAGGGAGCCGGTTCTATATATCCTCACAGGACAGCTGGGCCCTCACTGAATGAGGCTTGATGGAGACAAGATGAGGTTTGATTGCACTGCAGTAACAGTAATAGGCAGGTAACAGGCTGCCTATCTTTGACACCACAAGACAGAATCACCATAGGGCATGTAATTGAAAGTACAGCAGAAATGGATGTTTTGGAAGCCATGCCCACATGCATGTGCTGGTCCCATGCCGTCCTACATGTTGTTTTAGCAGTGCACAAGTCTAAGATGCACTTTTATGCCTCTTGCACACTACATAGATTCAATGACAGTTCCTCTCTGATATTCTCCTGATTAATTACTGAAGAATATTAACCTTCACCATTGAGGAGCTCATATTAGAAGCATACAAAGTGTTCTTCTCAGAAAAGAAAACAAAAACATTTTCTAGACTACATTTCTTCAACATTTAAAAGAGGAATTGTGAATTCTAAGATGTGTAAGTTGGCATCACTATGTAATTCTTCATAAATGATTTCTCACTGCTATTACTTCCTTTACTATCCCCAGATTTCCTATCAAGCTGAAGAAGGCCATAACCTTTACTTCCATTAAAGAATGGTCAGAAGTAGAGCAGTTAAGTAGTGTCTGGTGGGGAGTGTCTGTGGAGAGGACAGAGGTTTAAGAACCTAAACTTTGATACCTGGTTGCTGGTATAATGTGCAGGTTTTCTGCTAAACCATTCTCCACTTTGGGATGCAGAATCCTGCATGCTTTGGGTCTGTTTCCGTAAGTCTCAGTTTCAGAATTAGGTAGAAGCTGAGTGGGAATCTGGGCATCTAAATTTTTTTGTATTGGCTCTGTCAGTACTCATCCCTCCCCATTTGCCTTTCCAAGGTCCAGTAAAGTCCATTTAGGCTATTACTCAGCCTCCCTCTCTATTTCTATAGAAGGGATCAGTAGATGTGATGCTCTGTTTTGTAATTCTCTGGAAAGACCTTAATGACATTTTTCTAATTTTAAAATGGTTAACTTGGAGTTTTCAAAATCTTAATGTTTCAGGATGCAGCAGAGGACACCACGCCTGTATGACAGCAACAGTACCTTCATTTTAGTGGAGAACTTTGCACTGCCACTAACTGAACGTGAGTCTTTCTGGGGAGCTAGACCAAAGGAAAATGTGTTTTACTGAAGAGAGAAAAGCTTTGCTCAAGCAAGTGGAAGAAAACTATGTTCTTGCAGTTAAATGAAAAAGGAAATCTTGAATGTGTTGAGGTAATATATTTTTCCATTTTTCCTCTTACAGCACTGGAAGGCTCCCTCTTTGTGTTTCTGTTCTTCTTATCCTTACTTTACCAGTTGCTTTCAGGCTCTGTAACACTCAAGTCCAATTGTGAGTTTAGTCCTGAATAAGGAGGAGATAAAGAATATCCACTAAAAACACACCAGAGATTAATGTGGTTGCAGATTAATGGCCACTAGTAGAGTGATTATATGATATGGGTTTATTTATGTGACTATTGTGCAGTCATGCAGCAGTTGCATTTCATATGGTGCCTTGTCACTTAAAAGTGTGAGATTGACTCTGTGTGTACTGGGGTTTGGAGTCTACAGATTTTCATGGTAACTAAGATGAAGACTGAATCCATATCTGAAGTGAGATGGGTTTTATTTGACCTCATAGAGATAAAACCCAGGCTATTTTCCAACCTTTAAGTCACAGTCACCAATGCGTGAATTTGTTTATTTTCATACTCCTCAGTTACATTTCATTTCCAGTGAAAATTCACCTTAGAGCTGAGCCAGAGATTTGATTTGGGGTGATGGGTTGAAATATGAATCTTATTAGAGGCCATTTGTGTTGGGAGGCTTATGTAAGACACTGTACTGGAGGAGTCAGTGATCTTGAACAAGCCATGTCTACTCTGTTGGTCCTTGTACTTGGGGCTTGAGAATTCCATGTTATTACATAAGATTTAACTTATAATATCTATGAGAAAGGTAAACTGTGTCTGCATCAAGGGATGAAAAGTCTTGATCCTGACCAGGAGACCATTGTACATGGAGGAGTCAGTGATCTACATCACAGTTAACCTGAGCATGCCCAGGCCTGTGCTGTGCTGCCTATCCAGCATGGCCTTTGGGCTGTGCTGTGCTGCACAAATCCCTTGGCTGCAGGGCACACTTAGCAGATCATTGTAAGGGAGGACCATGCAGGCAGCAGCTTGTCGGTACTGGTGATTACACCACCAGTGTGGCCTTGCCTGTATCTAAAAGTGCAAAAAGAAGTTCTCATGTGGACATCTTTTATGAATGGGATTGGGTTTTTTTTTTAAGAAAATCGTAGTAGCATGAATGAACTGAAAACAAGGAACTTCTCCACAGATGGGATCTCTGCAGTGTACCATGGGAAAATCCATCCTGGGTCCATCTGATGCTGCACGAACATGGGGTGCCCAGCATCTGAAGGGATTTAAGATTTACTGGGCATCTATGTTCCTCTTTTTATTCTATCTTATCCAGCTGGCTACTTTATTAAACCATTTGTTGTTGGACCTTTCTTACTGAGATCCAGAAGAAACCTGCATTGTTTTTCCCCTCCTGCTCTCTCCCTGCAGTACAGCACTGGATATTGAGATTTTGCAGCTTGTTCACACCTTCTCACTGTTCACATCTTCTCACCTCAGGCCATGACTGCATCTTGAGTTACTGTAAAAGTCCTTCTTTTGGGGGCTAATTAGAAAGAGCACATTCTTTTCTCAGGGGCAAAAATAGCTATCCGAAAAACTTTTTTCTTTCTAAGAATGTTTCTACTACTCTTAAAAACAAAGGTGTGCTAGGACAATTTACTTAACTGCCTTTCCTACCTCTGGTGGAAGCGAGTTATTACATTAGGAAATGGGAGTGGGATGAAATGATCCAGATTTACCAATCTGAGTCCAGAAGAAAAAAGGGTTGTGGCCTTCCCCAGCTGCTTTATGGTCTGTGGAAGATAAACTCAGATAAAATAAACAGTGTGACCAGCATTTAAGTCATGGCAGACTTCAGAATACAGTAGTTTGGAATTCTAAAAGCAAGTGAATTACCAACTTGGCTTTCATTGAATTCTTATTAATTCTTTCATGTTCTTTCCTGTTGATCTAGGTTCCCAGAGGGACTTGCCTTGCATACAGATTCAGCAATGTCACCAGGTCTTCAGTAAAAATAAGTCATGCCAGAGCAGCAGCATACTCTCATGATGTCTACCCACAACAGATCCATGTGTGAGCACCTCCTATGAGATTATGTCAGAGACCAATACTGTGGTCCTTTTAGATATTCCATGAGAAGGGTTTAATGTTTAATACCAAATTTACTTATCTGAAGATATTTGATGTGACATGGGTGATGAAAGCACAATACAAACACAATAGAGCAATTGCAATATAGAGTTGAATCACAAACCAAATGTGATTCCTGTTATCCATCCCTATATAGTCACCATCACTGGGTGTCACCAGTCACCGTGAAGGAATACCCTTCCTGTGTTGCTGTGAGAGTTGTTTTCCCACTCTATAGTGGCCATCAAGGTATGATACAAATGGATAAGAGCCTGGCTGTGCAGCTGCACTGATGGGCCAGTGGAGGTGGCCGAGGTGGGGATGTTCTAAGGGTCTGTATGTTTCCTCTGCCCTTTCCTGAAATGCTATTCTGCCTCAGACACTCTTCAGCATCACTCATGTGCACAGCTTTTCTGTGAGACTTTGCCAGATTTTAGGCTTGCATATTTGGATATTTTCCCAAAGTTTTACTGGGTCTTTAATGAGGAAACAAGTTTGGCGTTAGAACACAACTTGTAGTTGGGTTTGAACAAGTTTCTGACAGTGGTAAATAGTGACCAGTCTACTCAACTCTGATCTTTCCTCACAAGATTTCTGAAAGAGTGGTTAGTTAGATGCTGTATTATGAGCCATATCTCAGAATTTTCATTATTCCCTTCTCCCAGCAGTACATTTCCTGCAGTTCCATTGCAGGCGAATGAGTGCCTTACAGGAGTACAGTGCTTGGGAGCCTACACAAGTAGCAGAGTTTCTTTTTTGGGGGCATCATATTAGAATAGGTGATGTAATCGCCCCCAAAGAGTGTAGATCCTTGATGCAAATCACGCTTTGTCTGCATTATTAAACTAAAAATGTGGCACAAACCATTTTTTTTGACCCAGAGGCCAACAAGCTTAGTTTTGCTTTGTCTCTGATATTAAAGGAATCACAGATACTCTGTAGGTCCTGCCTTGGTATGCCAGAAACTTGTGTGGGCAGCCCTACCCATTAATTGTTCCTGGCTCAGTTACGCTGTTGTTGTCTGAACTGTAAGTGGCAGAAGGCTCATGGCAAGAAGATGAGTGTGTAAGAGTTGTGTAGAGTGTTTTAGTTTCTCTGTGATACAGAGAGACATGAAAAGTTACAGAGATGGGAACAAATCTCAATACAGAGTGTCTTTTTTAGTCTTTCAAGCATTGCAAGCCCAGGGCTTCGAAGATAATGTTTTCACCTCTCTAGACATGATGTACCAGCCCCCACTGCCCTAGGAAGTCAGAGCAGAATTTTAAGTCACCAGTATGATCCCTAGTATGGCCAGGAGTTTGAAATAGTTCTAGTACGGCTGTGGAAATGTTAAGGCTGCTGTATGAGCCCCTTTAGAGTACTGGATGTGGTACTTGCCATTTCTGCACAGAAAAAAAAAAAAAGACTTATTCAGGCTGGAACTGGTGCAGGAAAAAAGTGATCTAGAAAACTAACTACTGACTTAAGCAGTAGGAAACAAAAGAGCTTGGTTTGTCTAGTCTAGTCAAAACAAAACTTTCAGTGAAAAAGGATACATGAGGAGGGTTTATTCCAGTGGCAGGAAAGAATGTTTTGATCTAAAAAACTGCTTTTAAAAAAGCACTGTAAAAATATGGTTACAAATAAGTCTAGGTGAGAATTTGGTTTCTGAGGACTGTTTTGTAGTTGTAGGGCCACCAAGATGGTCAGGGGACTGGAGCACATGATGTATAAGGAGAAGCTAAAAGAAATGTTTTTTTTCAATCTGGTGAAGAGGAGGCTAAAGGGAGACTTTACTGATATCTACAGCTATTTGATATGATGAGAAAGGGTGGACACAAGCTGGAACATGGGAAATTCAGATTAGATACAAGGAAAATTATTTTTACCATGAGAGTGATCCAAGGCAGGAACAGATTGTCCAGAGAGGTTCCATCTGTGGAGGTGTTCAAGACTTGACTGGACAAATCCCTGAGCAACCTGATCTAATTAGGCCTGCTTTGAATAGGGTGTTGGACTAGATGACCTCTAGAGGTCCTTCCAATCTCAGCGATTCTGTATGATTTCATGACCCTAGCTACAGAGCAAGCTAAGCAGCACAGCAAGGCTCTTCTACTTAGGCAAGAAGCATGCAGCTGGTTCAGGCACCTCTACATGACATTGCAGACTGCAGTACAGACCTGCAATAACAGCATGGCACACCCAAGTTACCTTGTATCTTGCTAGTCAGATAGCATTAACACTGGGATTATGGGTCAGGAACTGAAGAAGTAACCCAGGATCTATGATAAACTCTAGCAGCTTTGCTGAAAGCCCTGCTGGTGTGTCCCCACTGCCTGTAGCAGCCCATGAGTGGGATTTGCCCAGCTGTGAGCAAGCCCAGCTGTGCTGCAGTCACACCTCAGCATCTGAACCCACTGAGTATCTGAGGCTGTGGCTCAGCAGCCATGATATGGGTGCACAGAGTGCTTTGCCTCCTGGGTGCACGCTCTGCCCAGAGCCACAAGCAGTGGCTGCATCCGACGTTGCCTGTGCTCAGCCTGCCAGCCTGTCCAAACAGAGGGACATCCTCCCTCCCAGGGACCAGAGCCTGCCCTGGCACTGGAGCAGCAGCACCTGGGCTCTCCATGGCATGGCCTCTTTGCCAGCTGCTGACCCTGAGGGGGACCTACCTGCCTTGCTGCTGCGTGTTGGCTGGTGGTGACAGGCACGTCAGGACATGGCAGTTGCTCTGGGTCAGCCCGAAGGCCAGCCCAGAGCAGTATCTCCCTGGCAGTGGCTGAGAGCCTTGCTGGTGTCTGAGGCTGACAAAGTACGAGAATTATGAGAATGGATGGATGTGCTGAGGCTTTCCCTGAACACTGCCCCATTCCCCAAGTGCTCCTGGCTCAGGCACATCCTAATCCCAACGCATTTGTTGTGTGTGGAGTCAGGAGTGTGCACCTGGTTCTCCTCCCATGAATTTGTGTGGCAGATTTTTTGACCAAATGGAAACATTCAGCAGCCGCTCCCTTGGTGGTGAGGAGCTGTGCAGATTAATTATGAGTGGTTTGAAGAATCCCTTCCTTCTGTCTTTGGCCACCTGCTAATTTCACTTGATACCCCTACTTCTTGCGCAGGGAAATTCAGTCATCTATTCACTCCCTCTCACTGTCCTCTCTTAATTTTACAGACCTTATCTTACATGTGCTGGCTGTCTCCTCTCCAGCTTGAAGGGCCCAAGGCTGACTGGGCATTTTCAAGTGCTGAAGGACATTTCAGATGCCTGTGCCAGATGCCACTGAATACTCTTTCCAGTGGGAGGGACCTCTGTGGGGTGCTGGAAAATACCTCTCATTCTGATTCATGTTTGTGTTGAAGAGATGAGAAACTTGTCTGTCTCCCCAGCATACATTAAGTGTATGATGTTCTCCTCAAAATGGACTCACCTATACTAGGAGAACCCAGCTAAGCCTGATTTGGTATGAAAATCTCTTGGCTCAGCAATTCCAATACAAACACATTTCTGAGGACCCCAGCTGAAGTGCCTATTTTTATGGTTATTGACATTACTGCTCTCAGGAGTCAGGTTTCAGAAGAAAGAATCTAATTTTTTTCTGACATTGTAAAATTTGAGGGGAAGGTTAGCAGTCTCTGGAGAGTAAGTGAAGCATTTGGCTCCACCAGCTGCACAGGGAATATGATCTGGGCCAAATATAAGAACTTGGGGATTTATACATTTGTTTTGGATGTTAGAAGTTAAATTAAAGTGATGGTTCTCCTTACAGCCATACTCACATATGCCTGTCCCACACCATTTATGGTATTCCAATGTTTCTCTTCTGGATTGGCCTTGTCGTTGCTGTGCAGAATCTGAAGCTTTCCTGGGAGGGAATCTCTGGATGAATGTGTAGACAGACTAGTTTTTCCTCAGAGAACTATGGACATGGTTGACCATGACCATGTTCACCCTTTTTTTCTGTTTCATCATCCTGGTTGTCTCATAAGTATATGAAACAACATTTATAGCGCTCTCTGCTAAGAAAAGAGGTTCCTGTGTGCCAGAGACTAAACGTTTTCCTCTCTTTACATGATAAAATTGTTCCACAGAGAGAGATTTCTCCACTGCTGCTTTTACACTGGGAGATGGACTAATTTCCTTCTTTGGCAGCAGAACTGTGGCTGTGGAACTGCAGAAAAAGTGTCCTTATATCCTCTTGGACTGACACTGTGGAATAATTACTGGAGGTGACTTAGAAATGAAACCTATATTAAAGGTACGGCATTGTTCACACATTAAGGAAAGGTATAACATTGAAGAAGCTTTCAGGGTGGAATGCAACTGGTATGCAAGGAATCCACTCCACAGTGGTTCCCTAGACAACAATACCTGCAAACCAGCATGGAGAGTGGAGCAGAGTGAAGACTCCGTGGCCAGGCTCTGTGAATCACTGCAGAGATGGGAACTTCATGGTACTATGGTACTGATAAGCTGCCTATTTGCCACCCTGGGCCAATAGTATGTCATATTTTGACAAAATGCTGTCCTTTGTGTGAGCTTTGCTCATTAGAATATTATTATAATACCAAAACACACCTCCATCCCAAAAGTTACCCACCTCCAAGGTGCAACCACCCCCCCATGGAGCATGTGCTCTGAATTTTTTCTAGCATATACTTTAAAAGCAAAGTGAGAGAACTTTATACTAATCAAAGTAAAGGTATGTATGACTAGAATCACTCAAGCTCCACGTAAAAGGAAAAATAGGATAAGAAGACCCGAAAAGAGGAAGACTACTGAGGAAAGATACCATCATAGACAAGTCAGGAGGACATCACTGACTTCTGGGATCAGTCGACAGGCTGAACCTCTCTTCCCTCCACCATAGGGATACCTATTGGGTAAGATTCGAACCCTCAGTTATACCGAGTGCTTCCCCAGGAAACAGAATTCTTTAGAGCTCTTTTCTTTCATAATTTTATGTGCTCGTAGTCAACTGTATTATCATTTACAGATGCTTTGCACACAGTGTATTTATCACTGGCACTCCATAAGAACCTGTATTTCTGTTGCTTTAATAAACCGCACTATTCGTTAAGCTACCTGTAAAAGTTTCTCATTGAGTGCCGCCAAACTCTCTAAGTCTGGCCATGTGAGTCTGTGGAGCACAATTAAGCTGAAAGGGCAGTGCACTATTAGTGCATCTGTAATTGTGAGAGTTCAATAAGTTGAATGCAACCGGACTAATAGTGCCAAATTGGGTATCACTCAGAGTCTAAACCTAGCCATCCCCTGCCCCTCTGATATCTGAGGATAAGCTGGAACACAAGGTGGTTTATATTCTGCTAAATTACTTTACCCTTTCACGCGACACTTACCTGTTCTCTGTGTAATACAACAGGAGGGAGATCTCCTATGTGGCATCAGATTTCCATAGTGAACCAGGATCATCATGTGTTGGGTTCATGAGAAGTGTCTGCAGCAGCATCTCTGTCCTCCAAGTCTTCAATATCAGAGGTCTTAAGAGGCACTAACTCAGAAAAATTATGGTGGTAAGTTTTATCCTCTATATCTGGATGTTATGGAAGGTTTCACTTAGCAACCTACTTCATGCTAAGATGAGTTCTGTCCTCCTTCTGTTCAGCCAGGAATGCTACATCAGTGCCAGACAAAACAGCATGTGCTCAGTGGTCACAGAATATTGCAGAAAGGTGAGTTGTGTTATCAGGACCTTGACAATGTACCACAGGGACTGGAGAAGACTGGGCTGTTGTTGACAGTGGCTTGCACTTAGCTGAGGGAAAGGTGCTGGGCTTCCATCAGTTCACTCTTGCCAAAGCAGCAGTTCCCTCATGTCCTCAGCTGAGAAGTCCATAGGGCAGTCCTGCCAGTGGCAAAGGGCTTGTTAACATGCCCAGGAAACAATTCACACATGCAGTGCCTACTTGGATTGTTTGGGAACAGCCTGTGGCATGGCATCTACTAAACAGTGGATTATCTGCATAACAAGGAAGTTTGGCACCTAAGAGTTTGGCTTTCACATTATGCAAAGCATTCAGGCTACTTCCAGCACAGGCCAACCATGCAGTTCGGTAGGAGGGAGGCATGCACAGAGTAAGCAGTTCAGAGCCAGGACGGTGTACAGACAGGATGCTGATACCAGCACAGCTTTGTTTTCTCAGAGAGGAGAAAGGAAAGGGAGGGGTTTGACCTTAAGACTTGGAAAAGAAAATGCTGGAAAGGTATTTCTTGGTGTTTCTTGAACTGTGACAGTCAAATTGCAGATGACAAATAAGACCCCTTTTTAGGCTGTACACAAGTGTGCAAGAGAGCATGTGTGTCTCTGTGGCAATGTACAAGGGTTCCCCCACACACCTGCATTTTCTATTGCCTTGGCGCAAATGCTATGCCATCTGTCCTGCTGGGAAATGTCCCAAATGAACAAGGCTGGTTGGCCTATGGCAAAAGTCTTTTACCAATAGTCCTCTGAGGGCATATTGGGCTGGACACTTTGATCACAAAAGTACCACTTTGGTCAGTTCCTCTCCCTTTTATTTTGATCAATTTGCTTTCCATCAAGCTTCCTCCCTGTCAATGCTGAGCAAGTAACATATTTCTAATATAGAAAAGGAATAATGAAGTTTGTGCCTTCCCAGCCAGATCAGCCAGAGGACCTTTGCAAATATGCTTGTCATTCACTTGTTATCTCAGACACTGCCAGAATATTTTGAGCAGCAAACACCCCTGCAGCCCTGCCAGCTGAAGGGGGTCAGCTGGCAGGCTGGCTGTCCAGTAGGGAAACACTCTTTTCCCCACCTCACATTGCTCAATACCTGGCTGTTTGCCACCTTAACAACAGTTTCCCTGCTGGCTTTGTTCCAGAGGTGTTTCTTGTCAGGGAACAGGGCTGAATGTGACAGTGTGACAGAGGCAAGACAGCCACAGTTCCAAGTCCAGGTCGAACCAAATAGTGAGGCTGAGCATGTATTCCCAGAGGGCATATGCACATGGAGCACACATATGCAACACATATGTACATATATACACAGCTGGCTGCACAGATCAGCACAGGTGAACACACTCAGCCTTCACACAGATACAAGCTGCATAAGCTGCCTCATCCTGATCCCCTCTGACAGTTCAGGATGAAGGTCCAGTAGTGGCAATATAGATAGATGCATGTACAAAGTGAACCTGCCTGCATCTGGGCGTAGACACTCAGTGTGCCTGGTAGTTGTTCCTGGATCACAGTCTCCGCATGCCACATAATGGCTTGTAAGAATGCAGCTCTAGAAAACTTTTTTCCTGAAGAGGGACTGGACAGGTGTTAGATATCTGAAGGAATGGGAGGACTTTCCCTCTTCCCTTCAGGTAACCTGTGTTTGACTACCTACTGCCATTGTACAAAGCAATGTTTTGCTGCTTTGTTTACAGATATCATTTTTAGGGTGTGGTTCAATGTTTTCTCCTACAGTTCTGTTAACAACCATTGCTTTTTTTCCTCTCATGCAGAATACTGGCTTCCCCAGCTCCTTTGAGTTATGCCTTGTTGAAACCTGCAGCCTGTGATTTTTCCAGAAGTGTTTTCTATGTCTGGGCCCCAGTGGCTCCAATTCTCTGATGACTGTATTTTTTTTGCAGTTGTCACCAGATCTGACATTGTTCTGGGTGTGCCTTTCTAGAGGGAAGATAAACATGTTGTTGCTTAACTGTACTGCATGATGGGTCAGTTGTTCTCATTCATGTGGATAAAACTCTTCCATGTTGTTCAGCAAGGGCTAGATGACTAGATCATGTGAAGAAGTAAGTGAACTGGGGTTGAATATTTCTCCCCTTGTGTTGGACTTGGCTTCAGTGTGTACATTCCTGATGGAGGTCAGTCCCATTCCCACCATTTTCAGACAGGGTAAGTGCCTGATGTGTATTGGCATCTGTCTTGTACCTGATCCCCAGAATACTATGACAATCCTCATTTCCTTGGTTCAGAAAAGGAACTGGACCACCTGGACCCTGCTCCATTCACACATCTGTGAGTTAGAAATCACAGCCTTTGGCCATGTCTGTATGGGTATCCCATGGGATTTTCTTTCCCAGCTCTTTTGTGATAATGTTGTCTGGTTGCAGGAGTTGTACGGCAAATTTGTACTGTGGCTGCATTATGCCCAACAAACTTTTCCTTGGTGTCAGAAGGTCATTTGGTACTGACCAAAGAGCAAGCCTATGCTGCTCTTCAACCCAGAGACTGTACTAACTTATCTTTAATTTCTGCCTAGTTTCATTTCATAAAGTCTAATTATCTATTCTTGTTTTATTTATATGCTTTCTGTTTTAATTCCTTTCTTAAGGTGCAGTTCATTTTGATTTCTTTTTGTACCCCACACTTCCCAGTGTGGACTCTGTACTTTCCCCCCCTCCCCTTTCTTTCTGGGCTACTTATATATACATCCTTTCTGAAGTTGTTCTGCTGGGAACCCATTCCTGCCAATCTTTTCCATGTACTTGTCAGGACAGAAATCCCTAATAATGTTAGTAACATTGATTTGAAAATATTTGAGGCTGATCCACACTCAAGACTTTGATTAATTCTGATAATGTTTGTGAGGTGCTTTGGTAGCAATATTGGTTAAGCAAATTCTTATCTCAAGCTTCTGCCCTCCTACGTAGAGAAACACAGCTATTTCTGATACTGCATATGAACTGCTTAAAGGAACTGACAAAGTTAAAAATAACTTTGGCAAAAAGAGGGTGCCTATCTCTCATAGCCTCTTCTACTTTGAACTTTCTTAACAACTGAAGTGCCTACATTGAATCCCTATTGTCCCAGGCAAACGGAAGGATCTTAGGCCTGGGATGAAAGTAACAGTGGTGTAGACGAATCTTTCTCAACTAAATAGAAAGATGATGAGCTACCATCAATGGACAATTCTATTTTCCTTGATAACCTTTTAAAATTTTTTTAGATCTAAACAGGTGTAGCTCTGCGCTGGAATGGATCTGACCTCAACCAGAGATGTGGCGGTAACCTCATGTTGCTGCCACTAAATTTTTCCAGCAGAGGCATACTTCCAGAAAGCACTGACTAGCAATGACCTTCTTCCATGCCCTGCACCGCTCTGATTTGTATGCCTGCCTTAGTGGCAGAAAAGTGAGAAGTAAGGTCTTCTTGAAAGCTGGTGTGCCAGTACTGAAGAGTATGCAAGCCACAAGGCCAGCTTGTATGGATTTAGAGGCTTACTAGTGAGTGAGAGAAGTGCAATTTTGTCTTTAGCATATCTAAAGGGACCTTCACAATTAACGTCCAGCCCATATTATACTGCGCTGTGAACTGTTGCATTTGCTGTGCCACGTTTGAGGTTCCTGCGATGAGATCATGTTGACAATGCCCCACCCAAATGCAGGTGCCTATCAATACATGTGGTGACAGAAGAGCAAGGCAGTCTTAGCACTGCTTCAGTGTGAGCCTTGAGGCACTCAGCGTTGATTCAGACACCTTTTTGCACACACTTGCTGGCTTGTAAGGCATGGCTTTATTCTACAAAAGCTGTGCTGGTACTTATGCAGTGTATTTTCTTTCTTCCTTTTTTAGCAGTATCTGTTGATATAGAAATCACATGTGCTCGTGTGTATTCTTGATTCACTCTTGAGTCCCTTTTAAAGCCTGATGTTACATTTACCATTTCCATTTCTCTGGCATTGATTTAAGCACTGGTTATATGCCTCAGAAAATAATCTAATTTCTTCAGATTTTAATTCATTTAGCAATATCAGGTGAGTACCATCTCTTCCTGGTGCATTGTTTCTCTTCGGTTTATTCCAAAACATCTTGTATAAAAAAAGTGGGAAATTCCCTAATTGCTCTGTAGTGAAAAATCAACTTTTTTGCAGAGGTCTTATTTTATTCTGTGCTCTCTTTACAGCCTGATCATCTGTTGGTTTTCAAATGCTCCTGAAATCTTCACGGCAACCAAAAAACTCAAAAGAGACTCCCAAGGGGTTTCTGGTAATCTAGAGCTAGCTCCACAAGCTGCTTTCATTTAAAAATAATTTTTCATTTAAACACATTGATAAAAATTATTCTTGGTGCAGCACCTTTGCTATCACAGCAGAGTAGATGTCTCTGAATGGTCAACGTAAGAACCAATGTGTCTTCAGACAGCCATTGCCAACTTTATTCACAGAAGCAGTTTTACTCCTCCACTATGAATAATGTTTTCTTCTTTGCACTTAGCTGTACTGGACATGAATCTTGTCAGATAAAAGACTAAACTGTGATTCAGAAAAAACTAAAACTATCAGGGTCTCCAAAAAAAACCCCAAACCAAATAAAGTGTCCAGATCTTATGAATCTATGGATTATTCAGTGCAACACTTCATTTGAGAAACATTCCCCATGAGATTTGCAGCTTGCAAGTGCTGTTGCCGGCCATCACTAGATTAATAGATGTTCTTTCTGGAAACTTCCTCGCTCCTGAAGTAAAAACCAGCACAAAATGCTTAGCTTTTCTGCTTGTTTTCCTTTAGTGATCTTTTTATACTTCAGTTGTTACTGTTTCTTATGCATTCTCTCACACAGGCCTGCTGCTCATAAAATGCTTATAATAGACATATAAATATATAGACACATATTGATGCTTGAGATGAGACCATTTGGATCATCTTTAGAACCTTTTCTCACATTGAAACAGATTAGTCCCAATGATACAGTTAGTGGCACCACTCTTCAATGATGGTTTTTGTCACTTTCAAATTTTGTCACTTTCAATGTCACTAACATTGAAGCTGGTTGGAAATGTTGCAGCAAACACTGAAACAGTCAGATATGCAGAGACAGATCTGCTTTGTAATAAGCTACATTAAAAAGCTCACAGGTAACACAGACAAAGACACCAACATTTCCAGTTAAATTGAGTTTTGTACTTCTTTGGATTACCTGATACACCAGATTATTTTATTCAAAAATGTTCCCCATGGGATTTGCAGCTTGCAACTGTTGTTGTCGACCATGCTTTCAGTATGAGCAAGGCATGCTGGAGGCATCAGTGCACCCTGTGGAATCTTGATGAGCCATCTGACAGAGAATTCCCAGCCTCTGCTGCAGCAGCATTTCTGCTGCCCTCTCTGTAAAACAAGTGCTCCCAGGAACGTTAGTGTCAAAGAAACAGAATTGCTGAAACACTGATCGTTCAGAGCAAGACTTCTCATCCCAACACTTCCCAACACTAAGATGCAGCTGGGCACTGGAGTCTGGAGATGGTAGGACACACTTTACCTATTAAAACCTGTCTTTCTCCTGTTGAGTAATGAAATACATGCTTTTAGTATTCCCTGCAGGAAGTGTCTAGTCCAAAGTGATGGTGGTGTGCTATGTAGTTAAAAATAAATCGCATAACAAGCATGAGATAAGACTAGAGATATTAACTGATTTTTGAGGAAAACAGATTGATGAACAGAACTACCAGAAACTTAAAAATACTCAGGGGGAGATATACAGAGTGGGTACAGGGCAATTTTGGCCCTTCATGACGTTGGCCATGGCAAAAGTAAGGTAGCATTTCTGGGGCTAGAAGTTATTTGTGAAGACTGCCTTGTCCCATGCACCAAAGCATGGAAGGACTGTGAAGATCTTTCTGTCTCCTAATTGTACTCTCTTGACTCTGCTCCAAGGTTAGTTTTTGTAATGCATTTCTGGTATAGCTTAATGGTATAGAGAAGTCTGCCACATAAGTATGTATAATGTTTCACACTTCTTATGTCTTTCAGAAGGGAGAGCAGGAAGAGAGCAACTGGGACTCCAAAGATAGCTCAGCACCACTTAGCTGTGAAGAAAAAGGTAAAAAATAATACCTAGACAGGTGCTGAATGAATGTCAAAGTTGCACAGTTACTTAGGCCCCTCCTATCTTTCCAGCAAGCATCAACTGAAAAGAACTGGAAAGCGGGCTCTGGATGAGGATGTGACATTAAGAATGCCCTTTCCATCATTCACCAAAGCAGCTGAGGAGCTCCTGTTACAGAGCAGGTGAGTGGGGTGAGAAGGCTTGGTGGTCTCTGGGTAGAACAAACAAAAAGAGAGACAACAGGTGGTAGAAGGAGTTGAAGAAGGAGAAGGATTTGGAGCAAAGGGAAATCGGAGTTTCTAGTATAGCGTAAGCCTGAGAAAGTGACTGCTCCCCTGGAAAAGGTCTGAAAGCATGTTGATCAGTTGCCATCACCAACAGATAACAGAGGTGCCATAATATCAGCTGATTAATATAGTTTTGATGCCTTGCTTTTGAATGCTGTGAGTGGAAGGAACATGCATATCATCCTTTGTCTGAGGTGTGGCTGTAATCTTCTTAAGTACTGTTAGAAATTACTCATGATCCAAACACCAGTTTGAACGCCCAGAACATCTCCTGACAACAGAGTAAGGTGCCTGCAGTTACATACAGAACTATTGTGGGTTATCTTGTATTATCTTATTCATGCCTCACTTCTATGAGAGTTCATCCACAATCTCAAATCACCCCTAGGAAAAACAGATTTTCTGTGTGTTCATCCGAAGTGTTTCCTTGTTGGATTTCAGTGTTTCTGTATTGCAATGTGTAGGCATGGACAGAGTCTATCTTTCGTTAAGTTCAGATTTTTTCTACCCAAGGTAGGTGTCTTTCAAGATGGGACAAACATTAAAAAGTGTTTTGGAATACTGTGATTTCACATACCAAGAAAGGATGAAATTCTGAACATTTTCAAGAGCACTAAGGGATGGGTAAACTTCCTGCCTAGCTTAAACTCTAATACCCTCTCCACTTACTAGTGTGTCTGCCATGAAGAGCATCACATTTAGGCTCTCTGTACGTAAAGCGTTACCAGCTTGCAAGGCAGTAGTATGTCAATCAATGCCCAATGTATAAACCCACTCTCTCAGCTCTCCCAGGAGCATCCCACACTCTACCTGCCCTCCCCGCTCCCACCAGTACCTCTGCTTTCCCAAGTTGCACACCCCTTCAGTGTTTTCAGCCATTTTTTTGGCACCGTTGCTAACAAGGACTTGGGGTGTGAGGAGGCACCAGACACAGCCTGCCTGCCTGCTCCTCCTGCAGTGCCAGGACAAAGCAGAGGTTCAGAAAACAGATCTGTTTCCCAAGGCACTCTTCTACCCATCGAGACAGGCATTGAGGTACTAAGGCAATGGGCATGAAATGGGTGGATGGACAGTGGGTTCACAAGAGCAGTGTGGATTCCCCTTCCAGAGTGTACGTACAGTTGTTACAGTTGCTCCCAAGCCAGTTCCCTGCATCCCTCTGTTCTTCTTTTCACACCTCTGGCCTCTGAAACCATGATTCTGCACCTAGGAACAGCAGCTACATGCACTATGACCCAACTACTTGAAGAGGGCTGATGTTGTAACTAGCAA
>NW_010972687.1:12402461-12405487 GCF_000737465.1 Haliaeetus leucocephalus | reverse complement strand
CTTACTACTTGCCATAATTTGTTATATACCTAACCAATTATTGGAAAACCTAGTTTAAGACATATATTAATCACTGTGGGAATCTAATAAGTGTTTGTATATGGACCTTGAGAGTTGTCTCACCTTAGTCCATGCCACTGGGGATTTGAGAATCTGAGTCACTCACCCTCCTCTTCTGAGTGTGTCATGACACCTTCACTATCTTTCTGTATAAATTACAAATAACTGAATAAGGAGCTAGCCAAGCTGCTGGGAAGGAGTTGACACCACGTCCCTGCACACAAACCTGTTAAATGGTGTCCACTGCAGTTCAAAAGAGTTCCTTGCAGACCTGAATTCAAAAGGCAGCTTCCCTCCCTGAGTTGAATATGTCATGGTGGCACTAAAACTGCATTGCCAGTCTCTTGGTTACCCCACCTTTCAAACATACTGAGTACTGCCAGGACAGCACAAGTTCTGGGGAGGCATCACTCGAGCTGATCATTTCAGGGACTTCAGTTTGTACCTGAGTTTGGGGCTGAACGGTTGGTGCTGGCTGAGAAGGGGGAAGGAGAGGAGCATGGTGGCATAGCCCTTCCTGGGATGGCAGGTTGGCCATAGTTGCACTTGATGACCCACAATGGTGAAGATCCTAATGGTGAAAAAACATTTATTTTTTCTAGGCTCTTGCTGCATCAACATTCAGTTAACTTGTTAAGATTTACCTTGCCACTTAGGAGATAATTGGGCAGTGCAAGGGAGCACTGATTATACTGGTAACAGATGTGTCAGATGGAAGTAAATGGAAGAGGAGCACTTTTAACTTGCTATTGTAATTATGGCACTGATGACAGATTTTGGCAGGTTATTAAAGTCAAAGAAATGTCTGAGTACAGGAAAGATAGACTTCATTTGTACATATTTGTTTTCATTACCAACTTCTACTGAGGAAGTAAAAAAAAATAAAAAAATTATTGCCTCAAATGTATGAAAAGGAATACAGAGACTCAGTTCAGGTCATAATGATCAATTCGTTATCCTCTGAGCCCCCCATGGAGAAAAGCAAACAAATAACAGAGAGACCTGAGAGCCCCTGAAAAACCATTTTGCATATATACCTCATTTAATACTAGTTGTAATTTGTTTTTTGATGTTCACTAAGATCCTTTTTACAGGAAAGTAGAAGAAAGAGAACAGAGGAATTCTCCTGAAAGAGATTTTATTAAATCGATCCTAAGCACATTCAGATGCACTGAAAAGGGAGAGAGCAATAAATACAGAGAGCCAATTACATGTGACTTTAATTTACTATGTTTAATTTCACTGAGTGGCCCAGCTGCCTTAGTGACTCAGCTGTAGCTATAAAAATTGCCTTAAGGTCTACACAGTAACATACTTGATTTCAGCACGGCTCTGTTTAGCTTACCACCTTGCAGTATTTGGAATATGTAAATTAAAATGTGAATTAGTTTCGTTTTTCCAACCTCATTTCAACAAGTTTACATCAGAGGTCTGAAAACATGAAACTGAACCCTGCATAACAATTGGATACGCATGTTTGCTTTAGACAATGTCTTAAAGTATCTTGGTATTTTTCTTGGTTAACTTTTATTGCAACTTTCTTCTCTTTGTTGTCAGCCTTTATTTCTTGGGGCTGTGACAATGAGGTTAAACCAAATGTGCAGAAAATATCTGCTCCAAAAGTGAACACACTGTTTCATTGAAAATTCAGTGCAGCTCCCCTTGCTCTTGCTGCTTATCAGATTTTCTGGGAATAGCAGTGGTGAGATTTAATTCATAAGGTGATGTAATTATTCCCTTGAATTGCTCTCCTTCATCGGACAGCTTTTGCACTCCTTCATCAGACAAGAGAGGCCGGCTGGCACACCATTGATGCAAAGAGCCAAGGACTATGCAGTCTGTTTTTAATCAAAGTCATGTCTAAAATGTCAAAAAACATTTCTATTTCTAATTGTTTACTAATAGAATCTCTTCAGAAACTCTGCTGAATCGTCTCAGACTCAGTGAGATGGGATAATAAATTTTTTTGGTTTGCCTTGTTTTTCTTTATAGCCAATCATTTTCTTCCCTTGATGTCACATTCAGATTTTTCTGTAAACAAAGCTCATAAGAAACAAATCTAACCTTTCACACTGTGGTCCCTAATTCTGCATGACAGATAATTACAGAGGTTTCCCAAATCAGTGTCAGAAAGTATATCTGAGAACATCTTATGTAGCTGGGAGGTATGAATTAAGCTGATAACAATAAACTAAAAGTCAGTCCAAGCAAGGAAGTGGGAGCATTAAAAACCATGGATCAGGTTTTGACATTTCCTCTGGACATTCTTGTACATTCACCAGACAGTATCAAAGTGGGGGAATCCTTCTCCATCTAAAAGTCTTGGCTGAACACTTGTAAGACAAGAGAGGAATAAAATTCCCCTCTCTCTCTTGCAGTTCAGGATTTTAAACAATTTCAAACTGTAGGACGAAGCCCTCTCAGTGAAGGATTATCTCCAAATCTCCCTCCTCTGTGGCTGTCACACCTTAACTCCGAGGCTGTAGTAAGCCATCTACAGGCTACTGGTCTGACTGCTGCTTCCCTAAATTCTATTCAATTGTTTTGGGTTTGGGTTTTGCGGGTTTTTCTTTCCCTACACCACTTCTGAAGCCAAATAGCTGACCTGGCAGTAATTAATGTGGTTTACCTACATGATCACTTTTTGACCAAAACAAATTTCCTGAAAACTCTAGTGGAAGCCTACACTGAGTGCTTGACATTGCAGCAGATTAGTAATATATGATTTCTTTCTGAGCTCTACATCTCTGAGGTTTTTAAAATTAATGGGGAGGGGTGTCATGGTTTAAACCCAGACAGCAACTAAGCACCATGCAGCCGCTCGCTCACTTCCCCCTCCCACCCAGTGGAATAGGGGAGAGAATTCGGAAAAAGTAAAACTTGTGGGTTGAGATAAGGAGAGTTTAATGGGACAAAAAGGAAGAAAACAGTGATAATAATGATGATGATGATGATGATAATAATAA
>NW_010972687.1:12374845-12401987 GCF_000737465.1 Haliaeetus leucocephalus | reverse complement strand
AAAATGAGAGGAAATTATTTTGCTATGTTTTGTTTTGAAATCTGTTGTTGTTGTTGTTGTTATTGTTTTTAAATAATCCTCCTGCTTGCTAAAGGCTCTTTGCTCTCATAGGTCTACTGGAAGAATTTATAAAAGCTGGGGGCTCCAGGTTATTGACAGACTTACACCTTTCCACTTCCCATAAAACTATGGTCTTTCAGCTGAATTTTGTTAAGGTTCAGTTTGCTTCATGAAGCTGAACACCTCCTGCTTCTCCAACCAGTGATGACTAGCCTGAAAATGCCTTGAATCACAGCAGAAAACTTTTGTCCATGGTAAAGCAGATAATTTAAAAAATTACTATGCTGAAAATGCTACATCCTTGATATCAGCAGTCTCCATGAAATAAGCTACTTTCCTTTTTCTGGAGTTTCTAGTTTCTGAGTTATGGGTTTGTCTGAGCATGATGTTTCTGTTTGGAATATACAATAAGAGAAATGTTTTCACTGTCACATACCTAAAAAACAGCTACATTTGCTCATACTGTAGAAAAGCATTCATGTTTTAAACAGAAACCAAGTATGGGAAATGTTGGTCCCCAAGACATGTATTAGGGAAAGTTAGGAGAAACTGAAAAGGGACAGCTGTGTCAATACATTTCAGTGTATTACAAAGAACAGTAATGGTTACTGTCACAGAATCATAGATATCATAAAAGATGAACAAGACCTGTGTGATTATGGTTTTAATTGCTGTGTGGCTATGGGGTTTTCACCTGCAGTAAACAGAAACTGGAACAGCATCACCTCCCCAGTCTGAGGACATGCATTGTGATTAACTTAAAATGAAGAAAACTTCATATGATGAGCTGTTTCTTTTCTTCTCAGATTATGTTTAATATTGGATAAAGTCACGATCTCTGTTTCAAAGTGTGTTATAAGACTATAATGCATTCTGACAAGTGTATTTTCTTCTGTCAAAGTACTGCTGTGTGTCTATTAAAATTTCTTATGTTATGTGCTGCTCTGGAGGAATAGTTCTTGACAGTGCTCTTGTTCAAAATATTACAATGAAGTGAAAAATGATTTAAAAGTGTGTAGATTGCTTGAGAACAGCAATCGCAGAAACAGTGTGGTTGAGGTTGGAAGGAACCTCTGGAGATTATGCAGTTCAACTCCTTGCTTAAAGCAGGGTCAGCTACAGCAGGTTGCTTAGGGCTGTGTGCTGTTGGATTTTTTGTGTCTCCATAGGTGCAAACTCCACAACCTCTCTGGGCAACCTGTGCCAGTGTTCAACCACACTCACAGTAAAAAAGTGTTTTCTCATGTTTAAACAGCTTTTCCTATATTTCACTTTGTGTGTCCTTTGCCTCTTTTCCTGTCACTGGGTACCACTGAGAAGAGTCTAGCTCCCTCATTTTCGTTCTTCCCATCAGGTATTTATACACACGTATAAGATCATCCTGAACCTTCTCTTCTCTAGGCTGAATAGGTCCAGCTCTTTCAGCCTCTCCTCATATGGAAGATGGTCCAGACCCTTAATCATATTCATGGCCCTTCACTGGACTCTTGGCAGTTCAGCCCCTTGTCTAGTTTGTGCTTCAAAAGTTCTCTATGAGGATGTTATGGGAGACACTGTTTCCCATAACAAAAGCCTTACTAAAGTCCAGATAAATGACATCCACTGCTCTCCTGTTGTCCACAAAGCCAGTCATTCCATTGTAGAAGGCTGTCATGTTGGTCAGGGATGATTCCTCCTTTTTTTTTAAATGCATGCTGACTGCTCCCAATCACCTGTTTTCCTTCATGTGTTTGGAGAGAGCTTACAGGGGTTTGCCCCAATACCCTCCCAGGGATCAAGGTTCCCTGGGTCCTCCTTATTGCTCCTTTTGAAGACAGGAGTGGCACTTGCTTTCTTCCAGTCCTCAAGAACCACCTCTCTTCTCTGATCCCCCGATTTCAAAGAGGATCAAGACTGGCCTCACAATGACGTCAGCCACCTTCCCAAGCAGTCATGGGTGCATCCCATTCATGGGCTTATATAAAAAAATGTCTGATTTTTTTTTATGCCCCCTAACCTGATCTTCCTAAATTGAGAGTAAGTCTTCCTTGCTCTGGACTTCCCCACTGGTCTTGGGCCTGGGATTTCTGAAAGCAAATCCGAAGGCATAGGCAAAGAAGGCATTGAGTACCTTGAGCTTTTCAATACCCTCTGTCATCAGGTCCCCTGCCCCATTCAGTAATAGGCCCACGTTTTCTTTCTTTCTTATGCTGCTGATATACCTCTAGAAACCCTTGTTGCCTTTCACATCACTTGTCAGGGTAAAGCCCAGGTGGCTTTAGTTTTCCTAGCACCAACCCTGTATCCTCCTGTATGCTTCTTCGTTATGTTTGAATGTAGTCAGGAACTCCTCATTCACCCATGCAGACCTCCTGCCACTTTTGCTTGATTTCTTGCTCACGAGGCTCTTGAACTTGGATAAAGTGATCCTTGAAAATCAGCTGGTTCTTCTGAACTCCCTGTTCTCCATGACCACCTCCCATGGGATTCCTATAAGCAGGTCCCTGAACAGGCCAAATATTGTTCTTTTGAAATCCAGGGTTGTGATCCTGCTGTTTGCCTTTTTCCCTCCTCTCAGGTTCCTGAACTTCAGCTTCCCTTGATTGCTGCAATCCACCTTCCCTCTTTTTCTCCTCAGTCATCTGTCTTAAGTTATTAATCAATTAACTTCAAATACTTCCAGAACTGCTTGTGTCCTGCTGCATTGTCCCTGCAGCAGATTATCTGGGCGGTTCAAGTCCCCTATGAGGATCAGGGTCTCCAAATGTGAGGCTTCTTCCAGCTGGCTGAGGAAGCCTTATGTACTTCTCCCTGGTCAGTCGGTCTGTAGCAGACACCTCCCACAATGCTGCCCACACTGGTTTGCCTTCTAATCCTTACCCATAAACTCTCAGCCAGCTGACCACCTGTCCCAGGCAGAGCTCTGTGTGTTCCTGCTGCTCTCCCACATTCAGGGCAACTGCCCCCGCTCACAGTCCCAGCCTGTCCTTTACTGTACCCATCCATTGCAGCACTCCAGCCACATGACTTTTTCCACTGTGCTTCTGTGATCTCAGTGAGATTGTAGCACTGCAGTGGCACACAGACCTCCAGTTCCTCCTGTTTGTTCCCCATCCTGCCTGCACTAGTGTACAGGCACTGCAGAGAAGCACCTGGTCATGACGATTTCTCAGATAAAGTGTGAGAGCTTCCCTCACAATGCTCTGTAATTACTGTAAAAATAGTGAAACAAATTAAAAACTGATTTGTTTTTCATTTAGTCTAGAGGATCACTCTTGGATTTTACTTATTGGTATGTATTCCATGATGCTTTGAAAGTCATGCAAGTTATTTCATGGAAATTAATTAAGCTTTCTTGTTGTCTAAATAGAAGATATTCATTAAATCATAAGAGAATTAACTCTGCCTGCTTGACAGTATTCAGGGGAAACCAATTCTAATGATTTTATATATATATATATATACATATGTATATTTTTATCCATAACACACACACATCACAGAATCACAGAATGATTGAGGTTGGAAGGTACCTCTGGAGGTCATCTGCTCCAATCATCTGCTCAAGCATGGGAACCTAGAGCTATATACACATAAAAGTATTTATATGTCTTTGTTTTGGCTTCTGAAGAAGCTATTTACGTGGCTATTGCATTTAAATTGGAGAAATGAGTGATTAGGAATGAAAGCACTTGAGCAGATTATGACTAAAATTCTTACTCTACAGAAAACCTACTAACAACATCAGGTAAACATATAATTGGGATAGTGATAGAAAGAGGAATAGTGTCTTGGTATAAAGTGATTTACACAAAATGTCATCCAGACTGCTGATGGATTTAAGTTGAGTCTCTGAGTTTTCCTGAGTAATGTCCTTTCTTACTGCAGGAATGGAAAGTACATAATGACTCCCTGAAGAATAAAAAAGACAATAAAGAGCATAGACAATGAATAAATGAGACAAAGAATGATTTTCCAGTGTCTTCTGTAGAAGTGCCCTTGGATTCATGAAAATCATTCATCTACTAGGTTCCAGATCTTCATATCCAGGAGATCCAGGAGCTATAGTGAATGTTAGACAAATGCAAACTACAGATTTGGTAATAAATGGTTATGAAACTTTTATATCTAACTGCAGTGGTAGAAACACAGGGAATTTTTTCATCTGGAATTTACTATAAATAAAGCTTTAAAGAAAATGAAAAATACGGGGGTAAATAGTATGATACAGAAGGCACAATAGATGTCTTTGACATAAAAATCTGAAGTCAGAGACAAAATCACCATCATTTCAGCACAGTTAGGAACAGAACAGACCTAGATTTACAAATTCTTCAGAGACATCTTTTTCAGGGCTTGTATTCTCTTATAATATAATAAGCTTTCTTGATCAAGTTCAGTGTCTGCCAGGGTCTATGTCTGTGCTTGGGTAGAGAAACCTGAGATGCTGGGAAAACAACAAGATACCTTCTGCACTCATTCTTTGAAGGTGGTACTAAATTATCCAAAACAGCTGCATTGTAAGCTCCCAGAAGGAGCTACAGAAAGTTCCTTTAATGCTGCATGACTGCAAATGAGAGGGCAAATGTCATTCAGTATCAGCAAGTGCAAAGTAGTACACACAGGAAAAACTAACCTTATCTTCACTTCATAAGATGCTCTAATTACTTTTTACCTTTAAGAAAGAAGCCAGGGGTCCATTATCAACAGTTTTCGAAGGACCAGCTGTAGAGACAGTTAAAAGGCTGAAAAAAGTGTAGGGCTTTCTTGGGAAATGAGAACAATTAAATGAAGAGTACTGTGATGCTGTATATGCCTACGGGTCCTACAAACTGAGGGCAAAATCTTCAGTCATCAGTCTGTGGAGGGAAAGAGTACAGAAGAGTTTGGAATAGCATTTAGGCAAAGTAATGGACAACAGCTATGTTAAGTATTAAGTGTCTGATGTATCTGTAATTTCCCAACTGTTAGAGCCTTGGAAAATATACCTTATGCCTCTCCATTTAAGTCACATTTTTTTAGTTTTTCTTTTCCTAAAACTCATGGTGGTCAGAGGCAGGGTACAATAAAACAGTTCATGTGTTCTTATTCACCATATCTCCAGAACTATTTTACCTCAACATACTGAAGTGGGAAATTCAGTATTATCTTCTCAATCAAGAAAAGGGCAGGTACCACATCATCAGCACACTTTTTCCAGTCTTTCAAGATACAAGGTCTGTAGGTTGTCCTGCAGACACACTTGCCCTCTTCATTGTGTCAAAAATGAGGTGAGGGACTAGAAGTATACCTGTAAATAACTCCTCTTTTCTGCAGAAGAAAAAGGAAAGGCAGTAAGTTTAGAAAGCACAGCAAAACATAAACCAATACATCAACCATATATAATGAAGAACATATGAGGAAAATGTCTATTATCACTTTAGTAGGTTCTTGTGATGACAAAAAGATGAGATTTCAAGCATTTTTATTTGGGAAGGCCATTTCCTTCCATGGCTTCCAAGTTGTTAGTTTTCAAATTCCTTCCCTAAAATGTCATATTTGTTTCTAAAATGGCTTTGATATGGAACATTGTCTGGTTGGGTTTTTTCTGTATTACAGTAGAGTACTTCATTTAAGGTAATTACATCTCTTGATGTACTGTGATTTTGCATAATTTTATTAGTCACAGAGTAAAACCATGGAATTAAAAAAAAAAAGAATCTTTGTGAGTTCATATGACTTAATGTTGTTTATGGAAGTTACTGGTATTTTGAATATAATACCATGCCTGCAATGTACTGCAACACAAGATTTGTATTAAAATTGTAGGGATTGAGTGTCATACAGCAAATGGAGACTTGATCCACTTCAATGCAGATTTTAAAATGGTAATGAAAGACTTTATCTTTCTGACCTGTTCATCTGGAAAACAAAAAACAAAAATATGCTGTATGGGGGCATTAGAGTACTTAATACAATACAACACCTAAGTGATTGTTCTGCAAAGGAAATGGTGAAATGGCTCTTCAAATGCAGCAGACGTTGCAGAGGAAATGATTTTTTAAGATCTTTAAAGTGTAGCCCTGGGTGAATAATAACCAGAAGGATTAGTGACTGCTTAGTAAGTTAGAGTGAGAGTGTAATGAAAATAAGTAAAAAGTCTGCAGTTCCCCATGTCTGTGGTGTCCTTGCTGGCATTTTGGTATTTCATTCCTATTTTACACTTAAACAGTCCTAAGAAATGAAAAACAAGTTCTATAATACATAAACTTTGCAATACATAACGGACAGAAAAATCCTCAAACACTGCTACCATAACCCTTACCACTCTGAAATTCTTTTAAAATGTATTTTCTTGGCAAAACACTCAATTTTTGTTTCACTGTTGTTCTTTTTACCCCAAAGTCATGCACTGCATATGGATACCTCTTAGAGCAAAAATTATGTCCCCAGGAGACTGTCATTCTTCTCTGCAAAGGAAAGTCCCACTTAGCATACTCCTTTACGCCACCTGTGTGTTTGGGGCATCTGCATTGGGAAATCCCACAGGAGTATGTCCTGAGCATTTTAAAGGCAATGCCTAGTGAAAATAAAGATGTGCTGAGGGTAGATTCAGTACACATTTTTTGAGTCTCTAACCCTTTAGAAATCCAGTTGATATCTTATGTTATGTCCTATGACGAGCTGCATCCCATACATAACAGCTTTGTGCACATTTGGCAATAACCCTCTGAAACAAGTGGCTCTGGCCCCCCACAGCTTTGCAGCAGGATGCTAATCCATCCAGGCAGACAGTGGACTCACTTTCAAGAATCTTAGCATCTAGAGTAAACAGCATGGTTTCACACTGTTAGAAAACTGAGATTGGTTTCTGCACATGAAATCAGGTCATTTTCTATACCTGCAGTTACACTTGGCTGTATTTGCAGCAATAGCCTGATAACAGAGATACTGAAATTTATCAACCTGGAAATAAGGCAAAACTCCCTGAAGAGCTGTAGTTAGTGTTACATATGAATAAATAAAATTTAACTGAGAAAAAAATTTTAGGAAGATGCCATCTCTACAGCTGAAAAAGTCTTTAGTTGTAAGAAAGGGACAGATGCTGGAGATCTAGTCTTAACATTGATTTAGAAGACAAAATTATTCAGACCAGTTATGTGCAGTTTCAGAAATATTTAAGTGTTTGTATTGGCTTTGTGTCAAAAGGTTTTGGGGGGGGGGGTTACAGGGGGGGCTTCTGTAAGAAGCTGCTGGAAGTTTCCTGTGTCCGACAGAGCTAATACCAGCCGGCTCTAAGATGGACCTGCCACTGGCCACGGCCAAGCCAATCAGCGATAGAGGGAACACCTTTGTGATAACATTTTTAAGAAGGAAAAAAGTTGCTGGGACAGAAAACGGCAGCTGGAGAAAGGAGGGAGAACATGTAAGAGAAACAACCCTGCGGACACCAAGGTCAGTGAAGAAGGAGGGGGAGGAGGTGCTCCAGGTGCCGGAGTGGAGATTCCCCTGCAGCCCGTGGTGAAGACCATGGTGAGGCAGGCTGTCCCCCTGCAGTCCAGGGAGGTCCACGGTGGTGCAGATCTCCACCTGCAGCCCGTGGAGGACCCCATGCCAGTGCAGGTGGGTTCCTGAAGGAGGCTGTGACCCCGTGGGAACCCGGCACTGGAGCAGGCTCCTGGCAGGACCTGCAGATCCATGGAGAGAGGAGCCCACGGAGCAGGTTTTTCTGGCAGGACTTGTGACCCCATGGGGGACCCACACTGGAGTAGTGTGCTCCTGAAGGACTGCACACCATGGAAAGGACCCATGCTGGAGCAGTTTGTGAAGAACTGCAGCCCGTGGGAAGGACCCACGTTGGAGAAGTTCGTGGAGGACTGTCTCCTGTGGGAGGGACCTCACGCTGAAACAGGGGAAGAGCGTGATGAGTCCTGCCCCTGAGGATGATGAAGTGGCAGAAAATAACGTGTGAGGAACTGACCATAAATCCCATTCCCCATCCCCCTGCACCGCTGGGGGTGGGGTTGGTAGAGAATCCGGGAGTGAAGTTGTGCCTGGGAAGAAAGGAGGTGTGGAGTGAAGGTGTTCTGAGATTTGGGGTTATTTCTCATTACTCTGCTTTGGTTGATTTGTAAGAAATTGCGTTAATTATCCCCAAGCTGAGTCTGTTTTGCCCGTGATGGTAATTGGTGAGTGATCTCTCCTGTCTTTATCTCAAGCCACAAGCTCTTTGTTGGATTTTCTGTCCGTGTCCAGCTGAGGAGGGGGAGTGATAGAATGGCTTTGGTAGGCACCTGGCATCTGACCAGGATCAACCCACCACAGTGTTCAAGTGCAGTAGCAGTTCCTGTCTGTAATTTTGCCAAATAAATTCATATAAAAGACATACAAATGCAGCATATCTGGCTGACCTCCCACTGAAAATCTTAGACCTTTGAACTATTGTAAATTCTTACACCTAGGAAAAAACAGTTGTTGTTTTGAGACCCTTACAGTAGTGCCAAACTGGGCCAATTTATTGTGACTTTCACCACATATGATGGGTTTTCTTCTTTCAGCTGCCATTCATGGATTCATGAATATGGGATACCTGGCAACGAATAAGAAATTAGGTTTGCAGCGAAAAAAACCACCCACAAATACCCATGAAATGTTGAGTTCGACAATCCTGCCTTCTAATGCTGGATCAGATTTTTTGCTATATCAATCATCAGTTCTCAGTGAAATCTTTGTGAAACTATTTCCACTCCCAGTGAAAGGAGAAAAGGGAACATATGTGAAAAGTTGGTTTCCTTTTCTCTCCTTCATTTGTGCAGTATGTTGTGCCACTTTTTCTTCTGCTTCTTCCTAACTTGTATGTTCAATGTTCCATAAGACACAGATCCTGCTGTACTATTCAGCTCACGTTTGGTAAACATAAAGAATAGTTTACATCGTTGCCTGTTTATGACAAATAGTCGTTAATTATCACCATACATTTCACTGGTGTTCAATAGTGTGAAACAGCTACTCCTAGTTTTCACAGAAAACAAAGCAGAGGCTGGAGCATGACGATTTAACAAGGCTAGAGCAAGTGCCGAGAGGCCTGAAATTTGTACTCCACTGATGCAGTCTTCCTTATCTAGCAAAACCCTTTATAACTTTGCCTTTCCTTTCTTATTCTCATTTTTGCCTCATAAAGCTTTGCAAATTATAGCTTCCATACCATAATATAAAAAGCAAATTCTCTCCTGGCTTAGTGGAGCTGCTCAAAACCTGAGACCACATATTTTGTTGTATTTAAGGAAGGAGCTTTATCACAGTTTGGTTTCTACATGAAGTAAAAGGATAGTACAGTGTATTACAGTACTGATGTCTTCACCAGTTAAGTGTCTAATCTAAACTAATACAGTATTGATTTTCTTCTTACCACTATATTGAATTTCTCCTCATTTGTATACGCATACAGTAAAATCAGAGTCAAAGAGGTAATTGCTAGAGACTTTTAATCATCCCATTCATATACCTCGAAGCAGCTAGGGTAAATTGCTATGTATGTGTTGAGGATGATTTATACTGTTTGAAATCACATTGCAAATAATTTCCAAATAATTTCTCCAACCTTCATCTAATATCCAAAAAGCAAAGTGACCAGGCATGTTCATGTTAACACATTATAGCTTGCCAGCTACAGGAACTGCTGTGAAAAATCCCTGTATTACATAATCCAGGTAAGAATGGTTTTATAATCTCAAAAGGAATAGCACATTGACCTAAATCTAACAGCTTAGTAGTAGCAAAATATCCTGAATGTTTAAGACACCTTGGATTTTGGGGAGAATTAGGGTCTTTCTACCAATCTTATGTATTTTCCAATTTCAAACTGGCAGAACAAAGAGTTCATTTTCCAATGGAAGAGCAAGAGTACATGTAGTAAATTATGACAACAACTGAAAGGAGACCTTTTGTCTCAAGAGTCTGAGCAGTCTCAGAGAGGGAAATGAGATAATCTATTTTTATTGAAATTGGAGGTCTCCATTTGTAGTGAAGAAATTAAATGGAATAATCAATGACAGTGCTTCAGACACCCTTGTTTGTATACCTCCACATTAGTCACTCTTTGAAAGAGAGTGTTAGGTCTAAGAATGATGTCAAATCTTCACATGGCTAGCTTAGGATAGCTAGAAAATATTATAATAAGTTACTTCCATGGGGTTTTTTGCCCAGCTTGTGCAGTGTTGCAGTGATTTGGGAGCACAGCAAGGAACAAGTTTCCTTTTCTCTTTCACCACACAAAATGCCCAACCCCAAACCATGATATGTGCATATTTTGCACTTGTGGCTGCTGATGAAGAAGGTGGGCAAAGCATCCTGCATCATCAAGGATTTGTGACCAGGAATATCACTTACACCCTCTGCTCCTCCTTCCTACTGCACAGTGACTGAACAACAAAACAGAGACCACACACTCCTCATTTTGGAGCAGCAGTAGGGACTGACTGCGTGTGGGTTGCACTCTGCTGTGCTGTGACCCTGCTGTCCCTCTGCATGGGCATCTGCCCTTCTGGTTACCTGTTGCTGTTCTCTTTTGGTATTTTATTTGGTCTAAAGGGGTTAGATGTTGTTGTAATGTATGGTTAACAGATGAAATAAGTGTGGAAACTATTAAGATTTGAAGCATTAGATTTTGTATTTTAAAGACTGTTAGAGAATTCAAAATGGTGAAAGTGTTAGCAAAGATTTCCTTTTTGCATCCCTTGTAGTAAAATAACTCATGTGGGGAAGAAATCTATTTAGTTGTTATCTCTGATAAAGCTAGCTCTTGCTAAAGGCAGCTACTTAGGATTTAACTCCAAACAATTTAAAGTTGAAGCAAATACTTAAGCAGCTATTTGAAGATTAATCTTGCTACAGTGCTTACCTGAGTGTGTGTATGCATTCAATGCTCTGCTATAAGCTATGTTTCTGAGACCTACTTCCCACTTAAATAAGCTGAAGGGGACACTTCCACTTGTCCCTTATTTCGCATAAGATAGATATATTCAAGCGAGTGATGCAGAGGAGCTCCATTTTAATAGAGAGGTGCCAAAAGAGAAAGAAGATATCATGATTACAGAAAAAGCAAACTGTTTTTATGTCATAGTCTATAGGACATGAAACAGATACCTGGCACACAGGGCTTCTGCCATTCCCTTTTGTTTGGGCCTTGGTTGTTTCTGTAGCTCCCAAGCAGCAAATAGAGCTCTCATACAAGAGAGACCTTCGACATAAATAGGAGTGGCACACTTTACCCTGTATGGGGTTAAAGCACTGAGTAATTCACATTTTTGTGTATCACTACTAACTTGTGATAGCACCAAGCATAGAACACGTCCCTCAAGTTAATACATTGAAATAGAACTGTGATGGTGCCTTGATAAATATGAAAAAGTAAATCCATGGGTAAGAATGTATTGTTAGGCTGCAGTTCTCAGGTCAGAGGAGTCACCCAGTAACAATATTTTTTGAACAAAATTCACTCTGATATTTCCCATCTTTCACACAGCATCTATCTTTAGCCTAACACAATTAATTAAAAAAAGGGGGGGCAATTTCTGTATTGAGTAACAATAGTGTGCACAAAGCTCTAAAATTTAAAACAAAGTCTATCCAGATTTTGCAAAGCTACCCAGTGCATTTATACAGAAGACTGAGGAAATGTTTAGTTAAAAGGAGTATATCACACCTCTTGAGAGTGAAAGTAAGAGCTTTCTCAAAAAAAAAAAAAAAAAAAGGAAGAAAAAAGAAAAGAAAATAATCAAGCCATTTTAAAGCAAAACAAAATGTAAATTTTGGTCAAGTTGGTGATGGTATGGAGATTACAATTCTTCAAAATTTTCAGTAAGAAAGAAGGTTCAAGATCAAATATTTTCTATTTATGTAAAGGGGGTTGCTATACATACCTGCGTATGGAGGTGAATGGGACATATTCACAGTAAGGCAAAATTACACCAAATTAAAGCTGTTTAATTGGCAGACATGATCAACATTTTTATACAAATTTTGATTTGGTGTCTGTTGTTTGGATTTTGTCTTTTCTTTCTTTGCCCTTGGAAACCTCTTCAAACTTTTCAACAGTAATCATATTCAAACCAAGAAGGATGTGGAGAATAAGAGATCTTTATTGTTCTACCAGATGGTACTAATGTGCATACATAATAAAAAAGAAATAAAAAAAGCAAAGCAAGGGAGTTTTGTAACTTCTTTATCACCCAATATTACCTAAAAAAAATTTTATTAATCTCTCTGTATTTATTAGATATGCAAAATAAGAGAACAGATAGTTTAATGATTGCAGTCATAGATGTAAAAGGCATTTTAATGGTGTCCCTGAACTATCCTAAAAAGCAATAGGGTAAGGCTTGGTTTTCATTTCAAGATGATTAATTTTATGCAAAACATTTTTTTTTTTACCATTTGATCTGTTTTATGTGGGGTCCCTAGGTAACATGTTTAAAATTATCCTTTGGCCATTTGCATAGAAAATGAATACAATTTGATAGAAAGTAAACTTCAGAGAGAAAAGAATTCAGATTTGGGCCAATTATGCCAAATATCATGAAAGTAAGATATATGGATTTAACATTTCCTTATGAAAGTGGAAAAGACATACATTTTCCTTAAAACAAAGTAGAACAAAATCCACTGTAGGTTAGAGGCCTGACCCATCTATATTGACAGCAAAATTACTGTCAGCATTCAGAACAATAGGGTAAAATGAGGAATTTGTCTTCTTTCTTTTCAGTTTGTTTTCTCGTGTAGACATTTATTTGACATGAAATACTAGTCCAGGCCATGTTACAACTCAACATGTAACCATCCATTGGAACACCATTCAAGTTCTGAAACCCTTCTAGGAAGACGTGTTTGATTTAATATCAAGTATGAGCTGTCTTCTACACCATTGTCTACCCATGCAAAATTTAGTCAAAGCTTTGTGCTGACCTTTGGTTTTTGTTTTTTTATTACAGATGTCCAGAACTGAAACGTTGAAATACAATGTACAATACTGGAAGTGGAGAAAATTATATTTTAACCATCTTTGAGGATTAAACTCTTAAAGATCAGAAGATTAGCATAATAACAAATCAATATTAACTCTCAGCTACACCATGTTATCTGTGACACTGTAATTAAAAAAGCCCACGACATCTGCAGAAGTTTTCAGCTAAGGGTTGTGGCAACATACCCCCCCCTACAGCTTTTCTGCTTAAGCAATAGCCACCATTGGTGGTCATGATGGCTGCATCTGACCCAAGCTGGGTTCCAGGGAGACAGATAACAACACAATAGCTAAGGGCCATAAATCTTGCTCAGCAGCTGAGGGCTAGTTGAGCATGCACCAACTGAAATATGGCTCATATGCAAATATGACTAAAAGTCAATCATCACACTCCATAAAGAGTGGACAGCCCAGAGCCTGCTGAGCTCTCCTGCATGGCAGTGGGCTGCATGCCAGGATGTCTCCTTGAGTAGGGATGCCGCTTAAGGTTACTCCTCGAGGTTGAGAGAATCCTTATTGCATCAGATACTCAGTAAGTAAATTGGGAATAAAAGCGCTAAAACTTTGAAATCTTAGCTAAGTGATATCAGGGATTGATTGTGCATATATAATCTTTTAGACATAAACCGTTGACCAAGTCTGGGACTAAGTCAGGATCCAGCCGCATCTAAACTGCTCTCTGAGAAGGAGTTTAGAATGCAAGGGGGTCCTTTCTGAACCTCATGTCTCAATGGGAGGGTGTCCCTCACAGTTTTGCCTGACTCTGCCCTCTATGCAGTAAATACTCAGGTAAACCTTGCCATCAAATCTTGTTAAAGCACTGTTGCATTTAGTATCAAACTTTGTTAAATTGCTGTTTTGTATCAATAAACATATTGCTACTTTTCTCTTATGAGTGAAGTGAGTCATTCCATCTGCAACAAGTGTTCAATATCCTCCCTTCTAGCAAAGTGAGCACATCCCAAGAGGCATTTGGCATTTTCAAGGCCAGGACTTTGATTTTCCAGTCTGGTCTAATCTTTGAACTGAAGTACCTTATTTCTGCAACAGAAATTATCTTCCTTTAAGAAGCCAATTTATATATATGTGTGTATTTGTACACATTGTACTCAAATGTACATTGTACATATACATATGTCAATGTATATATGTGAAAAATATGTGACGATAATTGCTCTGATTATCTTTATATTATAGTTTTCTTGGCACAATTTGCAGTAAAAATGTGTCTTAATGGTTACTGATTTGTGTATATTTCTGATTTTGGGCACTGTCTTTGGATTTAAGAATAATTTCCTATAGTTTTTAACTATATTTTTTAGTTCTTTGGGGTTTTAAAATATTAGATATGGTGACCAAAGAGTCTCCAAGTATAAAAGTATTATCTGTGTATGGCAACTAGGGACAAATGTTCTTAATCTCTGCAATCTCATTTTATGTGCTACAGCATAAAGTGCATTTTGCTTAATTAGAATTCCTATTATTGTTAAATGCTTTGTTATGTGGTTGTGTAACAGCAGTGCTTTGAAAATTAGGATCTAACTGAGACTCGGGAGCCCTAACAAGGACATTTTTCTGTCCCTAGCTTATCTCCGTTCCTATTCAGAAATGTGTATGAGGAGCTGGTTAACTTAAAATCCAGCAAACTGATCCACCTGAAAAGTCCTCCTTTTTTTTGAGGGTTTTTTTTGTTTGTTTTTTTTTGTTTTTGTTTTTTTTTTAAGGCTTGATATTCTCTGAGTTAATCTGGATGACGGTGTGATCTCGCAAAAGGTACTGGTGGCCCATCAGAGGCATGGCCAAAGTAACAAAGGGCAGCAAGCAATGGCCCTTCTTGGGGCATTTTGTGGGTGCAAAGCCACTCGCGACAACCCAGCTTTCATTTTTGGTGATGTAGAGTGGGTGTAAATGCTTGTGTTATGGGACCTGGCCTCTGGGAGTGCTTGCAGCATCACGGCTGCCACATTGCTGATGGAGGTGGACACCGCATACCCAAACATGGTGCAAGCACAGGTTGGGAGATCGCCTGCCTCCTTTCCTCTTCAGCCTCCCCTACCTCATGCTTGCCACCACACCACCCCTTTTTGGGAGCAGGGATGGCCAGCTGGAGCATGCTGGGAGCTGGTCACTTACTTAATTAGGGTGGCTGGGTAGATGGAAGCTGAAACTGTTAAGCTGCAGGTGGAGAAGATGGCTGGAGCAGGGTATGGGAGACTGCAGGGCTGGTACCATGTCTCCTCTTTGCTTTTGTATGGTTGTGTGGGTTGCAGCATACTGGTCTTGGAGCTCATCTGGACTAGGAGAAGTGGGAGGGGAGAAATTTGGGTTGGGCAATGTGAGTTAGGAGAAATGGCATAAAGTGTCTGTCATGCCTCTAGGAACTAGTGCTTGAGTAAACCAAGCCTGTAGCTTGCAGCAAAAGCCATAAAATGTGCAATGTGCTTTTGGCTGAAGATGAAGGTGTACTGGAAGAAAACACAAATAAAAGTAAAATATAACATCTCCTGCCTTTCCCAGGTTTAGTAAGAGTGCTTTCCTTCTCCCTAACTCTTCCTTCTTGTAAAGAGGATTGTGCTGTGGGTGGGCCCTTGCAAAGCACAGGGCACTTAAAAACCACAGGGCAGTTCAATAGCTGAGCTAAGCCCCGTCCTGATTTATTTTGCTGTATGATCAGGAAATAGGATTATAAATTCAGAATTGTCTTGAGTAAGAGGGGTGGGAAGAGTTTTTGCCAAAGGGTGATCTTAATAAAATATCAGTAAGACTACTAGATCTCATTTAAAAAAGTAGTTAAATCTTCTTGTAGCCAAAAACTTCAAAAGAAAAACTGGCTTACTTGTCTCACACGCTCTTCACAAAGAGCATGACATACATTTAGAAGAGTGCAGGGGTGAAAGAGAGGAGTCAGGCTGCTCCCATACCAAAACCTAAACAGATGATTAGCATTTCCTCAGGTGAGGAAAAATAACATTTGAACATTATTAATAATGTTATAATTGCTATTGGCGCTCAATTCTTAAACTGGTAACAGTTATGTTACCAGCTAACAAATGGCATTTATAAATACAATGTGGTTGTGGTGTGGAGTGGGTTTTTTGTCTTTTTATTATTATTATTTTCAATCAATGGGCTTCATTTCTTATGATATGTAATTAAGACAAAGAACATCATCCTGGAAAAGAATTATTTATCTAATTTTTTTTCTGATGGCTGAAGTGTAAGCAAGAGAAATACTTGTAATGGTAGTAACAAATCATAGATTTGTAACAGCTGAATGAAGCAAATCATGACTTTCACCTAATGGTGAAAGACGGGATGGGTCAAAACAATGTTATGGACAATGGATTATTCTTTACAGTATGGTTTTGGAGTGAGTTTTCCATATTTCCTCCTGCACGTTATGTCTCTTACAGTTTTCCTACGTATGTTATTCACAAAACATAAACTACAGATATCACAGACTGAGTGTGTTAACTACATTTACAGCAGGAAGTTCAGTTACTATCAAAGGCTGTGGAGGAGTTAAGGGGTTAATCCTTGTTTTGTCCCTTGATGATATACTGAATATTTACAAACCTGAAAGAACAGTTATAGAAGACTCATAAATACATGACAGGAAATATGTTGTGGGATAAGACATCCCACACATCCTGCTTGCTCGGGACATGCATTTCTTAGGGATACTTTAAAACTTTTTTTGTAAAAGTGTTTCTTGGTCTAAAGTATTAAATACGTTTTAATCAACAATTGGAAATTATTCTTGTGTTGTTGGCTATTACCATTTAAAGATGGTAGGGCTACATTATTTATATAGGTATAGATATATGGATATTAAAAAAAGGGAGAAATATTCCATATAAAAGAGACAGAATCAAACCTACAGTTTAGAAAATAACTCTGAATGTGTTTAGACCCTTTCTTTACATGGTTTTAGGGCCTGACTTCACAAAAATAGCAACTGCTTTACAAATAGGATCGTAAACTTGGGCCCAGATCTGGAATTTTTCTTTCTAAAATGTGAGCTTGAGTGAGCATTCTTGTATGTAGAAGGATGGGCAAACTGCACTACTGAGCTCTTATTAATAATTCCTTTCTCATTTCCATGGAGTTAGTAGATAAATATACCCCTCTGCAGATTGGTTTATGTTAATAACATTGGAGAGTTTGGATTAAGTGAATATGAAAAGACATAATGCATTAGCAGTTTTGTGACTTGATCTGAAATTCTATTATTTTATGGTTTTTTAAATTATCAAATAACTATGATTTTATAATTTAAAATTTCAGATCTGATATAACTCTGGAAAAAATAGAAATATATTTTAGGTAGTATGGAAGTTACATTTTACCTCAAATTATCAAAATATCTTTGCATGAATGCATAATCCCATTGCACATTGCTTTGCTTTGTGTTGTTCAGTGGTTCATAAGATCAAAAAAGTATAGATCTAAAGGCAAAACTTTTTATTTTAGGTTGAAACTACACTCATAAGAAAGTGCTATTATGGCAGAATCTTTTGTACAGAGGCATCTTACATTGAGAAAATAATTTGTGTGCTTGTCTGAGTGATGTCTTTGGCAGTAATTTAGAATGTTTTTTCTGTTACTCTACACTGTGTTTCTGCTGGAATCAGGGGTTTCCAGCTCAGTTTGTTCAGGTGACACCACCTAGAACAGCAACGGCTCTGGGTCCTTTTCTCCATTAAAGAAGCACTGCTGAAAATGTAGGTCATAGCTTTCTGTTAGGTAAATGAGATGATGTCTTAGAAAGCATAGTACTCCAGAAAGCTTTGGGTCCAGCTAATAGACACCCGAAGAACAGGAAACACAGGCTCTACAGGCTATTTTCAGGATCTTTATGAAAGAGGAGAAAACCAGTCTACCTGTAGTCTTGCCTTCACTCTCCATTTTACACCCTATTGGAACTGCTGGGGAGCCCACAAAACAAGAAGGGTCGGGGGCTATCAGTAAGTGACTTAAACCTCATGTGACAGCTGTGATCAAGTATAACTTTACCTTCTTTTTTTTAAGAAAAAATTATCAATTAATTCAGCCTGAACAAATTGTTCAGGCACTGACACTCTGATACCTATACATAATCATCTACCATGGCTGGAAACAGGAACAGGTATGTCTCACGGGAAAGCTGGTTCACCTAGTAATAGTCATGATCTGGTCTCTACTATTTTTATATTTGTCTTTCATTTTGTATATGCTTTTCTGCTGGGTTTGACCCCCTTCTGGTAGATCCCTAAAGGTAAATCAGGTGTACCTTTTAGTTCTCTCTTTTTCTTCTCAGATATAGACACATGTTTGGAAGAATATAAAGTTCTGCTTCAATAGTGTGCTTTTGTCAGTATGTGATGGGGTGTTTTGGAGGTGTGGGTTGTTTTCTTTTCCATTTCCTTAAGGAGCAGTAGTGTTAGAAATCAATCCAAAAGATTTTTCTTCTTTTTTGAATGATAGCTAGGCTCGTTTTTTTGAAAGCTTTTCAGTTGAAATTTGATAGCACTCAGCAGATGACTAATAATTTGGGATATTTGTTTGCTAAGCACATCTAGATTTAGGAGCTTTCCTCTTGCATCCATTATAGACTGCATTTCCACTAATTCTCAAACTGACCTGCAACAGTAGAAAACAAACTTGGCCTTCCAGACTTCCCAAAATTGCTTTTGCATGTAGGGACCCAAAGGGATTATCTGCAACACTGCAAAGAATCCCAGCAATACTTATTTTATTTGGCTGAGTTCAGATTAAGCTGATTTCTTATTTTAGAAGTTGCTACATCTAGTCTAGCAAAAGAGAGGGTTAAATTCTTGATTATAAATTTGGAAACTGTTTCATATAAAAAAGTAATACAGTTTTTTCACAGTGAGATCCCCCATAGCTGGAATAGGGCATGAAGCGTCTGCCAGGGTGTGGGGGCAGAAAGTGTGATGAAAAACTACCTCTTCTTATCTTCCTGTATTCGTGGTGGAAAGTCTTTTTTTCTCTCTCATGTCTCCTTCCACAGAACTCCTCCTCGTTTTACTGCTGGGCAAAGTGAATGTAGCAGGAGGCAGAACCCACTTCCTGTCTGCTCTAGAAGTTCACCTTCATTCTCCTCTGAACATCATTCAGCAGGTTCCTCCTAGCTTAAAGACCCTTTCTGCTGTCAACAGTATGTTCAAGACTGTTCCAAAACTTTATAAATTGTGAGAGAGATTCGCCATATTTACATCCTATTAAATTTACAACCTCTAGCTTGCCATTTCTTCTTCGTGCAGCTCATGTGCGACATAGTGATCATAAAAATGCCATATCTGTCATTTGTATTAGTTTTCTAAAACTTCCTACTCCTCTTTTCCTACCGTCCTCATCAGGAAGTTGTGAAAATACATTTTATAATCTTGGCTGCAAGTTACTAACTGAAATTAACCTGAAATATTATCACAATTTAAGACAGAATTTTTGCTTTAACATGAAAAAGCAAAAAACATATGACATGCAGAGTGCACTTATCCAAAGTATCTTCTACAAAGATGCTCCCCCTGCATTTCCAGCTTTATTGTTAGAGATTAAGTTAACTTAGTCTGTCACTGACTTCAACTTTTTTTCATTGAATTAATTGAATTCATAATTAGGTAGTTTAACTTCACTGCATGGCTAACATTTCTGAAGTTAAGAGCTAAACAGAGTGTATCACTGTATGTTTCCATAGTTTCTAGCAGAAGGATGCTTACCAACAGGTCTGGCAGGTGGGTCAGTTTCCACCTGTGATGCTTATTTGTTCTCCATAATCACTCTTGACACTCTGGTTTGCTTCTTTTTTTTTTGGTGGGTTTTTTTTTGGTTGGTTGGGGGCGGGGGCGGCAGGGGGCAGTATGGTGTTTAAGGCAAATTTAATGCAAATTCTGTTCAAAAATTAGTTACTGTATTTTCAAGACCATAAAAGTAGAGGGAACAAATAAACTGCAGATCCTAGAAGACACATGTCTGGGTAAGAAATATCAAACATTTCTTTCTTTAAAATAGCAGCTAGGATATTTTGGTTCTTTTAACTAGTTCATTTTAAATCCTTGCTCTCAGGCATAACTGTCAAAACTGATAAAGCATTCTGTTTATTCCTGCTACCAAAACCAGTGCAAGCATTGACAAGGTGAGGCCCTTAGTTGCACAAACACCAGGGACAATTAAATTTCAATGGCAGTCAGTCTTATCACTGAACGGTTCATTTTACATCTGCTTTTATGCTCCCTGCTGGAAGGTCAGCATGACTGAATTAAAAGTGCTTGTAATCTTACAATGATGCATGCTGTCTCTCCTGATCTGGTCGTACTGTACTCACTAGAGATTGAGATGCTTCAAGGATGTTAGCAGATCAACATTTAAAATTGGTGTATCACACAGCAAATCTGTAATAACTACTGTACTTGAATACTGTAGGGAATCATAGTTGCAGGCGAGGTGATAATTCATTTATTATAAACCCATCAGTTTACTAGTGTTAATATACTTTTGTGTTACAGTGGGTTAGAAAGGCATAGTCTCCATAGACAAAGGGTTTCCTATTAGTAATTGTTAATGCCGAGGTATTTATTGGCATTGTCCCTTTGGGGACAAAGGTACTCAGCTCTCACAATAGGTCTCTTTTTTGCATTTGCTTCTTGTAGGAATTGGTCAACTGTCATGGTGAAGGTCCACTTCACATAAGATTACTAAATTTATACATCTTCTTGATGTATCAAAAAGTATTCACAGATAGCTTTCTAATAGCTCAAATCTCTGTGCAAATGAGATGCCAGATTTTGTCATGAAGTTTTTGTGATTCTTAGGCTGCAGCTTGCCAGAAACATGAAGTCTGCCTGTGGTGAGGATTGTGTGGTGGTGTGGTGTTCTCCCAGGAGCTATTGTGTGACCCTGGCAGTACTTGTGTGTAACGAGAATTAGGGATAAGCAAATGCACTTTTCAGGGCACATGCCTTTTACAAATGTCTGTAGTGGTGGTATTTGCTCTCCTGGAGATACCCCTTTAGTGCATCTCTGCCTTTACAGGTAAGCACTACCTCTCCCTTTCAAGTTCTCTCTGTGCAATCTTTTGGTGGAGTTTGATATAAATATTGAGGTGAGGGAGGAGTAAGACACACACCAGGAGGACTCTTGCCTGCTATGCAAGGTGCAGCTGGACAGCTTTTAGGGGAAGCCATCTTGCAAAAGGGTTGTGCATCAGTCATCCAAAAGAACCAGGCATATGCCTCCTTCTGTCATGCACACAGGAACAGGAGATTATGTAAAGAAGGCAAGGGTAGTGTTGGGAGAAGACCTTTGCTACCCTGCTCCTGAAGACATAGTTTTGTTTGACACAAGCAATGAATGAATTACTCAAGATTAATTAATCTTCTAGAGATATTACCAATGTAATGCAACCAGTGGTATTATATTTTTTTAACGCTGTCATTCTGAATTGATGACAGTCAAAAAGAACTTGATGTGAGCAAAATTAGCCCTCTGTATTTGGATTTTGTGTAAGAGGGAAAAACTCTTCAGTGACTGTAGAGAGGTTATGCCAAGTTTGTACCATATTTTGGATTTGAGGGCTAAAATCATTCTATAAAATTATACTAATACAGATCTATTAACCCCTATTAGTGTTAATTAAGGCATTTATTGGCATTAACCCCTCTGTTCCTTAGGGACACAGTAGACACAAATTGCATTGTCAGTCTATGAAGTGTATTGTTTTCTCTACAGAGTACGCCTTGAAATAACATTGCTGAGACTAAGATTAGGGCATGTACTGAACAAAACCACATGATCTTTTGCCTAGATGCCATGGATAGAGGGTGGTGTTTCGGGTTTGTGTGGTGGGGTTTTTGGTAGCAGGGGAGGGGGCCGCAGGGGTGGATCCTGTGAGAAGCTGCTAGAAGCTTCCCTGGCCCCAAGCCAGACCAGCCTCTGGCCAAGGCTGAGCCCATCAGCGATGGTGGTAGCGCCTCTGGGAGAACAGATTTAAGAAGGGGAACCTGCAGTGAGTAGTGGTTTTGGAATGTGAGAGGAACCCCTCTGCAGACACCGAGGTCAGTGAAGAAGGAGGGGAGGAGGTGCTCTGGAGGGGGCGATGCCCCTGCAGCCCGTGGTGAGATGGCAGGCTGTCCCCCCCCCAGCCCATGGAGGGGAGTGGGGGAGCAGATGCCCACCTGCAGCCCATGGAAGACAAGACAGCTCTGAAGTTATACTGCACACACTAGGTGGTGAACAACTGGGTACTTCCACTGAATGAATCATTCACTTTACAATATATCCTCAAAAGTTAAGCACCAGTCTTTTTTTTTCTGGGGGGAGGAGCGAAACTATGTGAGGTTATCTATAAGCATTGCATATTTATACAGTGTAAAGCAAAATCAAATCATTGTTATGGGGTTAAGACCTGAGGAAATAGGAAGCATAGCAAAAATGGTTCTGTGAAAATTAACTGCATGGCATGTGTGTTCTTCAGCTTATCAGGATGAATGAACATGAAACAGAAAACACAGCTAAAATATGTATCTGAACAAATGTAATCACTTAAACTCATCCACAAAATACTTCATGCTTCCATAGCCAAGTAGAAGCAAAGTGCTCATTTAATTTTAAATGACCTATCAGACTAGGGTTCAGTGGGCTTCTTGGTGTCATTTATCATGTCCTTCCTGCAGCGTCCAAGGGCAGGGTTATGTTGCGCCCTTTTCAGATAAAAGATTTCTAAGTATGCAGTGTACAAGCATGTTCTAACCTCTGTAGTCCGCACCAGCCACTTGCTAAACTGTTACTGAACAGAAGATAATAAACCCATCCACATACAAGCCAAAGAAATCAAGCAAATTCAGTGGCTTTACCTACATTTGTTTCTTTAACATATGCCATGCAGCATCTAAAGTTGACTGATAAAATAAAATTTGCAACAAGAAATTATGTCATCTGGATCCAGTTATAAGGAACTTAATGCCTACATACTTCCCAGTCCATAGTCTGCATTTGGCTACTCAGGTATAAACTGTGAAAAACTGAGGCAATTATCAGTATTAAAGATTTACAGAAAACTGTTATAATAGCAGCATCTTACAGGTAAGTCTTGTCAAGTCAGGCTATTTTAGTACAATCCATTTTATCTAGTATCTCTTAACCACCTCTGCTTCATCAAACTAATGGGAAATAATATCTACCTGTCCTTGTTCTGGTATATTCTATAAATCTTTTTTAGCTCCACTACCACTTTTGCAGTTAAAATAGGTAAGTCTTGACTAAGTCTTGTGGTTAACATTTTTACTGATTTTAAGTTTTTAATATACACTCTTTTAAGTTGAATGGAGGAGAAAACTGGTTAATTCTATTGTGTAATCTGACTTAATAGCAATATTTTATTCTTAGCAGAGATTTTAGGCCAAAAATCAGCTTAGAGTTGGTGATTAAAGGAAAGTAAAAAGGTACCAGATATTTCTGCCTTTTGTTATACTTTCTTCTTAGGGTTTGTTAATATGAAAAGGGGAGGAAAAAAAGCTTATTTTTAGTGTGTCATAAGGTTTTAGTGTGTCATATGGTTTGTTGTTTTACGCAGTCATATGTCATGACCAGGAGACACTAGGATTCTTTTCTGTAGCTTTTATTATGTAAGCCACAAATGAGAGCTTCCTTGCACTAAAGCCACAAAAATCCCTTTGCCTTGAACATAGGTTGCTCTTTTACTCTTTTGACATTTTAGCTTTAAAATTTGGTAAGTGCATATGAAAGGATGAGTTACCTGCTTGCTGATTTCAAGACAATTTATAATCTCTATAGTTTCATACCACAGAAACGAGGTAAACTACATTGTAGCCTGAATTTACTAGGATCATGAGGGAGATGCTGGTTCAGATCACAGCTTTGCCAGGGTCTTGATTGTTTATTTGTTTCTTATTATGTGGATGGTAAGTCAAACCAGATTGACATCCCCTTCTGACACTCAAAGGCTTAAACCATCCACAGATTGCTTTTGTAACCATCAGGTCTATGGATAAGCAAACTCTCAGCTACATGGTAAATGTTAAAAGAAGTAGAGTGGAGTCCCCCCTGATACCTTATCCTCAAAAGACATTTGTGAGATGTGTGTTCCAAAGGGGAGTGTGTGCATATCAAGAGACAAAGATGTTAAGTAGGAAGTGACAGGAGGAAGAAAAGGCAGAGGGCATCTCTAAAGTACAATGGAGAAATTTGCTGAGAAGACCCTTAGAAGTAATGTTTAAAATAATTGATTTACTGGTAGAGTAAGCATCCTACAACTGGATTTGCAGCAGTGGAGTGAGGGTCATAAATCATATTAAGTGGGGTTTACAAGAAAAATCATTAGACAAAACAGTACAAAATCAATAAAAGCAATTCAGTCTGGAAACAAAAAACATAGCAATGAGGGACAGAAAGCATATCACAGAAATACTGCTACTTGTTAAATTAAACTGTGCACATAATGGAGTTTCAAATGGAAGACTGGCCCTGCTTGGCCTCTTTGTGAGAAATGTTGGAACCACTTCACATCATGTGCATTCCAGCCAGCTATTACAGTGTGGAGGTACTAGGCTTTTGTAAGGCACTGGTAATGCTGACAGGAGTTGGGCTCTGTTGAGGGGGAATATGCTTCTCCTAAATTTTAGGTATAGACACCTAAGAAACAGTGCTAGCAAAGCCATCCTGTCATGGCCCTAATACAGCACCAGTACAGGCATAACAAAGCCTCATGACTACCAACTGTTCTCTGTCTAGTTCCACATATTGTGCTTTCATTTTGATGACAGATTGCAGAATCAGGTCACTGCAGCTCCCCTGGATTTTTCACTATGGAGAGGAAATGCTGCTGATGTTTTGGCAGCCTCCAAGTTCTCTAGCGGCTGCAAGGCTGCTTGTGGCACTGCTGGCTCAATGTCAGGCACAAAGCTCTTGGAGTCGCACCCCAAGACAGTGATGCAGTAGCTGGAGGAAGAAGGCAGGAATCAAAGCTGAGGTCAACAAGAACTGGGAAGGCCTCTGGAGCTGTAGAGGGGGTAGGCAGTACTTTAAAATGATTGACTCTCAAACATTTACCTTCCCCACAGTATCGTGCATGCTTTAGTCCTCTGGGGCTTGTGCCTCCCCCCCTCTCCCCCCCCCAACTTTTCTATGGCAAAGACATGCTTGCTTAATCAATACAATATTATAGCATTATAGAAACCTATTCATGTGCAACAAAGAAAAAATTTTCCCCATGAACATTTTCATCCAATAGCACCAGTTAAAAATGAAAAATAAATTAAAATTATATTGAATGTGAGGTAAAAGGTGGGAGATAGGTATAGCACAGGAATTCCATTATTATAGAATAGATGGAGATGTTTTCTTGACAGTATTCAATTCGTTCAATGTGAGGTGATTCTGCATGTACCCTGCTAGTAATTGTTGCCATGACTAAAGGGTTCAGTAAACTTCAAATGGAAATTCCAAAGGTGCTTGTGGGAAGTAGCCCCCCAAATCAGCAAATCCCAGGAAAATGTGGCTATCCCCTCTCTTTGCATTGTGAAAATTCCAGGTGTTGGATCTGTTTCTTGCATGGACACAGGGCTTTTTGGAAATGGAGTCAGAGGTCACAGTACCTCAGAAGGAGCACCTAGGGTCTCCTATGTTTAAATTTGCATATCACAACTGCACTGGCATAGGCCCAACATAGTGGCCTGCTGTTCAACAGCTGGATTTCAGAGGTAGGAATGCAGTCTTGAAAGAAGACGTGAGCCCTGTGGAAGTGCAAGTTATTCAGTACCTGTTAGCTAACACTTAGAAGTTTTGCAAAATTTTCTAGAAAATAAAGGATTTACTGCAAAATGTGACAGATGCATGCAAAAACTGATGTGATTAGGAATTGATTACTTCCAGTGGAGCTAAATCTTTACTTCTCAGTAGCAGTTAAAAATGCAATGCTTCTCATTTAGTAGCTAAAAGCCACTTCCTCCCTGGGTTGTTTTAAATGTAATCATAAACCTAATGTCTTCAACTAAGAGAAGTGACAGTTACTTTTCACTGTATTGGCTAGATTAAAAGTATTGGCTAGATTAAAAGTATTGGCTAGATTATTAAAAAAAAATTAATAAAAAATAAAATAAACTGTGTCTGGTGGAGGCTGGCTTTTCCTGAGCAGTAACTAAGACTGCTGAATACACACAGGAACTGGGTGGGCCACTGTTTACAGCAGAAAGATGAAAAGATCTTTCTTTGTGAAGGCTTTTTATGAAAGCATGTTTGAGCTTGAAGTTGGACACCAGATCCAAAGTTTATTATCATTCAACACAAAGATTTAGGAATTGGTAAATGTTGTATGCTGGTTTTGAAGGTGAAATTTCTCTCTCTTGCTCTGATGGACTGCCTATTTCACATTTCCCTAACCTTTCTCCAAAGTGCTGGTTGAGCAATTTCATAGGCATTACAATTAAGGTCCATCATTAGATGACTTAGAAAGGGATAGTATTCCAGCTAAAAAAGGTGATGAAGTTAGTAAAGGCCCATGGGGTTAATAGTTCTTTCTTGGACGAGGTTTTTGTGTTGATCAGGTCTCTAATGGGGCACTGCATTTGAAAAATGACAGGACTTGCCTGTAGCAGGCACAAAGGTTCTGTGCTGAGGCTTCTGGACATAACCAGGATTTTGTGACTCCTGACTTGTAGTTTCTTAAATTAATGCTCAGGTAACTCCATGGCAAAGGCTGTCCCTAAATTTGTAAGCAGTCATAAAGCAGGGTGCTGACTCTGCTTCCAGGCTCGTGATATTACCTGCTATTCGGAAACCACCAGCAGAAGGTAGCTAAACACTGTTATATTACAAAAATGAAGATAATTGCAAGCATGGGTTAATCTAACAAAACAAAAAAAAATTCTCTGGGAGATAACCTCTGAGGACAATCTCAATGAAATGTAACTTCCTGTGAAAAGGAGTAGATCAGGCACAACAGAGTGTTGTCATCCTTTAGTTCAATGTGTTTAGGGTTTCAACTACAGAGCTGCAAAATTTTGTGTGCATTCAGCAGAAAGTACACTAGGAACAGACCAAGGCAATCAGTTTTGTTAAAAAAAAAAAAAAAAGGAATATTCTTAG
>NW_010972687.1:12330389-12374720 GCF_000737465.1 Haliaeetus leucocephalus | reverse complement strand
CAAAACTGGCTGTGCATGTAAAAGTGAATAAAAAAGGATAGTTCCCATTTTCTGACAAAAGATTGATTGGACAAGTTAGTGAGGGAGAACAGGCACCAAAAGTTTGATATTCCCTGGCACCTTTTTTTCTTCCCAAGAGAAGCTGTTCAGCCTGGCATCTTTGTTGAGGTATTTCCTTTCCCACAAATCCCACTCAAAGTTTCTCTTAGTAGTGTCAATCTCAGAGAAAACTTTGCAGAAAATCTTCATTGACACAATTTACCTGACAATACACTGCAGTTAGAAGTCACTTAGGTGAAGGAAAGGCAAAGCTCTAAGCTAATTACTTCTTGTCCTTAATCAGCATGTCTCACCTTCAGGATACCTGACATGTTGATCTTGGCATTGGCAGCATATTGAGAAAATGCTGAGAAAATAAAAGGGTACACCTCCTTTTATTGACAGCCTTCCCCCTTAGGAGCTGGCAGTCAGCTCAGTGCACTTGGTGCAAGGCCCTATCATGTCTCTGAGTATTCAATGAAGTTTCTAGGAACTCTGTTGGATTTGATGTAGCATGATTCATGGAGTGAAAAGTTACATCTTCTGGTGATGCATGAAATGGATTTTGCCCTGGTTCCCCCTGGCCAGGTGACCCTATCAGTAAAAGCCTGTCAGCTCCAGGGTTGTTCCTGTTGGAAGCTCCAGCACTGAAATCTGAATGTGTGCAAGGTCTGAAATATAATTCTGTCTCTGCAGGGGAATTGTAGCTACATAATATAGAGAAGCCACAACAGGTGCATGGTGCCTGCTCATGGGAGCAACAAAGGAACTCCAGCTTGATCTATCATCTGACACGTTACCAAATGTCCATCTTTGTTTGTGTGCAGGTCCTACAGTGAATCCTTTGGAATAACACCTACTATTAGTATTGGTTGTTACATTGTAGAAATAATCTTGGAAATTTAAATTAAGTGTACTTTTATTTTGTCGCACTTTCTTCTCCCTCCCCAAAATCACTTGATCTGATTTTTACCCCAAGACTATTTTATACAAAAACCCTGTTAAATGGAAAACTGCTAGCAGAGGAATGTAGCAGAGAGTAGATGACTTGCTCATTTCAGCAGCACTGCCACGATCATGATGAGTATTTCTCCTTTGAGATTAAATAACCACATTAGAATTTTAAAAAACCTAAATGAAGGTGGGGGTCTGTTTTTATTTTTAGCATGAAGTGCAGTTTATTCTGAAGTATTCTGACAGCCATGTTTCATGCGACCTTCCAATGTGATAAACAGTTCAATTAACTGCTGTCCTGAAAGTCATTCAACACAAGAACAGAGCACTCGTCTCTATCCCATCTCATTTCCATAATCCTTTCTAACACCTAATGCATAACAGGAAAAAAAAAATTTCAAACAATATCTAGTCATATAGCATTCGCCCCCTCCTTTCTCCTTCTGCTCTCATCTTGCTATTTTGTAGGGATGATTTATTCTCTAGATGAATGTCTTACTCTTTAATTACTTTAGGGAGAGCTTAACAGAGATATGAATAATCCAACAAAAAGATAGTTCCATTCCTACAGCTATTTCTTGTGTTGTCAACGTCTGATTTGCTAACCCTTGCCAGACACTTGCTTATGAGTAAATGAATAACTAGTCCTTACTGATTTCAGAAGAAATTTAAGGAAACAATAAGCCCAAGGTATAACATCTTTGTTTCTATAAACACCAGTTTACTACATCTTTTAAAATGAAAACTTATCTTCTTCCTTATTATATACATTATATGACACCAAAGGAGGTATTTCATTTTTACATTGATATGAAAAATTTCTAGGAACTAAGGCCAGAGGAATAGTAGGCAAGTCCATCCTCTAGGATAAAGCTTGCCTTTAAACATCATGGTATTCTATTCATAATCATCTTAAATTTTGTTATTTAAAGATATTAAATGTAAGTCCACAAAATAGTTTGAAGTATACATTCAAGGAAAAATCATGTGTTGTAATTAATAAATTAATAAAATTAAACATCAGAGACAAAAAGAGTTATTTATGTTTTAATATGAAATAAAACTTGATTACATTTAGTTGGGATTTATGCTAACAAGCAGAAAGCTTCCACTTAGAATCATAAAATATCCTAATTTGGAACGGACTCATGAGGATTATTAAGTCCAGCTCCAGACTCCACATAGGGCAACCTACAACTTAAACCTTAGTAGTAAGACAGTTGTCCAAATGCTTCTTGAACACTGACAGGCTTGGGGCCATGCCCACTTCCAGGGGTAATTTGTTCGAGTGCTTGACCACCCTCTCTATAAAAAACTTTTTCCTAATATCCAATCCACACTTCCCATGAAGTGGCTTTAAGCCTTTCCCTTGTGGCCTGTCACCAGACACCAGAGAGAGATCAGCACCTTCCTCTCCACTACCCCTCTTGAAGAAGTTGTAGACAGCAATGAGGTCACCCCTCAGTCTCCTCTAACCTGAACAAATCTCATATCCTTATCCATTTTTCATAAGTCGTGCCCTCTAGTCCTTTCATCATCTTTGTTGCCCTCTTCCTCCACTGCACACTGTGTATGCTAGAAGAGTCAATGCTTTTGCAGCCTGAGGTTTTTTGTTCAGTTTGGTTTGGGTTGATTTTTTTTACCTGCCCATCAGGATGACCGAAATGCAAAACTTGTTCTAGCAATGATCATTTTGCCCTTGATGCCCTTCAAGTAATGTGAAATGCCTGAAATACATTGCTGTGTACAAGAAGAGTATTCTAAAGGCAATCTGTGTGTTTAATTATATCTGTACATCTCTGTATGTACATCTATATATATTACATAATAAAAAAAAAGGGTCTATAATTTGGTCTATTTCCTTTCTTTTTTTCTTTTTTTTTTTTACTTCTAAATTTTTCCAAACCAAGATAGTGCTGTATAATATTTATCAGCAAGCACTTTGTTGTAGGAGGATTTACTTTTTCAAGTATGTTCTAAAAAATAAAACCAAAGAATCATTCCTGGAAGTGGTGATACTTTTTTCATTGGTTATCTTAATTCAAACCCATTGATCTCAGTGTTAAGAGGGGTGACAGTCTTGAGGAAATTTACATTTATTCAATTTTTGTTACATCTCATTCCTATATAAGGTAATGTGTAAGACAATGAATATTAACAAGCATCTTAAAACACAAGTCCACACACTATTTTACTGTATGGCTTAACTTCTATAGTATTGCTAACTGTGTGTCCTGTTGTCATTCTTAAGAAAATCAGTAACACAACAAACCACCAGGGCTTTTCAGTGATTCATCAGCATCACTGAATTTTGGTCATATCTATGTATTCTGAGTTAATTTAATGGCAGATCTGCTCATCTTCTGTGCCTTAGCTTATGTTGCAGCTTACACAGGTGAACTAAAGCTTCTGGGTGAAAATAAGCTGAATTCTATCTGTTATATACTAGTTTTAAACAGAGATTGATAATTAAAATTCTCAGGAAATTTTAAATCTTTAACTGGAAGTTGGATCTATTGTTTCTTTATTGTAGAATATAGTAATTGTTTATATGCTGAAAGAAACACCAGGCATTTGGTATCTCCCCCGCATTAAGAAATGTGAAATGCTATATTGTGTACTTAGGTAAAGAAATTAAGGGGTTTATTTTGTAACAACTATCAAGTAAGTTTGTTCTTTCAACAGAAAAACTGCAGTAGGGCAAAAACCTCTTTCATTTTTCAGCTTATGTTTCCCAGGATTTAACCTTCTTACTCACATTTGCAACTCAGAAAAGTCTGTGGTTTGCTTTCTAAATTACAGCATCTCTGATATCTCTCTTGACTATTAGTCCAAGGTCATCCTGGCAGATCATCACTCTTGATTTTCCCTCCTACTTGTCTACATTTGCCATCATTCCAAAAATACCACCATTTTGTATCACCACTGAACACTGAATATCACATTCATTTATCTCTTTTTCTTCATCATCTCATATGGGCTATATCTGAATCTTGTACTTTATTCAGAACATTTTAAGATGTGACTTTTTCCTATGCATTGCATAACTAAAACTCAAGAAGTCTCATCTCAGAACTTCATGCTTGCAATGTCTTCTTCCTCTGGCCTTAACAAAGGCAGTAAGGGTAGTACTGGGAAGCAAGCACTATATGAATTTAATATAATATAACTAATTCTTTTAATTACTCAATTCAACTGGTAAATTCTGATTGTTGCTACAACTCAGCAAATGACTGAGAAAATTGCAGGGATGTCATTATTATTTTTTATATCCAATTAGAACTTAATCTTTTCTGCCCTGTGTTAACTTACGCAGGTGTTTTTTTGTCTTTATACCTTCTCACCAAAACAGATTTCTTGGTTGTAGAGCATCCAGCATAAAGATCCTATGAAATGTGTGAGCACGTATGGACAGTAGTGCTTAGCTGAGGATACAACAGTAGCATTTCTTGCATTCTTGCTTCTGTTTCCACAAAGGTGGACATTCAGTCATTTTCTTGTCTGCTACTGGCATTTTAATTTGAAGCACTGGAAGTGATGAAAGCTGGTGCAATTTACAGCTGCACTTTCTTTTCCACTGTGAGACTCATTATGGCATATAAATAATTGACAAAAACCTGCATGCTACAACCAAACATGTGACACCCCAAGGAGCTGAATGGTGTTTCAGCTGCACCTTAGTTCACATACCCCTTCGGTGGGCATGCTCTCTGATAAGTAGCGGTGTTCAGGGTTCAGGCACTGGCAAGGGAATTGCCTGATCTTGATAATGGTCTGGTCAACAGGCTGACAACAACAGCGAGCTTCAGAAGCAGGATCTAATAATGTGACATCTAGCTGCTCTAATGGGATGGGAGGGATGTAGCAGTAAGCTCTGTACTGCTGTTGCTAATTCTGCCCTTCCAAATGACTTAAAAAAGCTGCTTCCTCCCTTTGGCTCGTGATGCTAACACCACTCTTAACATGACAGGACAATAAGTTCTCCCAAGAACTTTCAAAAAGACAAGTTAAAATTCAATTTTGATTCCCAAAGCAAGTCACTACCATTCCAAAAGAATTTTACACAGAAAATCTTGCAGATTTGACATCCCAAGCATTTCATATTGCAGCCACAACTTATAAACAAGGGAATCCAAAAGAACATTGTGAGCTGTGAAACAAATTGGTGTTTCATCCCTATAAACCTAAAAAAGTTATCATACTTGAAAGAAAAATGTGATTTTTTTTCTTGTTGTTTTCTTTCTGTTAATTCAACATTGTAATTCTCATTCTCAAACCGGTCTTAAATGGTGGTCTTACAGCACCTTCAATCCAGTAGACAAAGTGCTCAATTTCAGCACCTAATTAAATATGCATGGAGAGAAAAAAAAAGGCTCATTGTAAACAGATTCCACATTGTATATGTTCAACTAAATAGAGGTTTTTCGCAAGAAAACTTGCCTCTGAAGCAAGCCTTTTGTGCATAGTATCTACCATGTTTATCAGATATACTTTTCTTTGTGATATTACCCCTCTGACACATTTAGCCCCTAGACTATGTCCTAAGAAAATGACTATTACATAAGTGAAAGTTGCCTGGAGGGTTTATGCGTATGTTGAGCTATATCTTTTCTGGGTCTGTGTGGTATTTTTTTTTTTGATTGCTAAGTTCAGCTTAAGTCTTTAAGCCTTACCTTTTGACCTTCTTAGTTCTGCATATTCTTTTCAGAAAAGAGCTGAAAATCTGAAAGCACTCCAAGGATCTAACTTGCTGAACACAGATTTAATGACATATAGATTGAAGTTTCATGTTCCATTACTGTTCTATTTGACTTACAAATCTTGGACTTAGTCTCTGGGGTACTTCTCCCAGAGGAATCCAGCTTGTTCCTTTCAATATACTTGAAATGTGCTTTGTTGCAGTGGAACCATCTTGTCCTGTGCACTGATGGCTCTATCAGCTTTCCCACTCAAAGTATTTTAGCTTAAGGGTTTCAAGCTCAGCTATAAACTATAATTTGAGAACATAGCCTCCTCTCAACTCATTTATCAACTTATCTTTCATAAACTTAAACTTTGGAGAGTCATTCAGATTACTTTTAATATTTTAAAAAAGTATATTCCAGGAATTCTCTTTATTTTTTAGTCAACTTCTTTTCTTCAAAAGAAGTTTTGGACTAAGGTAGCGATTGTAGGTAGCAATTGTTCTGGTCTTACATCATTTGCTGAAGGATGACATAAAACAGTGGAGAATCTGACTGTTGAATATTTTATAGATACTGACAGCTTCAGGGTTATTAGTCCCAACATTAAAAAAAGACAAGAATCCTATTCCATTCTCTTACATGATAAATTGATTCTATGATGGAATTCCTAATGTATGTATAACGATGGAATTATTACTCTGCAATAGTTTATGAATACTGCATGTCGACCTCATTGTTAATTGTAGTAGTATGTCTAGTTATTTTCATAAAAGCATTGTTGAGAGGAAAACAAAAAGCAAAAGGGAAAGCAGTGGCTCAAAGTAAGTCTAAATCAAAAACTAACTCTTAGCCATCAAAAAATTTTGTGCCAGTGGTATGTGAATAATGCATATTTTCATGAGGTGCAGTTCCACAGGCAGCTAAACCAAATTAACAGCTTATTGCTTCCAAAGTGATAAACTCTGTACCCCACAAAAATCTTCACAGCCTCATTCTTTCTCTTGCACTAGCTCTTGTGTTCAACACCAGTCAATGGAAAATTTACACTAATTGGAATAAAACCAACATTTAGCCCCAAATTTGTAAGATATGTTAAATACTGTAACTGATAGTTAAAATAATTCATTTTCAGTGAGTTTATTGAAGTTTAAACTCAGGTGAAGCAGCCTAGTGCATCAGTTGGAATTAATGTTTAATTTTATTTCAGCTTTACTACCTACATGAATGCACCCAAAAAACTCACATGACTTGAATGATTATTGCTATTTCAACTAAACCCTGAAAAATCAGATATTTTAGTATAAAAGCATGATCACTTTTTGACAGACTGCAACTCACTCAGTTATCTCTGTTTGGAGTGGACCCCTGTGCATTTCTATTCTGCATTGCTGCACTACTATTGCATACAAAGGAGTAAAATCATTCTCAGAATTCTCAATTTTGTTTTGGTGGTACTGTCAAGGTTTCTGTTTTAACCTACCTCTTTTACAGTTATGTAAAACTTTCTTGTCCTTCAAATGTTGATCTGGGAGGTCCATCCAGCTATTAACATGCACTTCTGTGGGGCAGTGCTCTCCAGAATACGATGTCAAAGAAACGTTCCAGTTTCCTCCCCAAACACCATAAAGTCAACAGCTAACATTATGGTAATATCTATAAATAAATCTCTCCTCTTTGAAACAGCAGGAAAGACTGATGCATAGGAAAATGCTCTTAGATTCTCCTGAATCAAGTACATTGTCCACCTGAGAAACTCTGGTCCTTAACAGTTTCTTTCACTTTTCTTCTCAAAGCTATTTTGTTCCTTGTAGGATGGGGAAGATTCTACCCTTCATTTTCATAATCACAGTCTGTAGGTAAGAAGGGATAAACTATACTCAGCACTAAACCAGTCCATTCCTTATTGGGACATTATATCTATTTTTCCGAGGCTCATCAAATCCTAAATGGTCCATCAGCCACCCTAGCTGAAGGGCATACCCTAATCAGGATGGACCCTATTTTTTTTTTCTGTGCTAGAAGTTAGATTTCCTATGTGTCTTTATACTGTTTTCTGAGCAGACTTGCTACCAGCAAGTATCCATCATATACTGTGTATTAGTAGTGGTCCCTCAGAAGAGAGTCTGGCATTTAATTAGTTAGCATTTATAAAGCAATTGGGGAACCATTACGATTACCACTCATGCTGTGTAAGAAGCAGAAGATGACCCTTATTATTATTTCAAATAGTCAGACAACCATATGTCTCAAGGTAGGAGGCATCATAATTTTATATATGTGGTAGCAATTTGCATGAGACCCTCCTCTTGCTCATTAAATTACTAAGAGAGGTCATTGCTGTGGTCATTTTTGCAGAGAAAGTACTTAGGAAAAACAGGCAGTACAAATTATATTAATCATAAAAACATCCAATCTCCAAATGATTGCAATTCACTTTGAGATAATGGCAACAGCTATGGTTAGTTAGCTTTTGATTTATGTTATGTTTGTCCAACCATTTTACAAATAGTAATTAAATTTTGTGTTTCTTGATTTACCTATCAAATTTATTCCTAAAATAGATGGGCTTTAAACTCTTTATGAACTTATTTAAATGTCAGCTTTATATTTCAATAGGAATCTATCTATCCCTCTATCTGAATGTGGTTCTAAAAGCTTAAAACAACTACAACACATATGATGAAACTGAAACAGTGAGCAGTTCAGAAATTACTTCTATTGCCTAATCATTAATGTATATACAAAACAAATGCTTACTCTAAGCTTGTCAACAGGTTAGGCTTGTTTGGGATCAGAATAAAGATTTCTCCTGCATTTGGTTATGTAACCCATATATTAAAATCTTTTTTTATATATCTTTTTAAAACTAAGTATAATGCATCCAAAAGAATGCTTTCATGTCTTATGCACATTTATAATATGTTCTTTCTTATGTTGTATTTAAAAATTACAATAAACAGTATCAAGACTAATGTAAGCAAACAGTCAATAATGAAAGAATTACCAACACAGGGAAAAGTAGTAAATGGTGCAAAGCACAGGTTGCAGAAATTGCTATCATTTCTCCATCTGGAACATGCATATAGTGGTATTGAAGTGCTGGACAAAAGAAAAGAAGACAGTTGTTCTGAACTTCTCCTTTACTAGAATATCCATTTTAATGTGCTGAAACAGAATGTTGGGGCTTACACAGAATGTTCTATGGTGTCACAGATAGAGCTGAATTCACAGTCTGGATTGAAAAGAAAAATTTTAAAATTTCCCTTTTTGTGTGGAATTTGAACAGTTGGAGAAGGCAGAGCAAGGGGTTGAAAAGGTAAATCTTTCTCAAGTTCATTGTAGAAGCCAAAGCCCACAGCAAGTGATTGCAACCTGGCTGGTGTTGATAACTCTGCCAAGGTCCGTAAAAATCTCTTTCCACCAAAATAAAAAAACCCAAAACCCAACCTGTTTAAATTACTGTCCATTTCAAATGAACATGCAGATCAGTCAAGATGCATGAGGGCTATGTCTATAGATCTGTGAAATTGTTTATGCTTTATTCTGAATACCAATGTCTGGTCCAAAGATCAGAAAATGCAATAACCTCTGAAAGTATTCCATTTGCTCCACTTAAACTGTCATCTTGGCCATTAAATTCTTCTTGTTGTATTTGCAAGGAAAGAAAAAAGGTCTGCATCCTGGATTTCTAAATCCTTGTCTGGTCATATCTGAGGAAAAATGAAACATATGACACTAATGGACTTTCTATTTTCATTTCAGCTTACCATCAAGGCATCCATTTGAACAGCTATTGCCCGTTCTTAGCCTCAAAAAAAACAGTCCTAAGAGGATGCCAAAATGGCAGTATGTCCAGAAAACTTGGTCAACTCACATTCTGTGCCTCTTCACATCTGTAAACCACAAACCTGGTATGGCCCTGAAACACTTCAAGACAATTTGACTACATCCATTACAGCTTATTTCACATATTCAGATGAAACAAACAAGCAAAAAAAGAGTACCTGTCCTAACACTTCTTGGGTAAGCCACAGGACACAGCAGATTTCCTCAAGGTGATCAGCAGATGCTTAGCAAATTTAAAATCTTAGGTCTTTTTATCTAATAATATACATCGAATACAGCACAGTAAACTACTTCTTTGCTGTTGCTTTTTATCATCATTTAAGTGCTCACCTACCACAAAGTCTAAATTATGGAAAATGCTGAGAATTAAGGTTCCCAGCCAAAATCCTTAATGAATCTAACAGTAGTAAGTTGCTGAAGGTCCCTTCAGCCTTTTCACTGCTTTCTTATACTACGAGTTTTCCTTTCACATCCTAAGAAGGCTTAAAAACTTGGATTGCTATGTTGGAAACCAAGCCACATTTAAAAAGTCAGGATACTATGAGATACTGAAGATCATTTTGTTCAAGTGATTGTGACAGACTGCCTCTGACCTAGGCGAGTTAGGGCAGGCGAGCTGATACGTGTATGTTTTATCTACCAGATCTCAGTACCCATGGAGTCTATGGATTTCTCTGCTGGGCTTTGCCCATGAAGTCCTGTGTCACTTCCCTGGACAAAATCATTAAGACATTTATCCCAAAATGATAAGATCTAAACTGTCACAGGATTTTTTTAAGAAAGTATGAAATCCCATATTATAAATGGCTGAGAGACTAAAAAAGATTCAGCAGAGAAGCACAGCACAGAAATTAATTAGTTATGCCACCAAATTATGCATAATATCAACACCTTTGGAGTCGGTGGTGAGTTGTACATGCACTTTCTCCAAAAGGTCTTTGATATGGTGAGAAATAAGCCTTTTTCTGCTGAGAGTAGTGTGAACAGGCTGGCTGAGCTTCCCTTTTCAGAAAAGAACCAGTCCTGGAGACAAGTGACTTACACCTAGAGGTGTTCCATGTTTCCACTTTGTCAGAAGTTTGGTATAACAGTTTGCACAGCTTTTGTAGGAGGACTGTAGAGGCTTCAAAGAGAAGACTAAAATAATTCATCAAAACTTTCCTTAAGCTCTTGAGAGGATTTTCAGAATGAGGAAAAAAACAGCAATCAAGGCAGCTTTCTTGGCCAAGCACCATTGGAAATCATAGTGCTGAAGAATTCAGAGAGTTATCAACATGGCTGTAAAAGTATCATCCAAAACCAGCCTTAAGTCATCACAGCAATGCTTTTTCCTTCTCTTCCCCTCTTAAACAGCAACGTTTATAAAGACAGAGACTGCAGATGTTCTGTTGCACCTGTGACTCTTCTTCTTCATGTGAATTACAATAAGGATTTTTTTCATTATCCTTGTGTAAGTGCTCAAAACCTCTGAAAAGTCAAGGCCTCTAGAAATGTTACTTGTTCCTCTTTGACATATGAAGGGGGAATCAATATACCTGTTTAAATCTCTACTGCAAAAATCACCTCTGATACCCAACTAATTATAACCTGTTTTCAATGCATGCTTCATGTGTGGCAAGTGGCTGACAAGCACAATCGTCAAAAATCCTTGAAGCCTAAAGCTGTAATAAAATGGGATGATTTTCAAAAGAAATCAGCTTCTTATTGACAGCTCCCAAATGCAGCACAGTAATAATCAGTATGTTGTTAAAGCATTCAGTCATTTGCTTCTACAACTTCTGAATTACTTTTTTATGCTATATTTTTAACAGCAATTAGAAAAAAAAAAAGAAGTGACAGTGGAATATGTGATTTATAGACCAAATTCCTAGTTAGTATAAAAATAGTTCAGAGCTTTAGTTCTAAAAAAATACTGTTAAATAGTTCTTTGTCACTTGGGCACAGATATTGCCCAAGTCTATGAGGTTTTTTCTATTTGTGTAACTGCCTCTCTTTCCAATCTGAGTTTGCTCATGTTCCCCCTGCGATGCTGAAGCTGATTTAGTGATGTTACTTCTGAATTCAAACAAGAGTATATTGAATGGAAAGACCTATTGAGAAAGGAATTAAAAGAGATTAAAAGCTCTGCCATTACTGGATATTAGTGATCATCACAATAAATATTGCTGTTGCCCTGCTCTAAGCTTTTTCTAAATATTCTTTTTGCTAGTAAGAGTAGTGTTTTATAGGACCCCAAAGTGTAGTAGGAGCTTTGCAGACATACTAAGAATTTTTAGAGCTAGCAACTGTAGACTTCTATTTGGTTTCAAGTAATAACACACAAAGGAGTGATGGTCAAGATGAATCTGAGGGAACTCAAGAAGGCTGGGGAGGGTGGAGTTGGGGAACCCAACAGAACTAGAGGCAAGAGTTTTCCATAGGTAAAGACAGGTCAGACAGACCTGCCTTACAGTTTATTTCATTTGTGTCCATTGTTTGTGAAGTTGTATTTGTTTTTCTTGTTTCTGCTGGCCAGTCTTTTAAAACTTTATTTTCACTTCGAACGGAACTTACCATTTTCATAGAAATAACTCCTCTAAAACCAAGCTTTTCATTCTGATTTTCAAACGACATCGAAATATGAGAAAGCTCAACAGTTCCTCCATATTGCTCATTACCCAGTCTATCTGCCCTTATGTAAGGGCATAATTTAAGAAGTGCCAGTTTGTTATCTGATCTTCCTCTGAGTCAGAGAGCTCAAACAGCTATAATTATCTAACTACTTTACAACCCCTTATTAATTTCCAGGATGAAATCAGTTTGTTAATAAGAAGTTTAGACTCAGAGGATTGAAGCAATCAGTGCAAGAATGATCTCTCTACCAATCTCATCTGACAGGTCATTTGTCACTGAAGAACTCCTCTATGGAGGGAAACATAGCTCAGAAGAGTCTTCCTATTTTCTTTTCTCTGTACTGTTGGATAACAACAATAAGATATGAAAGAATCTCAGTTTAAGTGCTGGTTTCTACAAGGAGGTAAAATAAATCCTTCAGTCTCCCAGCTAAATGATTTCCTAGGCTAAGTCTCCAGCCTAACTAATATGATGCTTTTTCGAATGAGTTAAGAACCTATTTACATTTCTAGGTATGCAATTGGCAATTAATTTCTTGTTACTTTTCCCTGATAGTATTTTAATGCTATGTTTTAAAATCTCTTCCCTCTGCTGCCAAACATATCTGTCATTTCATAACTTCATGTCCTTATGAGACTGGTACTGACATGAGTGACTTCTGAAAAACAATCTTCTGACTCCAGCATGATACTGGATCTCTCACCCTTGTGAATGTTTTAAGTAGCACTCGAGATTCCAGTTGGACCCCATAACAGGTTTTGACTGCTTATGAAGACATTAGGTACTTACATTGCAAATTTAATTTTTATTTTTTCTTGAATTTTGGGCAACCAGCCATAAACTGACAATATTTCATTTCTAAGTAATTTTCTAAATTGGTGACCAGGAATATACTTAACATTCTTTTATCTGGGACTCAAGAGTGTTTCTTTATTCTGTCCTCACACTAAGTGGTCAAAAGTAATTTCATGTCTTTTAGCTTGGATTAACTACCAAAAATACATTTGAAAAAAGCAATGTTTAGAACACTTGCTAAGTGATTTAAGCACTGCTGAACAAAACATATCACCTAGCATAAGGTGATCCCATATTTTTATTATAAATACAGACCATAGTAATCTGGATTTTGTACAGTGTTACTCAGCATTAATAACAATAATTTCTCTAATTCCAGCCAGGCATGTTGAATTCACATTGTTCTTCAAATAGAGGCATGTTTGCTATTTTGTCCTGAAATCCTACTAAAAAAAAGTCCTCATAATGATTCAAATGCCACCATATTTCTTGTAAGATGTGCTTTTTCAGGTATCTTTTTCAGGAATCATCCTCTTCAGTTGTCTTTGTCAGATCACATTTTTTCCAATGCAATCTAACTTTCTGCTCAAAGTGAGGAGCAGATTTATCAAAGGAATCTGTGTGTGGGCTCACTACCAAAGCCAAATTAAGAAAGACTATGTGAGGTCAATCCACAGCAGCATCAGTACCTGAACCCTCTTCTTCTCCCTGGTCACAGAGGAAAAACTAGAAATGAGAGCCAACACAGTCTTTCTAGAGCAAAATTCTGGTTTCCAGCAATCTCTGTTTCAGTACTTCCTGAGCTGGGAGTTGTAGCAACATTCAATCAATTTATTATATCTCTATTTTTCTACCATTCACTTACCTAACTGATGATTAGCCTACTTATATTCCGATATCCTAAGCATCTTGCAGCAGTGAGTTTCATGTGGTAACTATATACTTTCTGAAAAAGAACTTTAATGATTCTTTCTTCTCTCCTTCTAGACTTTGTAGACCTCTGTCATAATCTTCCCCAACTGCTTCTTCTTCAGGATAGGAAGTCTTTGTCTATTTAATTTCATTTTATATGGAAATTTTTCCACAACTCTAATAATTCTGGTTGCTCTCATTTGTACATTTTCATTTCTAATGTATGCTTTTGACACTAAATAATCAGATCTGCATGTGGAATTTAAGATGCAGATATAACTGGAAAGTATATGGTAGTATAATTGTTTTGCTCTCTGGTCTTTTCCGCTTAATTTTTACCATTTTATTTGCCCTTGATTACTATACAGAAATTAGTAGATATTTTCAGAGCTCTCTAGATCCAGATTTATTTTTTTTTTCCTTAGAGTCATAATAGCCAGCTTAGAAGAAATTGTTACATTTTTATAGCTGGCATTGCTTTTTTGAAAGGGAAGCTAATTAAAAAAAAAAAGATGATGAACGCAATGAAAACATCTACAAACCTCACAATATCTTCAGCAAATTACCTTAGATGCTTCCACCGTATTTTCCAATGTGTTCTCTTCCACGTACATGACTAGGTATTATATCACTAACTACATGACAACACAGTTGTACACAACCACTTCAGCAAGTATAGACTCACATACATAATTCCCTGATATTGCAACTTATATTGATCAAAAACAGGATCGCTGAACAACATGGACAACACAAGTGTGTTTTCCTTGCCTGTCATTCAAAATATTTGAGGTAATTTCTCAAATATTCTAGAAAACAAGTTCAGAAATCCAGATCTGCCTTTTCAAGAATATTCAACGTTAAAAAAAAAAAAAACTCCTTACATTAAACAATCTCCTTATAATAAAGAATTAAAAGGTAACTTCCCTCTTAAAACAAAAGATAGTGATTAATGTCAAAGATATATTTCATGCAACAAAAAGTAGGTTTCAAAACGTATGTGCAATACCTTTTATAAGCACTTATTTCTCCCTCAATGGACAATTCTGTAGTGTGCCATAATGCAAGTTAGTAGAAAAGACACACTCCAAGTAAATGTGTGTGTGTGTATACATAGTTCTGTCTTTCAAAGGAGCTGTTTTTCATTCCAAGGTTAGCTTACTAGGTGTTGCTAAATCATCCTACTGGCATTATAGAGGTATAAACTTCCGTCTTCCACTTAATGGTGCTTTGTTTTCATAGACCTTGTAGCAACCTTCTCAGTTTGCAGGACTGGGAAAAAAAATCATCTATGGCAGATCAAATAGTGCTGTCTTGGAGAGAGAATATTGATTCAGTAAGATTTGCAACTGACTGGTGATATCAACTGTGAAACTGGGGAGACAATCATGTTTTAACTTTGTTATAGCTAAAATTAAAGAATAAGAAAGAAATGGGAAAATAATGTAGCTAGAACCCCCATGTTTTCTTAGTACTTTGCTGTGATGTTTCAGCAAGCAGACAGAACTAAGAGGAAGGTAAACACAGTGAAAATTAATAAAATGGAATAACAACTCCAGTGCTGACCAGAATCTCTACTTTGAGCAGCAGTCCATAATTAACTTTTTCCTTGAATAATGAATAACAATTTTGAACATCTGAGTACATCTACAAACTAACTTTCTACTTCTTACATGCAAAATTCTTCAGAAATATTAATAAAGGCTTTACTGACAATCCAAAAATTTGCTACCTGTTTTATTCAATGAAACATATTAGACAGGTGTTAGAATTTAATTTACAAGACAAGCAAATTTAGGATTTGGGAATATGTATTGCATATGCCTGAAGAGATGATGTAGAGATATGGTGAACTAAAGCACTTGAGATAGTCTTACACCTCAGTGGAAAGAATGGATTCTTGACTTGTGTAAATTCCCCTGTTGTCTTTAAAGTTAATGACAGGAACTGTAGCAATTTATATAATTTGATAACCTGATCTCATTAAATTAAATATATTTGTCACACTTCTCAGAAAGTAAGTCTGGGATTGAAATGAAGTCAGCAAAGTTTTTTATAATTACAACTTTTCCCAGGAGGGAGAGCTTAAAAGAAGTTGTAATCTGGGGTTCAAATAGCAAGTTTACAATGAGCATTTAGCTTCATCTCAACTATTTACCTGTGTGTATCCAGTTATTTATGCACATTTTACAGCAGTTTAGAGCATCACTGCTTACCTCACTGGCTTACCACTAATCTACATTCTCCTTTACTACATGTGTGAATTGACTATATTTCTCAACAAATTCTGGCAGCAGAGTATTTAACAAAACTGGCTAATACTAAATCCTGAATAATACATGCCATAGAACACTTTTGGATTATATTAATTAATACTGAATATCAAACTTAAAAACTAGAATGTGGCTCTTGTTTTAAAGCTGATGAAACATTAAAGTAGCATAGTGCAGGATTGCTTTGTTACCAGCATTCACACATCAGTCTTAGATTAAACATCAGCCAAAGCACTTCCTCTATAGTGTAATGATTTGTCTTAACTAATAATTTTGGGGTGAATAGCCCTCATAAGGAACCACTCCTTAAAATACACAGTTGTTTTCACTGCACATTACCCTGGTATTTCTTGCATTTGAACACAAGAAATTAAGCAAGGATAAAGGCTGAACTTTTGGTTACTTCTGAAATAAAGTTAGTATTTGAGGTCTCTTAAAATTTTCTCTATGAAGACAGGTGTAAGTTACAGAATTTTAATTCAAGGAAAATATTGACATTAGCTCTTATAAATCCCTAGATATGTCTCATGGATTGTAGTATGCAAGATATATGATGAATATATATGATAATGTAATACATTCCTTTGAAAACTAGAATTTGTATGTAATAAATACAGCTATATTTGAAAGGATTAATAGCACAAATTTACTTGTTGTCTGTGGAAAACAAGTAGTGTATAGAATGTTTTTACTAATTGCTTTGCACTCAGCAGTTTAATCAGCCCAAATTAGTGAATATTCTGTAAGCTAATCAAATGATTTTTTTCTGTATAGTAACAAGATAATTCACACCATTTAAGGGCTGTTAGCACAGCATATAATTCTGCATAATGTTACCATACAAAGTTATATACTTCCATGTCTTGTGTATGCTACTCTATTAATATATCTCATGCCCTACAGATTTTGTAATTTCTAAAAAGTATGTTTTCTTTCCTTTCCAGTTCTTAAGCTTGGAGCTGGTGTATCAATGACTGAAAGAATGTACAGCAAAAAGCAAAGCAGTGATTCTTCATGTGATATAAGTATTCCTTAGTCTACTTGAAATTATCATGGAAGTAGTAGCTTTATTAGTGCTCTTCATGATACAAACTTTTTCCCAAATACTTTCACCTAATTTTATACAGAACAATTAGTGTAAAAATTTTGGAGGCTCTATGATGAATTAGAGTTGCTGCCCTAGAAATGGAAAAGCATCTTCTACAAAGAGACTTTGCACTAGGACTGTCTATTTCTGGATGTTACAAATAGATACGGAACAGCTAAATAGAGAGTTCTACAGAAGGGAGATAAGACATTGTTTTTTCAACCACACATTTGTATTCAGAGGTTTTCCCCACCATTAGATTTTCTTCTTTGCAAGCAAGAGTTATTTTATTTATGTCTGGTCCATGGGTCTAAGGATCTACAGTCAGACATATTTTTATTGTGGTTGCCAGTAACCCCAAGCAACTGTGACTGGTATGCTTTAATCTGGGTCTGGGTTTGCTCTACTACCAGGGAATGAAGAAATGACTCATTCTGGGTCCAGATCACTTTTCTGCAGCTCCCATGTATGGCTCACTATCACAATCTCCGTCGGTGACTCAAACGTTTTTTGTTTCTCAAATACTTGTACTGAAAATGACTGTTTCAATTATATAGCTGTGGCTTAGTTCAGTGTATTTTGTTGCTTTTTCACTCCTCGCTAAAAAATCTGGCACACATGCTGAGAATTCTTATCAAAGAGCTGGCATGGGTTGTCTTCCTATTCCTTAAGTTTTTATAACCCTATTAGAAAGTGCCTGAGGAGCATCAGTTCCCACAGGTGAGAAATCATACAATGCTTGCTTTCCCATGACTGTATGAAGAATTAATACATGTTATTAAGATTTAAATTTTTAATCTCTTTGAAGTCAATGGGGGTCTCACTCTTCACTTCACTGGGACCATACTTTTTGTCCCCCAAAGTCAAATCAAACAATTATGTGTGGGCCTGAGGAAGCTCTAGCAGCTTCTAACAAGTATGGTCAGCTGCCCTTGAGCCAGGGTGCCTGGAGCCTTTGTTGCAGGAGCCCCCTGATTAGGGAGAGTCAAACATCTTTTAGTCAGTGCTTGAGAGAAGCCTATACAAGAGCCAAGCCTAGAACACAGCTCATGAAGACAGCCAACAGATGCAGCAGTTTGTGCAGAAAGGCATGAAGATGGAGGCCTCAGCTGAGCTTGTACCAGTGTAAACAGTGTCAGGAACAGTGGTTACATGCCACAGGTCAGTTTCCCCAGCAAGTGCTGGAGCAGCTGTCCCTGCCAAGGCAGAGGCTTTGACACAGGCAGAGCTTCAGATGGTGGAAGCATCCTTCCAAGCCCCAGGCTGTAGGCAGTGCCAGGGGCCTCTCTCTGACACCAGGAGAGATGGCTTTCTGTTCTGCAGGAGGTGTGCCATCTTGGAGGAGCTGTCCCTTCAAGTGGAGGAGCTATGGGAGGAAGTGAGCAGTCTGCACAGCATCAGAGAGTATGAAAGGGAGATAGACAAGGATCTTCTCTGAGACGCAACACTTTGAAAAGCCCTGGACCCCAGCTGCTAGTGAGGTGCAGGCAGCATCCACCTCTAGTATAAATGCAGCCTCTGGAGAAGGTGAAGGATGGAAGTTGGTGAATTTAGGCATGAAGAGAAAGGTTCCTGCCGTACCTAAGGGCTTACAACTACAAAATAAGTTTGCTGCCCTCAGAGGTGAAGAGGATCCAGATGTGCCTTCAAGCAAAGGAACTGGGTTACCTGACACTAAACCATTCATGACCACCATGAAAAAGCAGTGAGTGATTGTAATGGGTGACTTCTTGCTGCAGGGGACAACTCCAGTGCTGACAACCTGACCTATCATCTACAGGTTTGCTGCCTGGTGGGCAACCAGATCCAGGATGTTCTGGAGGGACTGCCAAAGCTTGTCTGACCCTCTGACTGCTACTCCCTGCTTTTCTTCAATGTGGATACCAATGATACTGCCAGGGGTAACCTGGACAGTACGAAAAGTGACTTCAGAGCTCTGGGGGCTGTAGTCAAGTGTATGGGGGCCCAGGCGGTGTTATCCTCAATCCTGCCAGTGAGCAGAAAGGGTGTCAGAAGGAGGGTGCTGATAATGCAGGTCAGTAATTGGCTCTGGAGCTGGTGCTGGTGACAGGGTTTTGGGTTCTACGACCACTGGATCCTTTTTTGCAGACTAACACCTGCTTGAGAGAGATGGGCTCCACCTTACTAAGCAGGGCAAAGGTATCTTTGCCAGTAGGATGTGTGAGCTGGTAAGGAGGTCTTAAAACTGTGAATGATGCTGAAGGAAGAGAGTTAATAGCAGCCCTGGAAAGAGATGATGGACAGGCTCAATGAGCAAACAGCACAGAGTGATGTGACAGGAAGGAATCACAAAATCAACAAAATGGGGCTTAAGCGGGGTCACCTTCACCATTTGCATGTAAGCAAGGAAATGCTTACAAGACACCATTATGGACAAATCTCCAAAACCTTTCTGGGAAATCAGCATGCTGGAGTAACTCTCTTAAGTACCTGTATGCTAAATTATGCAGGAAGGGGAATAAGCATGATGTGTTGGAGATCTGTGGGCAGTTGCATGGCTACTAGCTTGTTGGGATCACAGGGATGTGGTGGGATGGCTCCCGTGAGTGAAGTGTTGCAATGGAGGGATACAGGCTCTTACAGGAAAGACGGACTAGGAAGATGAGGAAGGGGAGTTGCCCTTTATGTGAGAGAGCAGCTGGAGTGCAAGGAGCTCTGCCTTGGGGTGGATAGGGAGTCAACAGAGTGCTTATGGATGAAGAGTAAAGAGAAGACAGATGAGGGTGACATTGTAGTGGGTGTCTGCTATAGGCCACCTGATGAAGAAGAAAAAAGCAGATAAGGCCCTATACAGACAAATAAGACCAGCCACACATTCACAGGACCTGGTCCTTATGGGAGACGTCAACTACCCTGATGTTTACCGGAGAGAAAAAACAAGCAGGACGTCAGCAATCCAGGAGGTTCATGGATGGCATCAGTGACAACTTCCTGACCCAAATGATAGAGAAACCAACGAGGCAAAGACCTCATACTCAACAACAAGGAAGGGCTCATTGGAGATGTGGAGGTTGAAGGCAGTCTTGATTGCAGTGACCATGAGATGGTGGAGTTCAGGACCCGGAGAGGAGGGAGTGAGCAGAGCAAAAAGCAAGATCATAACCGTGGACTGCAGGAGAGCAGACTTTGGCCTCTTCAAAGATGTGCTTGGAAGAGTGCCATGGGATGAAACCCTGGAGGGAAGAGGGTCCCAGGAAAGCTGGGTAATACTCAAGGATCATCTCCTCTAAGCTCAAGAACAGTCCGTGGCCATGACCAGGTAGTCAGGCAAAAACGTCAAGAGGCCTGTGTGGATGAACAAGAAGCTCCCGGCCAAACTCAGTCACAGAAAGGAAGCATTCAGAAGGTGCAAGTGGGGACAGGTAAGCTGGGAGAAATAGTGATAGTGTCTTGAGCATGCAGGGATGAGGTTAGGAAAGCCAAAGCCCAGCTGGAATTGAATCTGGTGAGGGACGTAAAAGGCAACAAGAAGGGCTTCTATAAATACATAGGTGACAAAAGGAAGGCTAGGGAAAATATGGGCCCACTGCTGAATAAGGAAGGGGACCTGGTGACACAGGACGTGGAAAAGGCTGAGGTACTGAATGCAAGACTGGCCTTCCTGAATCCCAGGTCTCAGAGAGCAAGGGGAAAGCCTGGAGCAAAGAAAACTTCCCTTGGTGGAAGAGGATCAGATCAGGGAATGCTTGAGCAAACTGGGCAGACATACGTGCATGGGCCCTGATGGGATGAAACCACAAGTGCTGAGGGAGCTGGCTGGTGTCATTGCAAGGCCTCTCTCGATAATCTTTGAACAATCACGGTGATGAAAGAAGTGCCTGAGGACTGGAGGAAAGCAAATGCCACTCCTCTCTTCAAGAACGGCAAGAAGGAAGACCCAGGAAACTACAGGTCCATCAACCTCACCTTGATGCCTGGAGAGATGATGGAGCAGCTAATCCTGGGAACCATTTCCAGGTACATGAAGGAAGAGAAGGTGATCAGGAGTAGTCAGCATGGATTCACCAAGGGGAAATCTTGCTTGACCAACCTAATAACCTTCTGTGATGAAATGACTGGCTTGGCAGAGGAGGGAGGAGCAGTGGATGTTGTCTCCCCCAACTTCACTAAGGTTTTTGAAACTGTCTCCCCCTAGAGAGACAACATCCCCATGGAGAGGCTGATGAGGGATGGGCTGGATGGGCAGGCAGTGAGGGAGACTGAAAACTGGCTGAATGGCCAGGCCCAGAGGCTGGTGATCGCTGGCATAAAGTCTAGTTGGAGGCCAGTAACTAGCGCTGTACCCCAGGGGTCACTCCTGGGTCCACTCCTGTTCAACACCTTCATTAATGATCTGGATGATGGGGCAGAGTGTACCTGCAGTGAATTTGCTGACACTACAAAACTGGGAGGAGTGGGTGGTACACCAGAGGTTCGTGCTGCCGTTGTGTTGGGCCTTGACAGGCTGGAGAAATGGGCTGATAGGAACCTCATGAAGTTTAACAAGGAGAAGTGCAAAGTCCTGCCTCTAGGAAGGAACAACCCAGTGCACCAGTATATGCTGGGAGCCCACAGGCTGCAAATCCACTTTGCAGAAAAGGCCTGGGGGTTCTAGTGGACACCAAGTAGAACATAGGCCAGCACTGTGCTCTGGTGGCGAAGAAAGCTAACAGTGTCCTGGGCTGCATGAGGAGGAATGTTGCCAACAGGTCGAGGGAGGTCATCCTTCCCATTTATTCAGCACTGGTGAGGCCTCATGGGGAGTACTGTGCCCAGTTCTGGGCTCCCCAGTACCAGAGAGAGATGGAGCTACTGGAGAGAGTCCAGCAAAGGGCCACTAAGATGATGAAGGGGGTGGAGCACCCCTCTTACAAGGAAAGGCTGAGAGAGCTGGGACTGTTCAGCCTGGAGAAGAGAAGGCTTGGAGGGGGGATCTTATCAACATGTTTATATACGTGAAGGGAGGGTGCAAAGAAGATGGAGCCAGGCACTTTCCAGTGGTGCCCCATGACAGGACAAGAGGCAATGGGCAAAAACTGAAACACAAGAGGTTCTGTATGACCATCAGGAAACACTTTTTACTGGCACAGGTTGCCCAGGGAGATGATGGAGTCTCCATCCTTGGAGATCTTCAAAAGTCACCTGGAACGTGGTCACTAACTCTAGGTCCATCTGGTCCAACCCCCCTGCTCAGCTCAAGCAGGTTGGACCAGATGAGCTCCAAAGGTCCATTCTAACCTTAGCCCTTCTGTGATTCTCTGATTATGCACACATGTGAGTTTAAGAAATGGGGTTCTGTGGATGTTAAGAGAAAGAAGATAGGTAGGAATATATTGGATTCTGCTGAAATTACATGATTTTGGTGCAGGTCAAGGGCTCCCTAGGGGGGTGGGCAGGTGACCATTGATATTTTTTTCTAAGTAGCCCTTCTGTGTATTACAATTGCCAGGGCAACTATGCTCTTGCATAGTAGCACTCTACATGGGTTTTGCTGGCTATTCCTAAGCTCAGGGGTGGATATGTGGCGATATGGGCTGGTCACAAAATGGTTGTGTAGGAGGTGTGAACATTAGGAAACACTTTTACTGTGACCGTGACTGAGCACTGGCACTTCCGAAAACAAGTCATATCTGAAAATTATCATATCTGTACAAGTGAAGTTTCTTGAGCGGGATTCTATTTAGCAGTGGATAAATCAGAAATTTTGAGATCAGAAATAAAGCAAAGCAAAGAAGCAGGCAAGAAAAAAAGAGGAAGCAAAAAAAGCTTTTAAAGACTTAGGTGACTGGAAATAAATTTTAAAATCTTTCAGCTGATGGCTGACAGCTGCAATGGAGTAAGCAGAAGTGTCTTCTGCCTTCATCACCATATCTATTTGTAAGCAAAACAACAGAAGCTTTGTTAGTGTGTCTGTTATGATGTAGGAGATTGACCATCATTCAGGCAACAGTGCATTTTTTTTGGTGAATTTTCACCATGGTACTCAAAAATACCTTTACTTAAGGCTGGAAACAAAGCTACTCAAACACAGAAAAAGAGTAGAAATGGGAAAAGGGACCTTTTGTCCTTCTGCTGAAATAGATTCTCTTATGTGACCTCACTTCTTACAAATATTGCAGTTGCTATGGCCAGAATGACACTTAAAGCTCAAAAAGGCTGGCAGCAGCAATCATTCAGATTAGTAGATGGGCTGCCTTAAACCATTTCAGCCTTGTTTATAACACTGCTTTCATAAACTAGCTAACATTATGCGCTCTGCTTCGTTATTCTCATTAACCTCTAGGGATATCATATAGGATGTCAAAACCAGCTCTGCCACTGTCCATATATGTGTGCTCTGAACAAATACAAGATCTCATCTTTCTGTACCATCAAACTAACACACAGGAACAGTATATTCACCTAGAGGAGGCAGGGTAAAAATTTCAGTTTAAATAATAATGACTTTTACTTGTTCAGATTGGTCTAGGCTTCCCAAATTGCAATATAATTTTCAAAATTTTAACCAGGGGAAACATATGATAGCGATCAGTGCTATACTGTTTGTCATGGTTTAACCCCAGCCAGCAACTAAGCACCACACAGCCGCTCACTCACTTCCCCCTCCCACCCAGTGGGTTGGAGGAGAAAATCGGGAAAAGAAGTAAAACTTGTGGGTTGAGATAAGAATGGTTTAATAGAACAGAAAAGAAGAAACTGATAATGATAATGATAACACTAATAAAGTGACAGCACTAATGGTAAAAGGATCGAAAGGTACAAATGATGCAGAGTGCAATTGCTCACCACCCTCCTGATCAACGTCCAGTTAGTCCCCGAGCAGCGATGCCCCTGCCCCCACTCCCCCCAGTTTATCTACTAGATGTGATGTCACATGGTATGGAATACCTTGTTGGCCACTTTGGGTCAGCTGTCCTGGCTGTGTCCCCTCCCAACTTCTTGTGCCCCTCCAGCTTTCTCACTGGCTGGGCATGAGAAGCTGAAAAATTCTTGACTTTAGAGTAAACATTACTTAGCAACAACTGAAAACATCCATGTTATCAACATTCTTCTCATACCTAACTCAAAAAACATAGCACTATACCAGCTACTAGGAAGCCAATTAATTTTATCCCAGCTGAAAGCAGGACACTGTTTCATAAAATCAGACTACAATAGGACAACCATCTACCCACTCCTGTCTTTTCCCTTATCCTGCTAACTGAGTTGGGAAAAAAAATCTGAATTTCTTATAAGGACAGCAAATGCAGTGTATTATACGAAGAACATACAGCCCAAATAATTGTCCTTGAAATGAAGTATTAAAATGAAACATGAAAGTACTGAGGTATTTGGTATTATAAATAGAATGGTAGCACTTTCCAGGATAAAATGCAAGATACCTAACAAAAAAACCACAACCTCCTACCAAGAAAATAACTACACCAGTTGGGAAGGAGACTGTGCTTAGTGTTCCAGGCCCACTCTCCAGTAAGTGTAATTTTTCAACGTATACACAATGTATACACAGACATATTCTCATATGTCTTCTAATTATCACTTCTGCTTCTTGCCTGTGCATTAATATGAAGTGACAAGGGTATGTTAATGCAGGAAAACAAACGCTCTTGAAGCAATCCCTCTGCCATGCATTTAGCAGAGGCCTTTTTTTGCTTTTGCAGGACAGAATTTTTGAAGGCAAGTTTGTTTCTTTCTGTCTCCTTTCCTGAGATAGGGATACAAAATACAGTAATGGAGTCCTTTTTTAGAAGTGCCAGACACTGTTTCTGAGCTTTGCCAGTTCTGCACTTGTGCAGAAATGGCCAGGAATACTTAAAAGAACTAATGCTATTATTATAGCTACTGCTGAGCAGAAACAGGAGGAGTATAAATGGAGACACGCAGAGGGGGAGCAGGTCCTTTTGGCTAGGTTAAGAAATTGCTTTGCCATCGTAGTGCTCCATTTGCAATAGGGAATGCTTAAATTGGGCCTCTGTTTAGAAGAGGGGTAAAAAGAGAGAAGGAAAACCATAGGAACAACCTTTGAACTTCAGTTCTTAAGTTCCTCAAAACTGAAATTCAAATCCAGCATTTGGAATAAGCCCACTATGGAGTTTGTTACAAGGTGCAGAAAAATGGATGGAAGCTGCGATCTTGACCTAGAATTTGAATACTGGATTTTGTTTGGATATGTTGAATTAAATCTATCATACCCATTTTCTCCATTTGCTATTAACAAAGGAACATTTGATGTCAAATAAGCTGGCTTTCATTCTTATTCAGGAAATATTTCAATGCCTTTAAAGTTTTTGGTCTGCATGTATTCATACTGTTCAGTGCATTAACCATTTGCACAGTTCACCTATTAGAATCCAAGCTTATCTTGTTTGGTTTAGTTTGTACCAGTACACTGTCATCTCTAGTAATGGACACCCAGCAAAATTAAATAAAATATTTATGATTTGTAGCTTGGGAGTTTTGTAAGGGTATTGCAGGATGTGGATACTCTTATTATAAACTACTTCAATGTTTCTCTTTTCATACTATCCTAATATTACCTTCAGTAGGAATAAGCGTATTACAGATGGCCAGACAGACAAGCTGTAGTTGAAGTCTGTTTCATGTGTTCGTAACTTGTCATACTGTTAGCATTCTGGCTGATGTATTCCATAAGGCTAACATTCTGAGTGTTATTTTATTGTTAATCTTTATAAAGAGAAAATGCCACCTTTGCTGTGATCACAAAAATTTTTTCAGAAGTTTTGAGAGTAGAGACATTATATGTTATAAGAATATTTTCCACATATTGGTAGTGTGCATTTTGCTAGAGGCATTGACTAAATATAACTAAATTAAGAGCTATGTTTCAAGAAAATAAATCATTCACGAGAAAATTCATAAAATCTGAATGTCATCTTAAAGAGAAGTTCTAGACTTTGTGGGCAGCAGGTGTATCAGAACTGGACACAGTCCAGGAATGGGCCTCACCTCTTTCATTTATCATTCTCCTATTTATATGTAGCTTTTTAAGCTCCTTTACTATAACTTTCAAAACAAGGTCATAGTACAAGCTATTAAATCAATTTTCTTTTCCTAAAGAAGTCTGTCTGGAAAAGTGACTTCCATTTCTGTTTCCTAGGTGTACAACCTCAATTATGTTACTTTTGAACAAACTGTTCAAATTAGACTGGGCTACCAAAGAAATCAAGATCCTCCTTTAAAATAACCTGGTTTTAATCATTACTTCATTATTTCTTTGTAAGCTACACATCTGACTGAGTTGAATCAACAACTTGAATTTGGGATGACAAATACCTAGAAGAACTTTCAGTGAGTGGTTTGCAAAACAAGATCCATCCATATAGGTTTTACAGTAAATAGTTATAAATAATGATTGACATTATAAACTTTATATACAACCCCTGGGTACTTTGAAAACAGAAAGAGAGGCTGAGCCTCATAGCATAAATTATTTAGTGGAAGTACATGATACTCAGTAAGACTAGTATTAAAATGAACTATATACTCACCAGCTATCACCAATACTGCATTTGGAGGCATGCGCTCCTAACCAAGACCTGCACAGTGCTGGGTTGAAACAGCTGGCAAAATCTTTTTCCTTCCATTCCTTTTGAACTATAGCACTTCACTGGTAAATGTTTTGCTGAACAATTTGTGGAGCTCACAGTGTGAGTCCTTATAATTAGAATGATTTTGCGACACTGCTGACAGCACCATACCTGCACTTCGTCAAACTGATCCCACTCATCTCTGAAATAAATAGATTAAATGAAGCTGTTAAATTCAAGTGCATGTCAGAAAAGTTATTCATCTGTCCTGAAATGCACGACTAAATGTTCCAGTAAAAAGACTGAAAAATTTAGTTCCATGGCCCCATTAATTTTATCGGACCTAATTACATATTGTACCTTGTTGAGGGGGTTCCTTCAGATGTCACTTATTACGCATAATGGAGTAACTCTTCACTGAGAGTTAATTTCTGGAAGTAAATTCATCCAGAAAAACAGTTTAAGTCCTTTCTGGCTGTAATTGGAGAAAAGCAGTCACATAGCGTAGGCTGTAGGCTAAATTATTTAGGGACAGAAGAGAATCAAAGTTGGTTTGGTTGGTTTTTTCAGAGAATTATTTCAAAGGAATGACTGAGTTCTGTATCTCTGACTTACTGACACAATAGCCAGTAAGTGGTCTAGCACTCGACAATGGCCAATTAATTTTTTTTAATGCATCTTTCCAATAACATGCAGAGATCTCATTTAGTAGGTCATGGATTACTAAGAATGAACCTTAAAGGTATTGCCATTGGTCTTACTCTGAAAGCTCTGAAGAACTGTGCACCTGCAGATAACTACGATTTCAGCCACACTCCTTTTCCATTCACATGCAATAGCTCAATATATAAAAAAGTCCTTAGGAAAAGATATGAAACTATTTCCTAGGCATGTACAACAACTAGAATTTAGGAATAACTGAAGTCAGATCATACCTATTATGTTGAATTCAAGACTGCAAAAGTAATTAGCCCTTCTTATGATCAATTCAGGCAAATTCCTTTGAAACTTCTAAGATAATGTATCCATATGTTAGTATATATGTAAATGAAAGGCTTATGAATGAACAGGGCAAAAAAGTTATACCTAAGTGATAGCAATTCTGATAAATTTCAATCAGTTCTTGATCCATCTGCCTCCACCATCATGTTTGTTACAGTATTTGGGTTTTTTTTTTAATATTAGATCTTATAACATTCATGTATTTTCTAAGGTACAGAGTGTCATCATGTTTTCTTTCTTACTCCTATTTGAAGAAATATTTTAATGTCTTGTAAACCATTGGGAGATTTTATTCTACTCTTAATTGAATTTAAGTAGGTGTATTTGAAATAAGTGATGGTACTTTTGGAGAGCTGCAGACATGATGGCTTGGATCCAGCTTCCATTGAAGTAAATGGAAACACTTCAATTGATTTTATGGGCTTGGATTTGATCCAAGGTATACTTTGACTTAATTGGACTATTCCTGGGAGTAAGTGCAGAATCTACTTGGATACTCGTATGCAATGAGTATTTGTAAGATCTAGTCCTTAGAAGTGAGCATCTGAGAGACAAGAAGAGCCACTCCCATGGTGCAACTAGTTAAAAATTACAAGAAATAAGAACTGTAAAAGTTTTGCAAGAGTAAGAATATTTTTATATTAATGTAGCAGAACATCAGGAATTTACCATTCACATTTCTGTGAAACTCCAGCATAAATCTTTACTTTTTCACATGTTATTAGAAGCTGAACTCCCAAGGGATTTTAAAAATAGATATAAAACTTGGTCTTATAAGACTTGTCTTGTAGCTACCTATAGTAATTTCTTGGTATAGTTATTTAATGATATAAAACAATCACTATACACTCTCTTTCACTCCTGTGATACCTGTTTCTGTCTTTACCATCCGTGATAAGATCATCAGTATAGATAAAATACTGAAAATATGGCTTATTATAATCTCAATCATAATTGTTAGGCTATATTAATCTGAAGCTGTTTCTACAGAGCTGTGACACAATGCCTTTCCTGATTCCCTACCCACTGCAAATGTGAAATGCCTTCAAAACGATTCATTATCAGCCATCTCCATATGGTCTTTAAAGAAAAGCTCTTTAAAGAGTTTGGCAATATCTGTGTTAATTTCCAATATATATCTTTTTTTTTTTCCTTTTGAAACAATGGTGTTCTGCCCTCAAAGTTTAACTTTGTTTCACAACGAAAAATTAAACAAGATTGAAAGGTGTTTAATAGTTACTGAAAAACCCAGAGTTTTCTGACCTTCTCTTTCGAGATACCACAGATCTTAACCAGTGTTCCCAAAAGCTCTGAAAGTGCCACATATTCCGCTGTGGCACAAGAAAACTCAGGCACCAGCTACAGTTGTGGAGAGCTAGTACTGAACATTGATGCCATTGCATTTGTGAATAACAAATCTGCCTGAGCCACAGTGGGGTGCACATTTCATTGCAATAAAAACCTCACCTGGCTGAAAGCACCACTGGTTAGACTGGGGCAGAAACCTGCCTGCTGCCAGAAAACTCTGTTCCATGATGTTTGGCCCGCATGCGCAGTCATGCACCATCTGATCGCTTTGCCACCAGCTCTGCCCAAGTACCTTTGTCACTTCTGCTCAGTCAGTTCTGTGCCACTGCTAATTCATCATGAGATGGACTGCTGTCACACCAGCCATCCAGATGTAAAGTTGTAGCCAATCACAACCTCCCCAAAGTGCAGCACCTTAAAAAACCCCGCTGCATAACAAAACCTTATACAACCCAAACCTCTCTAGAAAGCCATCATTTAAATCCCTCCTCTGTGAGGAACTTTGGCAACATGACTGCACTAGGCTGAGACACAGGGTGACCTGTTGGCTCCAGATATATTCAGCCAACTGTCCATGGAAGTTAAACATGAATACGGCTATTAAAGAATTGCAACAAAACAACAGAATTCAGCAGTACAAAGGTGGGAAAAAAAGTTCCAGAAGGAGAAATTGCATCTGTTTGAATGGCAGAGAAAGAAATTCAGTTCAGTGCAAAATTACTCCTAGCCTTGGCTTTACAATTTGCTTGTTTTTCCTATCTTTCCCTGCCCAGCTATTCTATCTACTCTCTCTTTCCTTCAGTCCTTTTAATTCTTTTCAATTTGAAAGGATCTCCCAGTTCCTTCTCACTAATGCTACCTTATATATCAAGGTATTTTCCACACTGTTTGTGGCTCTCCATTTATTTCCCCTTGTATATTCTGTCTTTTTGGATTTTGGAAGAGCTATGATAACATAAATTACTGAAGAGGCAGGTTACATTGTTATTATGAAGTAACTCAGCTCTGCACTGCATCTAACCAAAGTAGTTAGGTGCAAGGGAAATCTGCATGTGTTACCTACATAGCCAGTGATCCCTGCAGCCCTTCCCCCCCCCCCCAATTCTCCTTTAAAACCTCAAAAAATAATAGTATTTGGTATGCTATGGATACATTTCCTCTCATATAATTCAGACAGAAAACTTTTCTGAGCAAAATCAAGGCTACAATATAATGTAATAAGAAAGTCGCATCCCTTTTCAAGATGTCCAGTGTTTCTTACAAGTCATATAGCACAGAATTAACTGATGTCCAGCTCTCCTATGCCAAATATGTCAGTATAATGTGTATTTCAAAGCATTTACATCTGTTATTTTTCCAAATTTTATGCATTGGATTGAGTTCATCTAAAAAAGCCTTCAATTTAACAGTATTAACAATGTAGTAAATAGACCACTTTATTTCTCTTTAAGACTTTTCCCAGCTGTGCTCTAAGGTCTAGCAATTAACAGAGTTTAAGGATAATCACAATAATCTGGTAAAATTGGAGTTAGGTGCCAAAAATTACAATAATAAGAGACAGTAAAGATGCAAATTAAGAGCTGCAAATTGCAGTGACCCATGACTAGAACTGGCTTAATCTGAGTTGCATTGTAGCTGAACTGTACTTTGTTAATGTCATGCAGGCACTGACACATGAACAAGCAGGTAAAACAACATGACAAGGATTAAAGGACAAAATTACTGGGCTACTTAATACATGGCTTTTAATGCACTACAGTTATATGCATAACAGGCTAAGTGGTAATACTGTTCTCTTTATATTCCTTTCTGTGGCTACAGAATACACAATCTTCCATTAAATGGCTGTGTAACAATGACCAACCATTTAAGCTTTCTACCCATAATTTGCATGTTGACCTTGCACATATTAAGAAGGCTGGTATCCAAAAAACCCTTGAACAAGGTCATCATATGCTTCCCGAAACCTTGCTTCCATTTCTATTTTTCTTGCTATGGCAATAAATATGTAAATTTGACAAAATTTTAACATTGGGAACGTATGAAAAACAAGAACCTCCCCCCTTTAGAAATATCACGTGAAAAGTGAATACTGTAGCTATGGCCATGGAGTATGCAGCCAAAAAGTCTGATAAGACCACCAGGCTTGAGCCTCCAGGTGTGTCAGGCCAGTCTACCCAGACAGAGTACTTTTATGCTATAGCACTGCAGTGCTTTAGAGACTTAATGCAAGCTGAAGGGAAATAACAGGAGATACCAAGTGTCATCAACGCACAGCTGTCAAGAAACCAATGGGCAATGTCTGTTGCCACATGTCCAGCAGCTGATTTTCACTCAGCACTGTAAAGGGAATGAAACTCCTCAAGATTCCTGTTGCTCTACACGGAGAGAAAGTCTTTCCAGAACTTCAGTATATTCACCAGCTTTACCTGGAGCAAGACACACAAGCCAGGCAGTTAAGAAAGCAAAATGCCTGCACTATCACTAGCTGCTTCTTCTCGTTCTGTAGCAGATACATCATAAATTTGCGATACGAAAAAGTATGAGGAAACAACCTGCAGAATTATTTGAGCATCAAAATTTAGAAACAACAACACATCCAAGTTCTGCAGCTCTGGAGTAAGATTACTGATTCTTTTTAGAGACTGATAGCGAAATTGTAGGCCTGTGCAGCACTTAAGAAGGGAGTGATAGGGAAGATATGCAGGTTCATCACAAATACCACAAGAGAGCATAGTGATTATTTAATTTACCATTTCCCCAGGAGCCACAATTTCTCTGGGAAGATAGAGTAAACTACCTCTTAGAATGATAAATCAGTGACTCCAAGGAATTGCAAGGTCAATTCAAGTATCTTCTCTTCTAATTAAGCTCATCTAATTTCTCTGTTGAATTTGAATATGAATTTGAGTTGTCATATGAAAGAGGACAGAAATAGCCCTCACAAGCCTTTTCCATATCCAATCACATTTGGTTGTAATAAACATTTGTACCAGCTTGTAATAAAATTCTGTAATCTGATACAGTGTCTCTACATATCATCAGCATCTAGTAATTGCTGTTACTTAAGCTCTGGTCTTGCAAACAGTTATGACTATTAAGATAGTGCTGTAACTTTAAAAACATCAGGCTTATTTAATTAAATGACACTACCGATGTGAGTGACTTCAGAATTGGCATGTCAGCAACAGAAAGCCAATATGGCAAAACAGCATTAAGGAAAATTGATGATCCCTAAGTCTATCTTAGATCAATCCTACTTTAACAGACAAGATTTTCCCTTCATATTCCCTGGAGTTCATATGGATAAGTTTACATAGAAGATCACCTTATTTTCTGAAGTATTATGTTGACAATATTATTTCCTCACAAACTAAAACTTGAGCAAAATTAGAGAAAATTGAAAACTAGATGAACAATTAACCGAATTAGCTTGCAAAGACCTACAGCTTCTTTCTTAAAATGTCTAATAAAATTGTAAATTATGCATTTATGAGAAGGAAGTTTTCAATTCCAACAGCTGGACTGCCTGAATAAAGTCTCACTTGTACTTTGTTCCTAAGATGGGGGGAAAAAAAAAAGGCAAGAATTTCTTTTGTTTTTCAGAACTGGAAAAGGGTAAACAAAATCTTTCAAACAGTACTTTCAAGGATTAATCACTCAAACTATAAGAAAAAAAAAAAGTGTCATTATCAGATAAAACTGGAGCATCTACCAGTAAGAAAATAGTACTTTCCTAAAAAGAATTAGTTAAAAAAAAAACAATCCAAAGATAATGTAGTCCATTAAACCTGATGATGTATTTTGATGGAAAGCAGCTCAAATTCAGGCCCCAAAACCTAGGTCAATGAGACTGAATATTCAGGACCTGGTTTTTATAGAGCACTGTTGGGCAAAATTGACAGAAACTGTCACATAATATGCAACTTTGTTCTTTTCTTCTGAATAGTATGACATTTCAAGAAAGAAGCAATATCAGCATCACAAAACATGCACAGTATTCATTCTGAGTTAGTACAGTTTGAAGTCAACACTGAACTCCACAGCTTTTTTTCTTTTTTAATTTCTTTTTTTTTTTTTTTTCTAAATGGGTAATTTTATGGTAATCACAACACAAAGGCTTTGTAAGAGCAACTCCCCATTAAAAGTTTCTATGCTGGTTCAGATATTTGGTAGCATGACATGGTGTTCTGATTTCACTTAAGCTATTGCCTTATTATTTGGATCTGCCTACCTCTATTTGATAATGGTAATAGGCTTATTATGGTTCTCCCGTAGTTAAAGACAAAGCATTCACACCGAGTCTCTCATCTAATTTGAGAAAGAGCATTTGATTTGGCAATTTAGACATACATTTTTGCTTTCCTAACCAAGAGACAGTCCATCAATCTTACAGTTTATTGGATATAGTAAAATCTAGCTTAAATTTGTACAATTAAAGTGGTCACTGCTACAAAATAGAGGTCAAACATGTACTTTTTTTTTTTAACCTTTTTACAGTGGAAGGATTATCTTATCCTTTTATTCTTGAGGTGAGAACATTCAAACCACTGAAACAGAAGGAGGGCAGCCATGCCAAATTCTAGGCAATTCTGTTACCTTAAGTGGAGTTCTTACCTTGACAACATATTTTATTCTTTGGGTAGAAACCCATCTACAGCTCTGCCTGCCTTACAGGTGAATTATGCCAAACTTATTGGAGCAGCTTGTATTACTTTGATGTTCAGCTGCTGTCATTTTCAACAGTGAACTAGGACTTTATCAAATCTTAAAAGTCTGCAGAGATTCAACATTCATTAAAAAAAAAAAGCAAACAAAAAAACCAAAACAAGCCCACTGCACCTTTGTTCCCTACAATAGGTAGTAGCTGAATTTATTACAGCAACCCTTTTATATTTACTACATTCCAGCATTTACTTTTACTAATATCTTTTTTTTTTCTGGCACAAAGCCATGATGTTATTGCTTTATATTCCTAGTCAGTGTTCACCCAGCTGTAAAATAAATTATGTGAGCTATTTTAGAAACACTGAAGTGGCAAAATACTACAATAGAAAATATAGTAAAATGTTGCCTTTTTAATAATCCAAATCAGACTTGCCAGAAAGTATAGCTAGAGCAAAATTATTGTTGCATATGAAAGCCATTCTCAGGAATAGAAAAGGCAATATTTGGATTCTGAAGTGCTAAATAAGCTATAAAACTTTATCACTCTGTATTTAAACTTCTTATTCTCTGACAAGCAAAGTTACTTTCTCTCTGGAAGAACAGAGAAGCCTCAAAGAGCCACATGTTTCTGTAAGAAAACATCAATTATAGTTCACCAAAATTTTTTGGAAGGCAAAGAAGGGAATCTCCTTTTTGCTGCTCTCCTTCCCTTCTCCCTGATTCCAGAAGAGAAACATACTGTCTCTTAAATAGGCCATGGAGCTTCCCTGTAATAGATTTCAACTGTCAAACCTCCACTTTGCAGCAAGATATTATCAGATAACATACAGCTTCACATACTGGAAAAAATTGCTTTCCTTCTGGAGCTTCCGATCCACCTACACCATCCAGTAAGCCCTGTGAAAAGAGTAAGATAGAAAAGGGCTTTATTGCCATGACTGTGGTGAATCCAAAGCTATTACTTTCCAGCCATCTGAATGACATACTTAGGTAAGGTGGAATAGAGAAAAACCAACCAAAGGAGTCACTACTTATTCAATTGTCATTAACATAGCACATGTATTTATTTTGAAGTCATATATGAACAGAGTTTATTTACTCTGTAAACATAAAGCTCAATAAAGCTGGTGACAATTTCAAGCGTAATTTTAAACTATCGAATTCGTGGTAGCCATATATATCACTTTGCTGATGTTCTGTGAACCACTAACACAGAATAAGAAACTCTATCTCCTCAACTGATGGGAATTTTTATAGTTGCAAAAAAAGACAGTTTAGATAATCCATTCTACTCTTAATAATAACAGAGCATTTCATGGCTTAAAAAATGTCCAGAGTCAGGCATTCTCATCTTTGCTACCTGTTTAAGCATTCCTGTTGTCCTGAAAAGACTCTGAGTGAACACATACTCTAACAAGGATTTTAACAGTTCCCTTTAAAATTTGCTATTACGTTTCATAAGCTAGTGGTTTTGCCCCCTGTTGATCAGATAGCAATGAAGTCCGGTGAGAAAAGAACTCTGCAAACTGGAAGACCAAATTGTTCATTTAACACAAAGGAATGCTTTGATTGCTGACTCATCGTCTGGCAGTGTGCATTACGTATCTTACCCCACCACTGTTTACAAGAGCTCTTTCAGTGATCAAGGCAAGGAGGCATCTTTTGCCCCTTTTCTAACTGTTGGAAAAAAAGAAAAGAAAAAAAAGTTGAGCAGACTCTCATTTTGTGGTTGGCAAGGGAACAACAATAGGTTTCTAACACTCCTTTCCCTAGGGAGGCTAGGGAGACCAAGTTCTTTCATTTCTACCAGTTGCCAGAGAGAAACGTATCACAGGTGACTGCTCTCTTGTACATATGGTGTTAGCTCTGCTTGTTTGTATATTCACTAGAACGAATGACACACCTGAGTCTCCTCATGTGCATACCCAGGGAGTTAATGCCACCAGCCTGCAGAAATCATACACCTGGCTAGAAAAGAAATGTACAAAATCCACTGCATTGAGATGAGATCCTATGGGGTTCTACTTCAATTAATGGCACACTCATATGCGTTTTGAGCAATTTTTATTTCTTTAACTGGTGTGACATTTCAGCTGACTTAAAAATCTAAATTTATTTCACTAGGCTACCAAGCTACCAGAACTGATGAATTAGAAACAATTTTCACTTGTTTAGCTATTTCAGAAAGTACCATAAAGGACAGCACTGTAGGATGAAAATTTATGTACTCAGGAAAGTGGAGAAAGACATACTGCTATTTGGATTCCAAGTTCCACAAGGTAATTTAGAAAACACATTGCACTGTTATTTTGAAGAGGCATAAAGATTCCACAGGGGGGCATTTTATAGTCTAATACGCTTTTTGTCTTAATACAAGACCTTCTACAGGAACAGCAGTTTATCAGGCTCAAGTAACCAGAAACAAAACTAAACCAGAAACTCAAACAATTTTTAATTTTATTTTTAAAGTCTTGGTAAAGGAAAAAGCAAAGATGGTGTTCTCCATACAGGCTCTGTAACTTTGAACAAGGGTGAAGCACAGCTGTGCCTTTCCTTTATTTGATCTTTGCTTTGCAATGGAGATTAGAATTTTAATATTGTAGTAGTCACCTGCTGTAGTGGAGGGGAAGAAATTTCCTTTAACATAGAGTGACCTTGGAGAGACATGCATCAACACAAGAAAACAAAAATGCAAGATGAAATCCCACGCCTAAATGAGGAACTTTCTCGGTCTGCCATGCTGCAGAGCTACTATAAGTTTCCAGTTCTGCCAGAGCACTTGGGTGAGCTGCATTACACTTTCAGACATAAGCAGTCAGACTGCCTCATAACATTTCTATCCCACACTGGGAACCTCTTGAGGACCAAGCCTGCACTGTAGTTAACAGTCCAGTTCTTTCAAAATAAGAAATGTTGGCCAGCCTAGCTTCAGATACAATTCAATAGCCAGTACTATCCCAAAAGTCAACTCGGCAGTATGAAAACAAATTTTGGATTCTAGATTATTTGCCTCCACCAAGCAGAACACAAATCTAATGTCAGCACTTACCAGCAGCCCCTGCTGGGTTAGATTTACACTTACATGCAGCAACATCGCCACATTTCAAAGTCAGTTTTGCTGTCCTTTCCAAAACACAGTTTATTTTAGCTTAGTTACATTTATTGACTTATTCTTCTACCACAAGACCCTTCAATCATTAGCTTCATCATTATAGAGGGTGCAGCTTATCCTCTCCAGAGGTCATTCTACAACCCATTTAATCTAAAGCCAACACCTTCTGTTGATCTGAACCCTAACTTCATCCTAAAGTTTACCATTCATTGCAAACAGATGGGTTAGATATAGCTACAAGGCTTGTGTTGATGCTATGCTTAAACTAGCAGCTCCTTCTGAATGTAGCTATCCTGTAACTGCCAGAACATCCTAAACCACACCCATCACCCCAGCATCAGGCCAGGCCCCTCTATGGTGCTGGCCTGATGTTTTATCTGTCAAAGGCATGAACTTAAGGGGACAATGTTGGTAGCATGATCTGTAAAAAGAACCCTTATTTAGGTTTACTTAGAGCTTAATTTAAAGCCAGGCTTAATCTGTTTCACTGACTCCTTACTGGAGTATAAACAGATCATTTACACCTGTCCCTCTTTTTCTAAATTTGGTATCAGCAGAGCTATACTGTTGTAGATGAGCTGAGATCCAGTTTGTTAACCATACAGCTCATTTGCTGTGAGCACTGTGGAGTAAAAAGAAGCTTTAAAGAAAATACTGGAAATAATTTATCTTATTATAGGGTGCTTGGGTCTGTTCTGTAAAACAGAAAAGGAATGAAGACATGTTCTATCTGGATTTAATTAGGCGGTGCAGTGCCTGGAGGAAACTACCACAAAAGCAGCTAGTGAAAAGTTCTCGAGCGAAACTGGGAGAGCACGCAAGGGAAGGAGGTTCATGTATAACTCTCTTCTTGATTACGTCTGTGTGGATCTCTCTTTGGGATGTAAGCTACCCATCTAAGGACTCAGACTCTCCAAGTGCATAGTGCTAGAAGCCTACCTATTGTACATAAGGATTTAGATTATGACCTCATTAAATGTCACACCCTTTTGCTTTTTGGCTAAGTTCCTTAATGCACTAAGAATTTAAAGATTAGCTGTGTTGTGTGTAATGATAAACTATACCAGATAACAGCTGATATGCCTGTAAAAGTCTATGATCAAATACTCAACTGGTTGTGAAGGGTTAGAGAAATATTTGCCTGGATCAAACTTGTGCAAGGGTATTTGTGCAACCAAATGTGTTTGTCAAATTTGCTGGATTTCTGAGGCAATTTGGCAAGCGAAATGGGGCAGCACTATCCCAACAGGTTTAGATTTTGCAAGCCATTTATAAGAGTTCTGTGCATCATTGAAGAACAGCAGTTGCAGCAGTGTTATTGCTGGTATAGCTGTAGGGATACTCCTCAGCACATGAACTACAGGCAAGAATTATTCCCTACATCACATCAAATCTGTATGTGTGCACTGGCAAAATTCTGTCCAAGTTACACCTAGGCAACTCTTCTGACTTACTTATTCCAGACACTGGTTATCCAATAAGTCTACTCAAATGTCTGGCCAGCAGTTGGCAAACACAATACAGTTGCTATACTTCACTGAGATGCAACCAGAGAATAATGGAAGGACTTGCTTACATCCTGACAGATGTCAGCTTTTCTACACCCTATCCTCAATCTATTCTTAATGCATTAGTTTCTAATGTGCCCATGCAGCTGGGTGCACAAGTTAATGAGAAACATTCTTCTTCACATTAAGAAAATGTCTCAGTATGTAGTGGTCTTTTCTACATATCCAAATATCTCACCATTTTTGCACATCACCTGAGTAGACCATAGAGTGATGCACCCTACTGTGCCCCAGAGAGTCCTGTAAATTTCAGTAGCATCTACAAGATGCAGGAAAAAAAGGAAATTTTGGGGAGGGTGTATTGGTTTTATGTGGCAAGGTTTTGGTAGCGGGGGGGGGGTTACAGGGGTGGCTCCTGTAAGAAGCTGCTGGAAGCTTCCCCTGTGTTCGAGAGAGAGCGAGCCTATACCAGCTGGCTCTAAGATGGACCCGCCGCCGGCCAAGGCCGAGCCAATCAGTGATAGTGGTAACGCCTCAGTGATAACATTTTTAAGACGGAAAAAAAAGTTGGGACACGGAAAACAGCCACCGGAGAGAGGAGTGAGAACATGTAAGAGAAACAACCCTGCAGACACCAAGGTCAGTGCAGAAGGAGGGGGAGGAGATGCTCCAGGCGCCAGAGCGAAGATTCCCCTGCAGCCCGTGGTGAAGACCATGGTGAGGCAGGCTGTCCCCCTGCAGTCCAGGGAGGGCCACGGTGGAGCAGATCTCCACCTGCAGCCCGGGGAGGACCCCACGCCAGAGCAGGTGGATGCCCGAAGGAGGCTGTGACCCTGTGGGAACCCGGCACTGGAGCAGGCTCCTGGCAGGACCTGCAGATCCATGGAGAGAGGAGCCCACGGAGCAGGTTTTTCTGGCAGGACTTGTGACCCCGTGGGGGACCCACGCTGGAGCAGTGTCCTCCTGAAGGACTGCACACCATGGAAAGGACCCATGCTGGAGCAGTTCGTGAAGAACTGCAGCCCGTGGGAATGACCCACGTTGGAGAAAGTTCATGGAGGACTGCCTCCCGTGGGTGGGACCCCACGCTGGAGCAGGGGAAGAGTGTGATGAGCCCTCACCCTGAGGAGGTGAAGTGGCAGAAAATAACATGTGATGACCGTAAACCCCATCCCTGTCCCCCTTGTGCCACTGGGGGGGCTTGGTGGAGAAATCCGGGAATGAAGTTGTGCGCGGGAAGAAGGGAGGGGTGGAGGGAAGGTGTCCTGAGATTTCGTTTTATTTCTCATTTGCCTTACTCTGGTTGATTTGTAATAAATTGAGCTAATTTTCCCCAAGCTGAGTCTGTTTTGCCCGTGACGGTAATTAGTGAATGATCTCTCCTGTCCTTATCTCGACCCGCAAGTTTCTTGTTATATTTTTCTCTCCCCGTCCAGCTGAGGATGGGGGAGTGATAGAACGGCTTTGGTGGGCACCTGGCGTCCAGCCAGGGTCAACCCATCATAGAGGGGTATGTTAACTGCATTCAAAGCCTACCGTTACAAAGTGGTATGTTTTGAGGGATTACAGAGAAAATGACACAACAGCAAAACTGTGTAGACATTTTTCTAACCCATGAAAAAGACAATTATGTAGGATTTTTGGAGGACAACTGATAACCCTGTAGCTGATTTTTTTCCACCTGTGGAAATACGGATAATCGAGGGACCTGAGTAGCTACTATGTGAACAAAGAACACTATTTCTTGTACCTGGATATGGTGGCATACCAGACTCTCTGATCTAGAAAAGCACAGCTATAAGATCTTTGCCATGTAATTTCCCCCTCTCACAGACACCCTCTGTCTCCCCACCCCCATTACCCCCAAATCATCTGACTTCTGAGCAATTTGGTTCCTGGCAGCTGTGGATACTTTGGTGGTATCTGCTGCGTCTAACAGTTTCTTCCTGACTTCTTCAATCAATCAATGTCAAACCTGAAAGCACAACGATGTGTGCTCTCTTTGGGTACCCAATCAGTCTGAAATGGTACATTTGTGAAACAAGCAAAGCTCTTCAACATGAGGCCTGGGAAGATAGGAACACGTACAGGGTGTCATCAATCAATGAATTCTCCTGCAGGTACAACATCATTTGTCAGAATGTCCATTTTCCTGAAAGCAGCTCCAGGATTTAAAAATGAAACTAAATGCATTCTGAAAACAAGATTACTTATGACAGTTTGTCTCTCTTTTCAATAGCGTGATATTCATATTTCAGATCTGCACCACTTATTTTAATAGCATAAATTGATTGAATTCTCTCTAGAAACTGGGGGAAGGGGTATGCAGCTAAGCTGTCCAAAGGCCTGTTCCTATATCCAGAGTCCCACAGCACATACCAATGAGGAGAAAAGCTTTTACCGTTGGTGCTTTTAAGAAGTCTTTTCTATTGTACAAATAGTTTGCTAAAGTTCTGCTTCTTCTAGGAGATTCTCAGTTATGAATGTACTATGAAGAAAATCCTGAGCATGTAAGAGAGCCTCACTAGGCCAGCCCTTGCTAATACTCAAGTCTGCTTTGACCCACTTCAGGAGAAAACACATGTGAATTCAAGGAAAGGCATTAGGCAGTGGTTTGCATTGTCGGGCAACCGTTACCTCAGATTCATTCCAGTGAGTACATGTATAGAAAGAAGGCATAAACTCCTTTATGGGCCCCAAACTTTGTTGCAAGGTGTCACTAAGATCTGTGTAACCAAAATGAGAATGAGGATCTCCTGGTTCTTTACACAAAGGACTATTATTTTTCCATAGAAGACTCTCTTAGCTCCTCTTTTTCATCCTCTGGCTGAGAATGAAGCACAGCTTTTCTTTCTTGGCTGACTGCAGTATTACTCTGAAGTACCAGAGAACAGCAATTAGATCATGTCTACATGGAAACTTTTAATTGGACTGAAACTGGGTCAAAAACAATAGCTGTACTCTTCAGCAGTCTTCCTGTTTCAAAGCTGAATTTGCAAATTTTTTTTAATTCCTTTCATGCTGCAAAATCAACATTTTAAAAACTGTGTGGGTTACAAGGTTAACCTGTGCATTGAACAGACACTTTACAGTGAGTGCAACAGGTCAGCTGAGGAGAAACAAAACCATGTTTAATGTGCGCATTTCTGAAATCCAAAATCAGAGGTAATGGAATAAAAAAAGTTTTTTTTTTTCCTGGGGGACTGTAGTGCTTGGGCCAGGCCTGGGACCTGGATACAGAAGACAGAATTGTTTTCAGATCCTTTTGTTTTGCTTTAACAATATGATGAAGGTTGCTTTACTGCAGAAGTCTGCTGGTTTAGTTTTGGCTCCTAATACAACTGATCTACAGAGATCTCTTTCCACAGACTGGTGTGCAGATGGTGACGAGTCAGGACAGGCTTTCACTGAGATGCTCCCTCAAAGCTCTGGCTCAGCCAGACCCACCATGCTTTATTTATCACCAGAGGTTTTCTGTATCACTTTTTCTTTTGCTCTCAAATTTAGTTAAATACCTTTATTTTCTATGTTAAAACACATAGATCAAACTGGACAAAATGTAGCAAAACATTTCCAACATCCAGGGGCAATCTCCTGTCAGGTTTCTTTCAGTTGCAACAATAGCAATTAGGCCCATGCTAAAAGGCTTTATTCAGAGCTGATGAGGACCTAATCCTGATGCCAATGGAATTACTGTCCTCTTGTGTGGGTGAAACAAGAACAAAATTTGCTTTTAAGTCAAGTGGGAAAATTATCTTCAGTGGGTTTTGGCCTGGGTCCATAGGCTTTGTTTTTTGAGGCCTGGTGTGAGGGAGAACCTTTTTTGTTGTTTATTCCTTGTGAAAGTTCAAAGGTGTAATAAGTCATGCCAGCTTGAAAAATAAAGCCTAATATGCAGAAATGATTGAAATGTTAAACTGCTATAAATTGTAGACATTATGAAGTGCTAAATTCAGCACTGCTTACGGTCTTTTATTATCTGTCAATTGCATGAGCATGTGAGTAATTTCAGTTCTCTGTTCATTAATGCCTCAGCACTCACACTGTCAGGTTGCGCTTCGCTCCGTACAAAACCAGTGTAAGGAAGGGTGTTATTCTGAGCTATGACTTATCACATCATGTCATTTGGCTTTTTCTCCACTGCCTTTGCAATACAGTTTCTCAGGCAATCAGCAAGAACATAACAGTGTTTCAGACATGTGAAAGAAGATAAGGACTATGCTTTAATTAGGTGAGATGTTTATGAATTTATCTCATTCAGGAATGACTGACTACATCTTAGTCAATGCAGCTGTGATTCTTCTTTAATTATTTCTATGAGGCAAAGGATTTTCATAGCCCCAAGCCTTATCACAGCTGGCTTTGAGCTCACCCTTGAGAAACTTGTCCTCCCTGCATGGACAAGGCCCATACAGAGGGCTGTTTCCTTGCAGTAGCAGTCATGAGGAGCCCTAGCTTTCTTCCACTAGCTCTTGGTGTTGTCCAACAAGTGGATTTGTTACCTGGTGTGCAACGAGCCAATAATCACGCACTTGGGAGAGATATTATTTATTTCATATTTGCACAAAGATGGATGCTAGATGGTAATTCCACAAAGCTAGCACACCCTGCAGTTAAATAAGTAAGCAATTTATATTGACCCACTTAATTTCCAGAGAAGTCCTTCACCAGAATCATTATTGGTAGTCGCTTATCTGCCATCATTTCTATCGGGCTAAAGTTTTCCTGTTTGAATTAAAGGTACAGTGTTCTTTTATTCTACAGCACATGCTCAAGGGGTAGGGGGAGGGGGTAAGTCTTCTAGGTCTTGAATTGAGTCAGTGGTCGCGATTTCCCCCTGCTGCCTTTACTTTTCCCCTAGTTCATGCTTCTTTGGCAATCACTGGGCCTGCAGTGCCTTCTGGAGCAGGATGTTTCCTTTTTATCAGCCTTTAGTTCCTTCTTCAAGGGTATAGTTGCTGGCAAAGCCTGCATGGTTTATACAAAGTAACCAGGCCTACATAGTGAAACTATTGGGTAATGGTCCTCCTTAAAGGACAATGCATCATGGTTAACCCTAAATTGAGCAGTATCACCACAGTTAGGCTGTAACTCAAACATATGACTACACTGGGAGATGCTTCCTTTTGAATTGATACCTAGTTTTTCAAGAGACTGGATCATCACTACTTAGGGCAATACCACCACAACCAGAACATCATCTCCCTACCTCCTGCCTGCCTGTGGATGTGGCTGGAAAACTCTTCCCACACAGCCTTGCTGTCTGTAAAAAGTTCCTTTCCAGCAGCCCCCAGGACAGATCCTTCCCTTTACGGCATATCAGGGAAGGAAGATAAAAGCAGTCCATCTAGACATGGAAGGGAGCACAGGTTGGAGACACAGCGCTTGCACCCCCCTTCCACCACACACAGTGTGCTGGGGCTGATGATTGCCACAAGCCTGTCCATACAAATGCAAAGCTTTCCAACCAACTCCTGGAGGAGAGACCCCACAAAAGAAGTAAATCACTCTTTCTGTGACAGTCTAGAAACACCTCCTCATCTTATTACTAAGGATTCAGGCATCATATTGTAACCAAAACCGAAGAGAAATATTTGGTGCCTGAAAAACATGCCCTTTTTTCTCAACTTCCTTCCTGCCATATCTAGTGGTATAGTTCATAAAAATGCAGATAAACAAGAAACCTGCCTCTAACGTCACCAGAGAGCTTTCATCCACCTCACTGACAGACATGAAACACGTGAACTTTTTTCTGGCCTAACCTACCACATGCCACTGCCTACTCTTGTTCTGGATTTGCAGGTTCCATCTTTGTGTGTTTCCTCTCCTGCAAAAATCCTGAATGTTGCCGGGGCAGGATAATGGGAGAAGAACAAATCTCGGTAATACACAGAGTTATATTAATCTTTAACACAGAAAAGCAGAAACTAGTCAGCTATTACAGCTTCTAGATGGGCACAGAGCTTTATTACAGTGTCCTG
>NW_010972687.1:12269738-12329832 GCF_000737465.1 Haliaeetus leucocephalus | reverse complement strand
GCAGCTGTGTGGTACTTAATTGCCAGCTGGGATTAAACCATGACATACAGCAAACTCCACCTACTGTGGCACTACTCAGTTAGAGGCTGGAATTTCTTTTTTAAAAGGGATCTTGTTAGGCACAAAGGCTGGTACTCTCAGGCCCATCAAATTCCAGTATAAACTTACCAGCACACCATAGGAGCCTGGATGACACACTGTCCTTAGTTTGAGAAGAATACAAATGGAACAACATGACTGGGAGATGGCTAGAACAATGCTCTTGCTTAGACTCCCATGGTACCAATCATCATAATAGCTAGGCACTAGTACTAAACAGACATGAAGACATAAATCTCTTGTTTATCTGACATATGTAATTTGTTACTCCGATAGCACAATAACCACATGGCAATTTATTGTGGCAATTTTTTTAATCTTAACTTCCCTGCCAATCAGAGTTTGCACTGTGACTATTGGCTGTATTTTAAAATAAAGCTGGATTATAAAGCTGGATTGTCATGATCCAGTTTTTGCAGTACTTAGAAAGACAGTTCCTAGGAAACTAGGGAAAACAAAGAGCTGTATGTGATAAAAAAATACAGAAACTTCTGAAGGAATTCTGGCTAGAAGAGAAAGTAAGTATAGTGAAAATGAAACTGAAGGCTTTGTTACTTGTAGTAGGTAAAATTATCTCACTAAAACCTGTATACCTTTAATTCACAAAAAGAATTTTTTGTCAAGTTCAGAAGGAGCAGTAGAGCACGCTTTGGATGTTTCAAACTACAATCACTATCATACAGGGCTCAACAATATATGCAAGCGAAAAGTGATTCTCTCCACTCCTACAGAATATTTATTAAATTAATGCATTGAATGAATACATAGTAGAGGCTTGAGCCATTTGTACAGTATCAGGAGCAATTAATTTTGGACAGACAATTTTAAAAAGAAATCCAGCATTACAATATTACCCCCCCTGCTGTATCGCATTTTCTCAGTTTTGCAGTATAGACTTCTCTCACTTCAAATTAGCACTAGCCTCTGCAAATTTCTTCCAAACTCTAGCAGTGAGTTTATTTGTTATTCTCCTAACAGTGATTGCCTTAAAAAGTCACTTAATTAGCTAAATCTGTTGCGCCATTTTTAGCTGCCACTGGTAAAGATCCTAGAGAGGTGACAGTCTGGTTTTAATAACCAACATTGACGTGGGGATTCATCAAGTGACAGGAACAAATGGATAAGGTGAACAAATGTAACCTGGAAGTCAGGAGGAATATTTCTGTACACAAAACCAGAAATTCCAGTTTATAATTATGTGGTTTTATTTTACCCATTACTGACATCTTGAAGCTCATTAATTTCAATGTGGCCTCCTTTTTTTGAAGGGCACTGCAATAGAAATGGTATTTGATTTGAAATTTATTTTTCTCTGTCAGGGCATAAGACTCAAAAACTGAATCTCTGAACAAAGATTTTTGCTGGATTTTACCATAATGTTGACAATGACACTGACAGGAGTTAAAAAGCAGCTAGGTAATGAAATTTTGCTTATAAGAATGTATAGCTTGCCTCCTGAGGAAGTATGCACATAGCCTCCAAACAGATTCATCTCTGTCCATGACTATATACTTGGTCCTGAAAAAAAGAAAGGCCCAAAAAAAGGGCCTTAAGTACTACGAAGAGGATACAGGGATACTAAGAGAATGAGAAACAGAAAAGCAAGTGGGAAGACAGCAAAACAACAATGGAGAAAAAGAGCTTGGAAAAGGGATGAAAATTTTCATATAGACACAGGAGAGTAAATAATGATGTGGCTCTGAGAATGAGGAGAGAGACTCTGGGAAGTGAGCAGATATGAAAGGAAGGATTAAAATCAGGATATGGAAGGAAACAAAAAGTGGTGATGAAAAGCATGAAAAGGACAATGGAAAAAGTGAGGAAAACACACTTAATATATAAGCTGTAAAGAATCATAACCTGGAGAGCTAACACTTATCCCACAACAAGTATTTAACCATTTTGTAGAATGATTTTACTTACCTATCAAAAGAGCATAAGATATAGGTAGGCAAAGAAAAGAAGACTTGAAAAATAATTTAGTATCAAACTTTGAAAATTCATTACTGGCTCACATAAAATATACCTGAACCTCAATGCATGCACATCTCCTTGGAAACTTGAATCAGAAAAAATCTTTCTACTTGCTATTAAATTAATATTTTTATTACTATATAAGAATTACATTAGATTAAACCCCAGAAACTCCATAGAGTGTTTAGGTCCCACAGTTTCTCTCTGTTTGGAGATGGTCTGTAATTCACAGACTTTCGAATTGTCAGCCGTAGGGTGTGCAGAGCTACTTACACTTCTATTTCTTCCACTTTTCAAAGGAGAAATGGATGACCCAGTTACCAATTTCTAAGAAATGTAAGACTAGCAACATTTATTAGCATCATCCAACAAAGTTTAAAAGACCACAGTCTGCTGTTCAACCTTTTTTCCCCAGAATGAAGCAAAATGCTATATTCACAAGATGATCCTTGGAGCCTTCCAGCAAACACGTAGAAACTGGCCAGAAGTTTTCCTGTAGGACATTGGCTGAATTGTTTCAACTGGATTTATCTTTTCATTCATTCCCATTCATTCATTTGGTGATTTGTTACAGCTCCTGTTTGGTGATGATTGTCTTCTCTAGTACCTGTTTATGTTTCCTTAACATTTATTTACTATGAAAGGAAAAAAAAGTAGTCATTCCTTCCAAGCCTTGTCATGAGACTATAAAAAGTGTGTAAGAAAAGCCAGAGCATATGCAGTGCTTTCATAAGTGACTCAAAATGGATTCTATTAACCTCAAAAACGAGCAGTTGCTTAAGGAAGGTCATAAGCTAATTACTTACCTTATTGTGCATTGCAGAAATTACAAGAACCACAGCAGAAAGAATACTGGATAATCACTTTACTATTCCATGATAAGATCACAAGAGGGTAATAAAGGACTTTCAGCTGTTGTTAATAATTGCAGGAATTTTACACAGTCTTTTAAAGGAATGAAAAAAAATTACACTCTTGATGATAAATACAGAAATAATTTTAAGTAACCAAAGTACTACTAAATTCAAAAAAACCCCCACAAAATGTTTAAATTTAGATTGTCCAAATCAATTTGCAGAAGTGAGCTGCGCTCCAGGGTGCCTTAAAATTTGGGGCACCAAAAATCAGACACCCTAAACCATGTTATTTCTTTAAATGTGGGTGTGAATCCCACTTAATATGTAAGAAATAGAGCCTTTAAAATCATTCATCATCTTTGAAAATCATGGTCTATTTAAAATTAATAAATGGTGTGTCTAAAAATGGTTAAATGAATTCTCAGAAAACAGATTTGTAATAGCATACAAGGTGGGTTTCTGCACTGGTAAATGGGTTATTCCTAAACTAATACCTATAGTTTCTGGAAATTATGAATTTAAGTAATGATCAAAAGGGATTTTAATATGTTGGGTAACAAACTTACAGTGAAATGGAGAAGGCCCTTGTTTCTGTTCTACAGTAGTGCTGGGTGTTATCTCATAAAACTACAGCTAAAATAAAAGTAACATTTATGATCTCCAAGATTCAGTTCACTTCTTTAAAAAAATAATTGTATTCTCTATCATGTCAATTCTTTTGATCCTCTTAGACAGTAAGAAAACTGACCAATTCTACAACAGAAGGAGAGGAAAGCCTTATTTTGAGCAGCTAAAACATCAGAGAGACTATCACATACAATCATTATGCATGGGAATAAGTTATCACAATTTGACTGATTAACTACTGAATAATTTCCTTAGAATCAACAGTACAATAATGAGTTATCAATGAAACATGCCTGTATTCATGTTCTGAAGAGCAGGAAGCCTAATAACCATTCAAGCTAGACAAGAACTTGATGCACAATGTGGCCATTGCTGCAGTAACTGGAGCTCCAGCTATGCAACAGAGCTGCAAACCTTGGTAACAGAAAATCAACATACGCCTTTGTTCCCCAAGGTGCCTCTAACATTCATTGGCTGTGGGGACATCAGCTGAAAATTTTGTAGCGGACCTGTGTGTTTCCTGTGCACATGTGCATGAATAACTATTATTAAGTATTTTACAAAGGAAGATTAGCATAGGCTGCTCATTTTCAAGATGGAAATGTGAGCGATTTTAGTTGTCATGTGTAGGAAACCAGAAAATCTCCTCTACCTTACAAAGACCATTGGAGCTGTCGCCTACACAACCATTTTGTGACCAGCCCATATCGCCACATATCCACCCCTGAGCTTAGGAATAGCCAGCAAAACCCATGTAGAGTGCTACTATGCAAGAGCATAGTTGCCCTGGCAATTGTAATACACAGAAGGGCTACTTAGAAAAAAATATCAATGGTCACCTGCCCACCCCCCTAGGGAGCCCTTGACCTGCACCAAAATCATGTAATTTCAGCAGAATCCAATATATTCCTACCTATCTTCTTTCTCTTAACATCCACAGAACCCCATTTCTTAAACTCACATGTGTGCATAATCAGAGAATCACAGAAGGGCTAAGGTTAGAATGGACCTTTGGAGCTCATCTGGTCCAACCTGCTTGAGCTGAGCAGGGGGGTTGGACCAGATGGACCTAGAGTTAGTGACCACGTTCCAGGTGACTTTTGAAGATCTCCAAGGATGGAGACTCCATCATCTCCCTGGGCAACCTGTGCCAGTAAAAAGTGTTTCCTGATGGTCATACAGAACCTCTTGTGTTTCAGTTTTTGCCCATTGCCTCTTGTCCTGTCATGGGGCACCACTGGAAAGTGCCTGGCTCCATCTTCTTTGCACCCTCCCTTCACGTATATAAACATGTTGATAAGATCCCCCCTCCAAGCCTTCTCTTCTCCAGGCTGAACAGTCCCAGCTCTCTCAGCCTTTCCTTGTAAGAGGGGTGCTCCACCCCCTTCATCATCTTAGTGGCCCTTTGCTGGACTCTCTCCAGTAGCTCCATCTCTCTCTGGTACTGGGGAGCCCAGAACTGGGCACAGTACTCCCCATGAGGCCTCACCAGTGCTGAATAAATGGGAAGGATGACCTCCCTCGACCTGTTGGCAACATTCCTCCTCATGCAGCCCAGGACACTGTTAGCTTTCTTCGCCACCAGAGCACAGTGCTGGCCTATGTTCTACTTGGTGTCCACTAGAACCCCCAGGCCTTTTCTGCAAAGTGGATTTGCAGCCTGTGGGCTCCCAGCATATACTGGTGCACTGGGTTGTTCCTTCCTAGAGGCAGGACTTTGCACTTCTCCTTGTTAAACTTCATGAGGTTCCTATCAGCCCATTTCTCCAGCCTGTCAAGGCCCAACACAACGGCAGCACGAACCTCTGGTGTACCACCCACTCCTCCCAGTTTTGTAGTGTCAGCAAATTCACTGCAGGTACACTCTGCCCCATCATCCAGATCATTAATGAAGGTGTTGAACAGGAGTGGACCCAGGAGTGACCCCTGGGGTACAGCGCTAGTTACTGGCCTCCAACTAGACTTTATGCCAGCGATCACCAGCCTCTGGGCCTGGCCATTCAGCCAGTTTTCAGTCTCCCTCACTGCCTGCCCATCCAGCCCATCCCTCATCAGCCTCTCCATGGGGATGTTGTCTCTCTAGGGGGAGACAGTTTCAAAAACCTTAGTGAAGTTGGGGGAGACAACATCCACTGCTCCTCCCTCCTCTGCCAAGCCAGTCATTTCATCACAGAAGGTTATTAGGTTGGTCAAGCAAGATTTCCCCTTGGTGAATCCATGCTGACTACTCCTGATCACCTTCTCTTCCTTCATGTACCTGGAAATGGTTCCCAGGATTAGCTGCTCCATCATCTCTCCAGGCATCAAGGTGAGGTTGATGGACCTGTAGTTTCCTGGGTCTTCCTTCTTGCCGTTCTTGAAGAGAGGAGTGGCATTTGCTTTCCTCCAGTCCTCAGGCACTTCTTTCATCACCGTGATTGTTCAAAGATTATCGAGAGAGGCCTTGCAATGACACCAGCCAGCTCCCTCAGCACTTGTGGTTTCATCCCATCAGGGCCCATGCACGTATGTCTGCCCAGTTTGCTCAAGCATTCCCTGATCTGATCCTCTTCCACCAAGGGAAGTTTTCTTTGCTCCAGGCTTTCCCCTTGCTCTCTGAGACCTGGGATTCAGGAAGGCCAGTCTTGCATTCAGTACCTCAGCCTTTTCCACGTCCTGTGTCACCAGGTCCCCTTCCTTATTCAGCAGTGGGCCCATATTTTCCCTAGCCTTCCTTTTGTCACCTATGTATTTATAGAAGCCCTTCTTGTTGCCTTTTACGTCCCTCACCAGATTCAATTCCAGCTGGGCTTTGGCTTTCCTAACCTCATCCCTGCATGCTCAAGACACTATCACTATTTCTCCCAGCTTACCTGTCCCCACTTGCACCTTCTGAATGCTTCCTTTCTGTGACTGAGTTTGGCCGGGAGCTTCTTGTTCATCCACACAGGCCTCTTGACGTTTTTGCCTGACTACCTGGTCATGGCCACGGACTGTTCTTGAGCTTAGAGGAGATGATCCTTGAGTATTACCCAGCTTTCCTGGGACCCTCTTCCCTCCAGGGTTTCATCCCATGGCACTCTTCCAAGCACATCTTTGAAGAGGCCAAAGTCTGCTCTCCTGCAGTCCACGGTTATGATCTTGCTTTTTGCTCTGCTCACTCCCTCCTCTCCGGGTCCTGAACTCCACCATCTCATGGTCACTGCAATCAAGACTGCCTTCAACCTCCACATCTCCAATGAGCCCTTCCTTGTTGTTGAGTATGAGGTCTTTGCCTCGTTGGTTTCTCTATCATTTGGGTCAGGAAGTTGTCACTGATGCCATCCATGAACCTCCTGGATTGCTGACGTCCTGCTTGTTTTTTCTCTCCGGTAAACATCAGGGTAGTTGATGTCCCCTGGGGCCTGTGGACATGAGACTGCTCCTATCTGTTTGTTAGAGGCCTCATCTACTTGTTCTTCCTAGTATTTTCTTTCAGCCGAATACCGTAAATGAAAGAGGCTTCTAACCTAAAAAGCTATTGTAAGATATCCTAAAAGTCTACCAGACCAGATAACCTGAAATTTACCATGCTTTATTCTGCAGGATGTCTGGCAGGGTCCGTCTTTTTGTCTATTGAACTGATGAGATTAAGTACTGTGACTTCTGATTTTAGAGATCCTTGTATTCAGAGATTGACAGCACTGTGTATCAAGAATTGTCTTTCCAAGAGCCGTATCATCTCAGTGGTGATATTTGACCCTGGGTGCTGATAGGGTATTTGTTTGTATAAATTTGAATTACATGTAACTTCCCTTGTAAAGAAGGGAGACTGTTACATTTCATAGTGCTGCATGGCTGCAGGTCCATTGTAGCATCTGAATTTGTTAATCATTCAACTTCTGATTGACTTACTTTGAACTTGAAATGCCTAAAAGGACTTGTTCTACCCTTGTGTAATAGGAGTTTTGCTGCTGGGTTCATGTCTCATTTATCAGAATCAAGGCTGTATGGTTCGTAACTCAATGTGATGATCAGTCTGACTTAAAGAGTAAACACTGTGTAACCAATTTTGTCCTTATCTTTGTACTGCAATAGTCTGAATCTCGGGATTTATTTCACAACATAGAAAGTTTTGTGACCAATCATTTTGTGGATCTTGAAAAGCTATTCAGGTGACAAAGGAGTCACCTACAGAAGGTAACTTTAACACCAGTTCAGTGTACTAGCTAGATATGCCTCTCTTAGTAATTCATTACTCCTTTTCTAAACTGATCCCAAATTTGAGCTAAAGTTAATGAAAGTGGTTTACATAAGAATATGCTAAATACCATGCAAGGCCCCAGGGTTGCTTAAAGTTTCAAAATCCTCCATCAGTTCACTTCTTCCATATTTCTGTTGCTGCTTTGTGTCTTTTTTTTTTTTTTTAGGTGCCTGGAATTACATCCATTTTGATGTTTAAATCATGATCTGCTGGCTGTTGTGGTTCCAGAGCTAATTTGTCTCTGTCCCTCTGTTGTCTTTTCAGTGCCAGGCAGAGCTTTGATTTCTTTCTAGGTAGAACTTCTTGAATTTTTCCACTCTGAGTGGTCCTTTATGTACCCTCTGAAAGAACTCCTATTCAAGCATGCTGACTTGATTTGGCACCTGTATATCTGTCTGGAACTGCAGTCACCCTCCTCAAACAAAATGTTATGAAATCTCAACAGTAAGAACAAAATGTATAATGTTTTTAACACAACAAAAGATCAGATTTCTTGTGCCAAATCCATGCAAAGAAATATTTTAGGAGAATCAAGTAGCAAGCAAAGTGTTGAACAAGTGCGTACACTAACCAACCATGTTCTTGAAATTTTCAAGCACATGCTGGTGAGTGCATTGTGGATTTATCACATTCACTGCACATGTCTGTATACCACTTGTATACATGTACTATTTGTCTGAAGGGACTGGCAGTTCCAGTGGTCAGAATGACAAAAGCTGTAGTTCCAGCTTTCTAACATCTACAAATTCCAGCAAAACTTGGACAAAAAAAATAAAAATAAAAAATAAAAAAAATTGTTTGTATTGCTATCTTTACAGCTTCCTATTCAGTGAAGTATTGGAAGCAAGTAGGAAAAAGTACTGGGAAAAAGAATCTACACAATATAAAAAACCCCATACTTAAGAATCTTGGTTTGGACCAAGTCCTAGTACCTAGCATCACAACACTAATATATAGTAAAGTTTCAGTTGTGGCCTACAGGGAGTGATTTACTGAGAGGTATTGAAAAGCTCTTCCCTTTTATAACAAAGAACCTTTGAGACAATTGTTCCTGCCTAACCTGATATGTAATACAGTTATTGATATGCAGAGTTGCATTGCAAATACCTTCACTTGACATTTCTCCAATAGCCAGGTCACCTTGGTTGCAGAAAGTTTCAGTGGTCCCTTGAGGCCCATTTTATTAGTTATGAGACATTAATCATGGAAATGCACAGGTGGCAGCAGCTGACTCCCAGCCCATACCATTGAATTTAGTAAGAAGTACCACAGTCCTTATAAGTCAAGAATAATTTCAAAGCGATCCTTAAAGTTATTAGTTTCTTTAAAATCACTGCTTGCCTTTTTTTTCCCCCCCTTATGAAAATAAACCCCTACATTTTAAAATGGTGTTTGACTGCTCTTCATACTTTCTCAGTCCAGAAGGAATGACTGGCAGTGTTTTCTGTGAAATGAGTAATCCTATCATGACAGGCTTCAGTCAGGACATGTGGAGTAGGCAGAGATGGTGACCTGGTCTTCCAGCCTAGAGCTGACATTCTTCTTTGCAAAATCAGAATGTGCGGTAGACTTAGGGAGACATCTAAGTTCTCCCCTACCTCTGCAACTTTGTGATTACTTTGTTATGGTGGGAAAGCTGCATCAGAAACATGAAGTGGTGTGAGTGGAAGAAGAACTCAGCGAAAAAAATGCTCTTGCTTTCAGTACAGGCTACTGCAAGAGCTGTATTTCTGGGTTATGTTCATTCTGGTGCATGATAGATCCTACCTAAAGGTGTATTCACATCTTTATTGGAGTTTTCCAAGAAATATTTCAGGAGGAAACTGACTCTCCTTATCTTTTTTTAGCATGCAAAACATTAGTCTCTGACCATGGCTGTCTGTTCTGGAATTTTAGCTCTACTTGTGCTGAAATCCTTTTTTCTTCCATGGTGCCATGATGCTGGGATCTGCCAGTCAGCATCATTGTGGAAAGAAAAAGAAAATTCTGAACCAAAGGAACTGCTTAAATAGCAATGATCTATTTGGTAAGTACTTAAAAGATGAGGCTTGAAGTTTTAATACCAGACTGTATATTAGTTTTTTCAGGAAAGACTGCTTCAAAATAGCAGCTTCCTCAAGTTATCTTAAGGACCATGAACTGAGTGATGTGGCTGTGAGAGTAAGGATGTATGAAACTCAGTGAAACTCAGCAGGAGCATTAGCTCTCTTTCCTCAATTTCTTTTTCTCTCTTTAGGAACTTGGAGTACAATATGGCTATGTAAAGCTCTATTTGGGAGCCTGAATAGCAAGTAAGAGGAAAATATATGTGAATGTGGCTTTTTTTTTCTGCATACTTGTGTCTTACAATATTTAGAGACTATACTTTTAGGTTTTTATTGTTTAAGACAGTATGTATGTGCAGCCTGCACAATGGGAACAAATCATAAATATCTCCTGTGACAAGAATAAGTAGCTTGTTTCTTAACAAAAAGGTTAATATTTTATAAACCCATGACTGCTGGTGACTGCAGAACATTTTAATAATGTACACTGGGCACTATAATTTCATACACTGTACCTCAATGAGTCTTTCAGCAGGTGCAGGTAGGAGGAGCAGACCAAAGCCAGACTAGAACTATTTACTTTACTTTGCTGATTGTTTAAACTGGATTGCAGCCACCAAACTATACGTCATCATCTTCTCCCTCTTACTGACCTCATTGTAAAAATTAGTCCTTTTAGCTGCTGGATCTAAACTCATCATTACATAATTTTGGCCAAGACTTACAAAGGGACTTTATGAAAGTGGTGTTTGCTAGGCTAGAATAAGGTTTCCAAAACTAGGTGAATTCATCCGGAAAGATTTTTGAAAAAGGACTCTATTCATGGAAAAAAATAACACTTGTCTTGGTTGGCTTGGATGAATTGTACAGTTTGTCTGTGTGTAGCGTGGAGCAGGGATTCTGCAGTATGTGCTGTTTGAAAAAAGCTCTGTATGCTGTCAGGGAGTGGTGGCACACTCTGAAGAATTGCTCTGCCACTGGTATCCACCTCCATGCTGATTTTCTCCTCTTTCTACTCTTGACTTACCATCTTCTCAATTGCCCCTTTGTGGAGACTGAAAAGCCCCAGCTCAGTGCTTTTTTGTGTTTTATGACAGCTGCTTCTCTCATCTATGTTCCAGTCCACAATAAAGCAATTGAAAACACTGTCTTCAATAAATGTGGCAGATGATGCATTTGGTCAGAAGATTAGTGAAAAAATCCAAAGAGATTTGATTTTCTCCTGAGAATTTTTGAGCTATTATTGCTGTGCTGATTGTATTTCAGCTGTTAGTAAATTATAGGATTTGCAAACAAAATGTGTAACTGTTGTTGGACCTCTCAAAGGAAGGTAAACAGGGTCATTGCTGACTTGTTCATATGTGGTGCAAAGATAAGCAACAGGCATGATGGATGCGAGTACCAAACCTAAGGATAATGTTAATATCAGTCCAAAAATGGGACAAACATTATGTCAAAACAGAGGGAAAGACTAAGCTGATTTAGACTGAGCAACAATGTGGCAATGATTTAAGATCAGGCTCATTCGTAAAAATAGTTGATTGCATTATTCTAGAACTGGCTTAATTTTTTTGAGAACTACATTGTGTCTAAGTTGTGTGGTGCAAGAAGTGAGTTTTCAAATGGCTGTCTGCCTTTTGTGCCTCTGGCCTCTGTGCTCATACCTCCCCCACAACAGGAACAAAACCAAACATATTGGAAGGCTTATCAGGTAAATTTACAGGAAGATTTTGGATTCTGAGGCAGCACAAATATAATTAATTAAAATCTAAATGTAAATAAATGTTAGTTGTGTCTTCCTAGTGACAACCCCCTACAATTAATATGGAATAAGTAGTAATTAAACAAAAGAATCAACTCTATTTACTTGGTTTTCTGGTTTCTGTGCCTTAAAGGATGCTCTTCATTCATATTTTTATGATTTAATTTGCAAGCAGCAGGTTAACAGATGCTTTTTGCAAATGTTAGAAAATTCTAAATCTTGTAACTTTGTTCTTGCTTCCAGGATGCTTCAAGTATTCTTCTGCCTCTCCCTTTCATACATAAATATGCACAGATCCATATATAAAAAGAGGTTTTTTTGAGACCACAATCTCTGACACTTCTAAGACTCTAACAAGGGCTATAATAAAGTACAGAACTGAGGGCAGAGAGATAAAGTGAATGGAAAGGCAAAGAGTATGTGATGTAAGATTTTGAGGGTCCTTATAGCAGAAACTGATTTGAATGTCAGAATTCAAAGTTGGGTCCAATTTTGATAATATTGCGGGCAGAATGGACAAGGCACTGTTCCCACCAAGGACTGTAAAGTTTGCGTCCTATTGTTTAAATTTCTCATATTGGTGCCTCAGCACAGTCTGCCTAAAACTGAATGGAGCTATATGTACTATTCTCAGTGGAAAAAATCTTGAAATTTATGGCAAAGGTAGAAGAAGTTGGAGGTGTATCTTCAAAAATGGATTAGGAAGCAGTTTCCCTTCTGGTTTGGTTATCATATCCACAGCAAAGATTCTTGGACATCTTCTTGAAGCAGCTAGTACCATATCCTGCTAGGGAAAGAGGCAGAAGGGAACAGACCACTTCTATAGCTGGCACATCACTCTAACCTGCTACAACAAGTGGTATTTTCTTGTACTAGCTTTTAAGAATGGGAATGTATAAATAGGTTAACTTAAAAGGAAGCAATACACACAAGCTCAGGAATCACTGGCGTGCTTCTGGGCTCCTCAGAATCTTCAGTAAGGTAAAAGTTCTCCCTTAGGCTGCTGCATCAAAACATAATGTCCTTAGAAGGGCAAGCCTGTCCCAGGGAAAGGATGTAGCTGCGAGCTGCTAGTGACAGCACTTGCATTATGCAGATTAAGACAGCTTGGTAATGGACTTATCGGATGTACTTGGCTTTTTCTCTGTTGGCAGAATGTCTGTGAGCAGACAAAAAAACAAACAAACAAACAAACACCTTGATTTGATATTCACAATTATTATTCCAAAGAGTTGAGAGCCACCAACTCTTGCCCTCACCTTCAGCTGTCAGGTAAGCTTCTATGAGCTCGCTGTGAGATGGGTCTTTCTTCATCTCTCAGACTACCAAGCTTATAACAATGATGAGTATGTATAAAACCGTGGAACCTGAAAACTACAAATCTAAAACATCTTTTCATGGGTGGTCAATTATAATATTTCATGTTCACATTCAAATCTTTTTTGTTACTGTTGGTTTTGGCCACTTTTTAGCTATTATGGTAGCTAACGTATAACTGTAAAAGTCTCAGGAAGTGCTAATTTTCCTGTTAAACTGCTTGTTTGAGCATTTCTTTAAAAATTTAATTTAAGAGATATGGGGAAAATAAAAATGGGTTTAGATTGCATATTTCACAAGAACACATCAGAGGATATTTTTTTCTGTATTCCATGTAAAACCATACTTTTTGGTTTGCCAGTTTAACTGTGCTAGTAGCATATGCAGCTTGTGGAACAATATGATTCTTTGGAAGAATGTGTCTATATATTTTAAAGTCAGTAAACAGCTACCAAACCATCACCTAATTAGATTAAAACTGCAGCCTTCTGGAAAGAATATTAACTATCACTACCTTTGTATGAAAAATGCATAGGTATATGTCTGCTGAAGATTAAATCTGATAGCAATATCCAGGACAGTGTGTTTTTTAGTCTGTCCTTTCCAAAAGCAGTTTCATGGCTTAGGGTTTTAATTTTCACTTTTCTAAAAATGATTATGTTGCTGCTCATAAAGTAAAGAAGATGATGGCGTGGTGGAGAAAAAGAAGAATTTTGCTTTTTTATTGAAGGTATGTGGAATAATTCACATATAGCTATGCTGTAACTGTAAAGCTGAAATATGTTTTCTGTCTTTCCTCCCATCCGTTCATGTTCCCTCCCATGTAGAGGGTGAAAACCCAAATCTTTTAAAAGCAAGCATTTGTTGAAATATGTAGTTCAAGGTTACATGCAGATATATCATGCAAAACAACACTTAAAAAGCTGGAAGAAGCTTGAGACAATCTCCGTGAGCAAGCTGGTCAGGAGAAGGTGATACATATTTATAGTAAGAAAAAGCAATGATAAAACCACAATAATTATATTGAAAAAAAAATTTTTGCTGAGGTTTTTTGGGCATTTGCCCAATAAATTATTTATGGAAGTCATTAAGTAAAATATGTATGTTGACATCACATAAGGAAAAGAATAAACTGCATATCTAACTGATTTTTGTGAAGCTGGTTATTCAAACAAATTAAAATAAGCCATTTAACTTATTTAATTATGCTTTATTTTTAAATTTATGTCTTCTGTCTTCAGAAAACTCATACCCATTGATAAACCAAGTTTCTGCTATTAAAAAGAGGCAGCTATTTTCCTTATTAGTAGTAATTTTTCTCCCTCTAAACCTTAAGAGCAAATTTAAGGCAATATATAAAAAGTTAAATATATAGCCTAAAAAAAATGTGTTTCAAGCATTCCTTACACATTGGGCTTTTTCGGAAGTATTTGATGCCAGCATATAATCATAACTCAAGTAAGTGGACGCAATAGGCAGCTTTACCTTTGTCACTTTTTAAGAAAAGGTAACACTGCTTCTTAAAAACTGGAGTTTTAGGGCTTTTTTCCATCACTGAAGTGGAAAAGCCAACATTTTTAGGAAGTTATTCTATCTGTTGGAGACACTTTTACTCAGGATAAGATTCACACTGCTAAATTTCAGGTTAGACTGTATGCTAACTTCAGCATGGATCACTATCTAACTTCTGCCTTCAGTTAATGCAAAGGGCAGTTCATTTTATTCTAAGACAAGTGGTTTAGGTTCTGTAAATTTTTTGTTTAGCTTCAGTGATTACCCTGGCTTGGTACAAATCTATAATTTCCCTTACAGGAGCTAATAGCTTCTTAAGGCAACCTGAGTTCACAGAGTTTGATTAAATGACGTGTTCCTCCTGGTACATTCTTTGGTAGTTCCTAATAAGCAGTGCTCCAACTTAACTACAGATGTTTTTAATAGTAAATAAGTTAGCTAATAGCTGTTTACTATTGCTACTGCTTATTTACTAGTTAATAAGGACTAGATGACAGCATTCCATGAGAGAGAGATGTTGCCTGTCTGTATTTCAGCACAACTTTGTGTTATAGTATCTTGCTTAAATTTCTGTTAGATTGTCTGAATAAAGGCTTACCTCCAGACAGAGAGAGCAGCCCAACATGCCACTGGCAGGTGGGGTGACCCAACAGCCTCATGAGAGACCTAAGCCCCTGCCCCAGGAAAGTGTCAGCCCCACTGCCCAGGCAGGGGTGACACCAGCCTGACACCAGCAAGTCAACCCATCGCCTCTCAGTCTGAGAGGTGTGCTACTTACTGCAGTACAGGACTCTACTATGGGATGCAGGGAACAGCATTTTGGGATTATGGAAAATTTATTAGGGAGTGCTTAGGGGAGGACCATAGGCAGGAAATGGAAGAGTCAAGGTGTTTTGGGGAGGAACAAGGGTGGAAAAATAAAGGGATAAGGGCCTAAGTGTTGGTTGCATGTAAAGAGGTCCTCAGCATGTGTGTCTGTGTGTGTGTGCATTTCCACGTGTGTGCAAGGGTGTTCTGTACCGGCAGCAGGAACGGAGCTGCAGCACTGGAGGGTCACGTGCCCAGGTGCCAGCAGCTGGGGAGACCAGGGATCCAGGGGCAGCCACTGGCTAGGCTGAGAGTCTCGGGCCAGTTACTGGAGGGATCCACACTGTGTATCTATCTGTATGTGCATTTTCCACAATGGACCTTCATCCTGACCCTGACCAGCCAGTGAGGGGAACAGGATAAGGCTGTTGATGCTGGTTTGGTTTGTTTGAGCACAGACCGTGTCAGTATGTGTTGATCTTTTGGCCGGCTGTGTATATACATGTGTTGTACGTATATGCACATATATATGTGTTGTACAAGTATGCTTGAGATTGTCTGTCTACTGCAAATAAGTGCTCAGCCTCGCACCTGGTAAGACCTGGGGGCATGGAGCTGCAGCAACCTTGCCTATATCAGACTGCCTAATTCAGCAACCCCTAACACCTTCTACCTCCCAGCAGCTGGCAGAGCACAGGTGTATACTTATACACCTAGTATGACAGCATATACCCAGCTAGAGTTACTTGGGCCATGTTAGCCTTTAGGTGGCAAAGATCAGATAAACAACTCTAGAAATACCTATGATCCAGCTCATTTTATTTATCTATAGAGATAGGATATTTTTTTTTCCATTCACTCCCCTTATCCCCCCTTTCTCTGCTAACTCTTCAGTTTACTTATTCCATTAACAGTGAACAGAAAATACAACAAATGATAAGCAAGATAGTTAACTTCATCACTGATACACATGCTTTAAAAAGAAGATATTTCAAGGCAGAACTACAGAATTCACTCCAGAAGTTAAAAAATACACCAAAGAAACCAAACCTGAAAGGAGGGAGTTGTTTTTCCTTGCAGTTCCTTTGTTCCAGACATTAGGGTAACAAGTAGCTTTGGCTCCTCAGGCAAGGCCTCATCTCCTCTTCCCATGACTCTTGATTATAATGTTATACACATCAGTATATGATGGATCTGTCTGCAGAAAAAAAGCATATAAGAGGAAGCTTTTTCCTTTGTTTTTTTAAATCTACAATATCACTGTGCTTAGGAAATATGGTTACAAAGATACAATAATAAACACTTATTCTATACCTATTTGCGTAATGATGCTTTTCCATTGGAGCCATTCATATGAGCAATGAACTTAATTGTAAAACTGAAAAAGCTGATTTAGGCATAGAAATAGAAAGCTGTAGTCTTCTACTTGGAAGAAAGACAGTCTAGGATTTGCATAGTTCATAACAAAACAAGATATTGTCTAAAGAATCTTTCTCCCTTCCTAGAAAGCAGGGTTGGATATGTATTATAAAGTCAAATGAGAATGTTTTATTGAAAAGATATGATTGCATGTTTTAATATTGATGAGTCTATCTTTGGTTTTGTTGCATAAAATCACTATGTGTCAGAATATACCATCTGAACATCTAAATTGTGGGGAAAACCAACAATGTTCCTACATGTCAGTATCCTGGATATGTAAACTGTCTTTAGTAAGTCAGCACCTATGCAGACACAGAGATTTGTGGAACAGAAATACTTGTAAATCATACAAAAATAAGTATAACCATATGAAGAAGGCATAAGGGTAAACTGGCTGAAAATGCCTAGCAGAAAGTATTCCTGGCATCAGGGAACTCCTCCTGGTGAGAACATAATGGTTCTGGGTCCTGAACTGCCATGCATCCACATACCAGACCTGGAAAAGAAATAAAATAGTAAAGGGAAGACTATTCTAATGAACAGGCATTCCTTTGGTTTTTTTCCCCCTTGCTCATAACAAGAGCTCTTGTGCAAAATAGTATGGTCATTATCACCCCCAACAGTAATCATCTACTAGGAGATTCTCAAAGTACTCCATAATTTCTTCGTCATAAGCCTCCTCAGTTTTGTTTAGTATTTCATATATTTTTAAGATGAATGAGTCCATGAAGCCAGTAAATTCGAATGAACTAATTATAGTGTTTTCCTCAGACACTTCTGTCTACTGACACTATGAAAGCTATATCCCTATCTCAAAGGATAGTCTAATGATTACGAAGGCATCTTTTGCATCCTTTAGGCCTCTATTTGACATTTAGATCATGTGTGCCAGGAGCAGCTCACCTTAAGGGAAAATATGGTTGGGAACTCATGTGTTCTGTGTAGGCTTTCTTTACCTATTGCAGGTCAACTTTTTTAACTCTGAAAAACATAATCTAGTGCTTATACAAAAAAGGTGTAAACACAAAATGGCTTTCTTGTATATCACTAGGAATCTTAGATTATACTGAAATGAAAAGTCATACAAACATTTGATCATCAAGTTATTTCCTGTAAATACCTTTATATGGATTTGATGATTTCGTGATCATTGTCATGAATCCAGGATTGGTATATCACACAGTTTTCACTATAAATATATTGGCATATTGCCATTTGTTTTCCAGTGTTTGGGCCAGTGACGTTTCAGTGTTGCCATTGACCACAAGTGTATGTTTAATACCTATAGCATTATCCATTTGTAGGAAGGAAATAGCCATTTCATATTGCCAGCATTATTTTTTTCTAATTGGGTTGGCTATGTACAGTGTGCACTGGATCTAAATATGTCTTTCACTGAGCAATCAAAGTGCTAAAGGTTTTCCTCTCAAGTTTTGAGAGAAGTGAGCAAAATTATTAAAGGTAGACCTTAATGTCTATGGGGATGTAAAGAAATACTTCAGTGTTAAGAAATTCTTAATTAAGAAGATTTTTTTTAAATAAATACTAAAATGGGAATAATAACCACATTGTAATCAACCAGGAAAAAACTGGAAACTATTGTGTGTTAGGGAAGATGTAGAAGGCTTGCAGCAATGAAGAACCACCTTCAGGGGCTCACCTTAAGTTATCCATTTATTAAAATACAGTTTAATTAATGCCATTAAACACATGATAGTACCGAATTGCCAGTAGTGGCTACAAATTCAAAATGTTTCTGTGAAGGTAGTACCCAAGCCACCATTAGAATTGACAGTCCCTGGTATTATTGTCAGCAGTCGTGGTGTGGAAAATAAGTGTCAGGGAGCATTGAGCAAGGGGCTACCCCATGAGATCATGCCCACCCCCATGGATCTGAGCAGGGGACAGAGCTGGGGTCTGCAGCATCCATGGCATGGCAAGGCAATGGAGGAGCAGGAACTGGGGCTCAGATGTGGGTCTGAGGGGTCCACCAAAAGATAGGGCTGAAGATCAGTAGCCCATGGCATAGATTCCATGTCCAACCAGAGAAGTCCTGGGTGTCCCAGGCTGAGCTTATGAATGGGACCCCTGGGGTGGGGTGGGTGCCCCAAGTGGGGCTGGTCAGGGCCATTAAGGTCTGACACTGGGTGTGGAATGTGAAATAGGTTTTTAACTGCTAGAAGGATCCCTTCAAGAGTGGATTTTTACATCAGTGGGGCAACACTTACTACTGCATGCTTGCTATACCTATTCCATGAACAAATACCTAGATGGCTTTACTGCTTCAGGCCTTTTATTTTTTATGTACATTTAATGACCTGACTGGGCACAAAAATTCCAATGGGAGCTGCAGAAAGCAGCTAAATTTGGTTCTGTGGAAAACTGAACTCTTGCAAGTGTAGGACAGTGCACTGAGGAGTTTCTAAGTGATCTACAGACAACACGGTGCAGATCAGGCTAGGAAAGGGAAAGTCTGGATAGAGGAGGTTAGCAGATTCTGCATCCTCTTACTCTTCTTTGGTCTGCTCTCCTTTCCCTTCAGAAAAAATATGGTTCTTATGCCAATCCTCACAGTACAGTATCTATTACATAACCCTGAATGGAGTTTGATCTGGAGAAAGAAAAACTTCAGCAACTTATGCAGCTAAAATGCATTCTCTAGCACATGTGGAGTGAGGGTTTCCCCAAACATGCATGTGAGTCAGTGAGCCTAAAAGCAAACCAAGAGGACAATAACAGATTTAGTACTTGAAGTCCTGTATTGGGTCTGGCTGAGATGGAGTTAATTCTCCCCACAGCAGCCCTTGTAGCACTGTGCTCTATATTGGTAGCTAGAAAGGTGTTGATAACACACCGGTGTTTTGGCTACCACTGAGCAGTGCTCACACAGCATCAAGGCTGTCTCTCCAATATTCTCCCCGCCCCCCCACCCGTCCCACCCCTCCCCTCCTTCACCAGCAGGCTGAGGCTGGACAAGATCTTGGGAGGGGACATAGCCAGGATAGCTGATCCAAACTGACCAAACAGATATTCCATACCATATGACATCACCTCAGCTATAAAAGCTAAGTAAAGGGAGATGGAAGGACCGGCATTTGTTATTTACATTTGTCTTCTGGAGCAGCTGCTACCAGTACTGAAGCCCTGCTTCCCAGGAAGTGCCCAGACATCTCCTGCTGGTGGGAAGTAGAGAATAAAATCTTTTGTTTTCCTTTGCTTTCATGCGGGACCTTTGCTTTTGCCTCATTAAACTGTCCTTTTCTTGACCCACAAGCCTTTCATTATATTTTCTGTCCCCTATCCAGTTGAGGAGGGGGAGTGACAGACCAGCTTTGGTGGGCACCTGGTGTCCAGCCAGAGTAAACCCACCACAAGTACTAAGAGAGATGGTCCATGATGGTGAGATTTTTTTTGGCAATATGCCACTTCTTATTATTCTTCTACAATAGACTTTTTTCTTCCTTGCCATACGTCACAAATAGCTTGCAGTTCTAAATCCAAAATGCATGATTCTGTAGTACATTATCTAGTAGGAATAATGTGAAAAGGAATTTTTTCAGAAGAAAAGGGCAGTAGAAGATCTTATTAAATCAATATGATTGTGTTCTGAAAGGTCAAGAGTTTACCAACCTGGAGTAAGGCATCAATTTTATAGAATCATAGAATTATAGAATAATTTAGGTTGGAAAAGACCTTTAAGATCATTGAGTCCAACCATAAATCTAATACTGCCAAGTCCACCACTAAACCGTTTCCTTAAGTGCCACATCTACATGTGTTTTAAATACCTCTCAGGATGGTGACTCAGCCACTTCCCTGGGCAGCATGTTCCAATGCTTGACAACGCATCTGGTGAAGAAATTTTTCCTAATATCCAATCCCAAATCAATCACTTCAAATCAATTCCTCTTTTCCTGGTAATCACTTTGAAAGTGTTTCAAACATGATAATGAATCAGAATACTATATAAAAGACAAGGCAGCAGGGTAAAGCAGTAAGCACACTTTGCAACTACTTTCATGAAAGTCCGTCAGACGTTATATGGCTTTACCAAGGGTAATTTTCTAATACTGAATGCAGAAATACAACACATGCTGGTGGATGAAATGCTACTGGAGAGACATGGAAAGCTCACAGATCAGAATCTTTTTTTTTTTTTTTTTCTTTTATAACAACAGGAAATATATTAAAGATTAAATTCTGCTGAAAAACCTGAATGCTGTGGTATCCTAGATCCTGCCCTTGTTCCTTTGTTCAGACCAGAGCTTGTGAAGCACAGCAGAAAATAGCATTGAGAGAAATCTGTTATCACAATAAAGCCTGGCTTTAATTGTCTCCATTTATGCTGGTGCAGGCAAGTTTCTGTCAGGGTAACGAAGGGCTCTGACAGGGAAACATGCAAAGGTAGAGAATAATCTTACTCTGAGAACACAAAGATAGAGCAGTTATGAGAACAATGGGTCAGATGCTTCACCAGATCAGAAAAGTCTCATGCCACTATGTTAAAGCAAAGCCAGGAAAGCCACCACTGCATTGTGGGCTAATAATGAACCAAGTATCAACATATAAATAGCACATACATTGCATGAAACCTGCCTGGTTTTTGTACAGTATGTTCTCGCTGTACCCAAGGGATACTGTTCAGTGTGTGCTTTTTGCAGGTGGGGATGCACTGGCATTCCATTCAAGACAGAGAGGGACCCCTTCCTTCACTTCCTTCTCTTCTTCTCCCCCATCCCTCCAGCATTTTGTTAAATTTTGAAAGCAGTAAAGCCGAGGAGAGGGGAGACCTTCTGGTTTCCATGTAATTGTACCAAAGCCACTGATGTTTGTCTGCGGACTTTTCTGGAGGAGAAAAGAAAGTTTCGGAAAGCCATGTCTTTGCAATGTAGAGTTTGTCCCAGTGCTCGAAACCTGGGAATCTAAAATGCGCCTGGCTTATTAGCTGTCTTGCTGATCAACATTTTTTGTTATTAATGATAAGTAATCAATCTGCCTCAGGCTGCATGCTCTTAAAAATTATAGTTCTTCATCTTTCTCCTCCCAGCCAAATGTAACAAAGAGCTAATAATCAACAGTATATAATAAATTTCAGACTTATAGCCAGTGAGCAAGGCTGAAATGCTATTTATGAAGTGGTCTGTAGATCTCAGCACATTGTTTATCTCTGTTTAATCTGTTGCTTTTAGCTGTGGCATGCCCTGGGACTTTGCTATTACAGTGTAATGTGATCATTGCCTCTATGAGGATTTCTTGAAAAAACATCTCAACAGCTTACTTCTCTGCCTGCTGGGATCTGCAGACATCACTTAGCTGTTATAGGTGCCCACTTATGTCTGACCACCACCTATCTCTGCTGTTAGTGACAGCTATTTCCCATCAGAGATGGACACAGCCCTGTTTTCACAAAACATTGGTAATTCCTGGAACTTCATATTCCGAGTATATTGGTTTACCTTTGTCTATACACACCAGCAGGTCCCTAGCTACCCTGATGTAAATTTCTAATGCAGGCTTTAAAAAGTCAGTGGTGACAAGCTATGTTTCACCAGTGCTTTTCTATTTTTGAACATAACCAAACACACATCAAAGCCTGACTCCATCATTTTGGTAGGACATATTTTATTATTTTCCCACTGTTTTCCATTAAGATATTTTGCATGGGAATAATGGGAAGTAGTATTTCACCTGTATTTTGCTGAAATGTGAGTGTCTCTGTGGTATTTTCATAGCAGATACTTCATCTAAAAATGAAAATCTTGATATGCCTAATCTCCTATTTACTTGCATTTTAGCAAGATTGTCCTAGGAAAGTTAATAGATAATTAATTTTTTTCTGGCAGCAAGAACCTCTGCCTCTTCCAAAGGCTACTTTTTTACAGGGTTGGCAATATCATCTATTGTTCTTGCCTTGGGTTATTTTTGGCCATATGCATTTCTCAGTATCTCTATTCATTTGAAGCTAGAAAAAAATTATTTAGTTATTTGATTTTTTTTTCAGATCACAGATGATTTTCATGTACAATAAAAAAGATATTTCTTTCATGTTAAGCTGAGGAATTGCCATTCTGATATCTTCAAACAAAATCTCATCTTGATTGAGAGCTCCTTCTCTTAACGGGTAGTAAGGTGTGGGCATACGCTGTTTGTTTATGTACTGAGTCCCAGTTGCTTTTTAAAAGGCTCATCTTTAGCAGTGTCTCTGATATCCCTTGATGATGCACAGGCTTTTTGCTTCTGTACTCGTCTGCTTATCTCGTATGAAAATTTAGGATCTTGCTCTGCTTACCTTAAGGGTTTAGGAAATGCAATAAAAATTTGTTTGAATTCAAGTATTAATTGAGCTTGTAATTCTGATATTTGTAACCACTTTATTCTTGGGTATGGCAATGTTGATTTTGTGTTGCTTAGCAATGAAAATAAATGTTCTTTTTAACTAATTGTGGCTTCTTGTTTGAAAAAGAAAAAAAGAAAGCAAACAAACAAAATTCTCCACCTCTGTAGCTACAGGCCACCCCCCTCCATTTTCCTGTATTCAAGAGTACTGATGCCAGGCTTCTAGTACCATAACGTACAAGAGACCAATTTTGACCATTTTTAAGATAATTATGCCAGTACTTTTCTTGCATGTATGATACTCTCATGTCTTAACACCCTGGGGGCCTTTTTTAGTGAAATCTTCAACTTCATTTAACATTTTTTTTAAAACGAAATCAAGTTCAGGGGATATCCCTTCCCGATAGTCTTCATGTGCAGGTGTACACAATTAGAATGGCAGCACATTCTTTGCAAAGCTGGCCACTCTATCTGCAACTCTTTCTATCCCTTGCTTGTTGGGCTAGGGCTATGGCCATGTGTTTTGAACTTGGAGATGCGCTTAATGTCTCTTGCTGTCTGTATTTCTGCTTAATAGCTTCTAGTCTACAGTCTAGTAGCTTTGGCTCTTTTAATATTCTTGTGAAGCACTGTATCTGATTAATTCAGCCCAAATAGCAAATTACCAACAGTGCTTTTTGTTGACTACACATCTGCTCTGCTCTGATCTGCTTTACTAATTGGACCTACTATTAATTAGCTGAACATCTAGCAAGGTATCAGACATTCCTCAAAGAATCTCTGCCTGGTAGATAGCACAAAATACATCCTCTTTTTCTTATACTTATTTATTATGGGATTTCATACCTAAGTAACAACTTTGTCTTTTTTAAAATGTTTATTAGCTTTCAGACAAACTTGCATTCAGGCAAAATATTCTGTACTTCTAAAGAAATACATAGCACTTGCAAGAATTATTTTGGAAAAAAGTGTAGTGAGAGACAGTGATACTAAGAAAGTGTTTTACTGTTATGCAAGTGGAACTATATGTTTTATAATCTTGTTAATGTCTCATTAGTAAAATATGTAAGGCATCAAAGTTTATATGGGATGTATAGCTTATTAAACAAGAATAATTTTTATTAGGTAAAGAAAATAGTCAGAAAATTATTTTATTCCGGCATGAAGCATTTAGCAATATCCAGACAACAAAACTCTTCCAGTAATGTTAAGGCAGAAAGTTTCATCTTGATCCAAACTTTTGTGAAATTTGGTTATGTTCTGTTTTCAGAATAAAAGTTGGCCTGCAATAACTTCAATTGCAGAGCTGTGAGTGCAGGTAGGAGAAGACAATATAGGCACTTCCTGTGTGCATCTAGATTTCTTAGTGGGACCTATGCTGAGTAGTAGATTTTACATACATCATTAGCAGCTACATAGAAGATACTTGTAAAAGGTAGATGTTTCCTCACTACGTGGGAATGTAACATACAGTATAGAAACATTGCTGACTTCTAGCCTCCCTGAATGAGTCTAGGGTGACAAACCATTTTTCTGCTTCTATGGATTTTTGATCAACTAGCATCCATGCACAATACTTCACGTAGCCACTGTAGAGGCCAGTGCTGCACTTGAGAACTATTTTAGAAAGGGAACTTCACAGAAAAGCATTTGAATTGGAAGCGTGCAACACATTCAAGTTGAAAAGAGAAAGACTGAGTGACTTTAAAGCAATAAGAATTTAAATAATCACTTGCGATTTCAAAGAAAGCAGAAGAACAAAACCTGTCAAAAGATATGCTGATTTGAAAATTATTTAAAAGTACTATCTTATTTAAACATTGGCATATATACAAAATTAGCTATATAGTACTAAAGAAAATAAGCAGATTTTTATTTAAAGAATACCTTTAGATCAAGGTTAACAACTAAAATAAACTCCATCATTTTTATCATGCAGATAAAATTACTCTTTCATTCTTCAGTGGGTTTAGTACCACTTTGTCAGTTTGACTGTGAATCTCCTGACAAGCCAGTCTCAGTCTGTTGCCTGCTTTCCCTTGCTTACGTATTTTCATCACAAAAAATGACATTTCATTTATCTGGAAATTTACAAATACAACTTCAGGCCAAAGTTTCCGCGTAGTTTACAAAGTGAATGCTTAGTGTTTCAGCTTGTAGTGGTTCTGGTAATCTGTAAGTCTTTATCAGAATTGACATTTAAAGATTTGCAGAGGAATTTTTAAAACTATTAAACCTATTTGGACTGTGCTTTCATAATCAGTTGAACTGATTGAAATTATATGAGTCCAATGTCAAAGCTATACTATTTTGAGAATCCCATGGTAAAGAGAAGACAGTGGGATTTTATCTGATAATGTAAGGCAGGATTGGAATTATTGTAGGCAACATAGGCAATAATGAAAAGAAAGGTAAGGACATGTCTGACAAGCACCTATGGACAGGGACAAGGGAGTTAAATCTTGACAATATCAGGAAACCTCTCCAGCTGTCTTACATTAAAATAGGGGTCTCTATAACTACAACCTCTTACTTATGCCACACAGGAATCTTAATCAGTATCAACAAAATTTCAAACCCAGAAACCATGAGCATTTAAGCCTATAGTACAATGACATAACATAATACCTATCATAAGATCATTTGAACATTTGGTACCTTATTTTCATATAATTTCTTTTTGAATATACGATTTCAGGACAACAACTGACTGGGAAATGTTATAGCCTAAAAAATTGTTAAATAATTGCAAGAAATCCTGATGCTCCAATGGGGGTACAGGGGGGAAAGCACCCTAAACTACATCAAACTCATATTAGCAAATTAAGCAATAAAGTTAAGGTAATAAAAAATGAAGCTGATCTGTACTAGTTATAGTATGCATGCTACTTTTCATTATAGATACTAGTCATAGAAGGTAAGTAGTACCTACAAATATTGTTGTAAGACAAGTGAGGTGGGATTTATTTCAGCAACTGAAGCTGTAAGACAAGGTAGTCAATATTTGAGCAATTGTTTTGAAATCTCTATTTTATAGCTACTTATCTGTCTATCTATTTATATATTACTGACTTCAGTGGTGCTTGTTCTTGTTCAGATGATAGAGGACTCTCTGGTCAAGGACAAAAATCTTTTGGAACCGTGTCAAGGAAAGATATAAGTGGAGATCAGCCCACAATTACATGCCTTCTTGGATAACTGGCTTCCTTTATGCACAACAGCAAAAGCAAAGGATTATGATCTGTAGTACTGATAACAGAGTGGTTCTTCAGTGCTTTCTATACAGCATTTTAGGCATGACTTCATTCATTTTAAATTCTTGAAATGCACTTTACACAACTGTACTTATTTGGCCTTTCCTTGAGGGTAATGACAATGGAAAGGGTTTGGTTTAGGATTGCAATGATGATCAAATTTGTATTTATTTGGGGAATAATAAAAAACTTAGTTTTAACCTGACATTCTCCTATGGGGAGAAGGAAATACTGCAGAAATCTAATAAATCAGGTGTTAGATTATCAGTTTAACAATTAAATGAGCAATGTTTCTCTAACCACCACTTAATTTTTAAGCCACATTCATTATAACCTATTGCTGCTCCCGATGGAGTATGAGGACCAACAATAAATGGATCATTTTCCATAACTTTGGTCTGGATGATAAGTAATAACCATATTTTGGGGGGTCCTTGTACCTGTCTATTTAGTATTTGATAAAATGCCATATCCTATATGCAAAACATTAAAATGTTCACTTTAAGATTTACTCAGTTGCTGGAATGTTTTTAAGTTGCTTCTAGGTAAGCAAGCTCATGCAATGGACTAATGATTATATCATTCCACTGACAATTCTGCTGAAAAAGGAAATTACACATCAGAAAGGGACCAGTTTCTATAGTGAGGACCATAGTCTGATAAATGTGTTTAGAATTATTTGTTGTTTCAGAGAGATTCTGACCTCTAACTGCAACACCCATTTTAGGCAGAAAGAAGCCTTCTGAAGCAGTGGAAAACTTCAGCAAAGAGTTTTCCAGCTGCAGCATGCAATCCCCATGAAAGCAGTTGAATAAACAGACAGATGCCTGAATTTGACTGGAGAGGAAATGCTTTCACATGAAAAATGACCACTCCAGCTGATAGAAGGTTGTAACATCCAGCCCACACTGTGTGCCAGCTGAGGACTTTCTGTGGCAAGATGTAGCAGTTCAGTGTTGCATGCAATGACATGCAGAGTAATCACACCTTGTCTGGAAGGCTCCACAGAAGAGCAAGCAGGCTTTATGTAGGCAGGTAGGTACTGTAATTCAGTTTTACAGCTGAGGAAACAGGCTTTGGAAATCTAAGGGCTCTGCATCTCAGTGAGTGCCTCCTAATTTATCCTGGGTACATGCAGAAGAGAGAGTGGCTCACACTTAGCTACCCACAGTAGTAGTAAGAAATTTGACTGGAAGTGACAGCAGAAATCTTCTCCAGCTTTAACTATGAACTCACCCTTAAAAGACCTTCTATTATTGTGTATGATTTGAAAGGCACTTACATCCCATTATTTTAAAAGTTTGGTGATAGATGTGCATTTTAGTCTTAAACTTGTCATTTAGCTCCAATCTGCATTGCATGATCCCTCCTCCTCCCCCCCCCCCCCCCTTAAAAACAAACTTGAGAAGTGCTCTGATCTTGTCAGTTTAGTCTGCTACTATGAATTGAGAATTAAAGCTTGTATAGTCAAAGCCTTGGCAGCTCCAATGATTTTGCCTTTTCAGAACGTATTTTATTCTCCTTTTCACACGTTGACACAGACATGCCTTTCAGATGCTCTTCAACTACAGCTGTGTGCACTTGTATTGATAAACTTATCAAATAAACTCAAGCAAAATTGACTATCAAAGGGAAAGAGATAAGTAAAAAGACATTTTCCTATGGAAAGAAAAATGAAAGAAAAAGAAGAGAAAATCACGTATTTTTAAAAAGAGGCCAAACAAATGCAAATATTTTCTCAAGTAGACAATAGCACTCTGTAGGGAAGGCAGTTGTGGTTACTACTTGCAGTTATTGAATAGCTTTCATCTATCAGATATTTATAATGCATGCAGGGTATGTGGGAACTAAGTAAGTTTGAATGCCCTTCTATTATTATATAGTAACTTAGAGTTTATGCACAACTGGCTGTCTCATAGAGTACTCGTATTCTGTCATTCTGCAAACAGGTCATCCCAAATGCCTGCCAGAATTTAACTGGGCTGATCACCCATGCCACCCTGCTTGTGCTTGTTTTCTCACGATGCATAGTTTACCTACCTTGGTTTATACAACCTCACTGCTGTTTGCACCTGTGGGAGGATGCTGCTATACAGCACACCTCACTCTGAGGACTGTAATTGGGAACATGTTTGACGTCCTTGAAATGAGAATGCCTTCTATTTGCTGAATGCCTGACACTGTTTATATGCTGCAGACATCTCCTGCCATATGGCCAGGGCACTAGGGAAAAAAAAAGTTGCAAGAAACAGACCAGCTTCTGTAGATGTACAGGGGGCAGAAAAAAGACAACCTCTGGCTAAATACTTTGTCAAAGCTTTCTGCCTGGAGCATGTTTTTTCCAGACTGGCGAAGAACAATAGGCTGTGGAGAGCAACAAGAAGAGGCAGTGAAGATTAGCATCTTAATTCACCTGAATATGGCAGTGGTCAAAAGAGATGGATCTAGGGAGTCTTTTGATGGCTTTCAATGGACCTTGTCAGCTTGTTTGGACACAGATCTGTGCCTGAAAGAAGGGGATATTGCAGCAGCATCTGGAATATGTTAGAATAAGAATCTTCCATGATGACTTCTGAGGGCCAAAGTCCTGAGAGCTAGTATAAGGCACTTAGCTGGTTATTTTTTAAACAGTATCTGTTGGGACCTGCTAAATAAAATAGGTCATAGGAGAGATTAAGGTAGGGTAGGAGGCAAGGTATAGATGAAGTAGCCAAAGCTACATGATAAAGCTGTTGCAGACATGCAATTTTTTTCACTGGCTGTGACAGCTTGCTATATGGTCAAGTTTAGTCCCCAGCAATTTTCTCATCCTTCAGACTTAGACCAGGTGATTGCAATGAAGTTGCATTGAGCTGCATTACTAGTTGCTGCAAGTTAGCTACACCAAGCTGTGTCCCCTGACCCAGTATTGTTAAGGCAACTTGATGTAGTTAGTCCTTGCCAGCAGGGAGTTCTGCTGATGTTCATTTCAATGATCTGGCAAAAAAGCCCAACGTGGAGTGTCTGCACTTCAATGTTTAATTTCGCCTTATGGTGTGATGGGCTGAATACTGCTGTGACAAACTAGCTGGAGAGGAACCAGGCAGTTGCTGATGCACAGCATTTACTTGAAAGGGATACTTTGAGGCACTGCTGTCAGCTAAGGAGTTTGATGGTGGTAGATCATGTGTCAGGGCTGTTGCCAGGGAGGTTGACAGTTTTATTCGGAGGCTGGTGATGTTCAGAGTCAAAAGGAAGGCTGTGAGAGGGTGTTATGGATGCCTTTGTGCAGATGTGGACCTTGTAGGGTCAAAGGGATGGATGTACAGCACTGAACATCTTCTCCCTCACAATGTGATCTGTAGTATGTGCTGTGTCAGGCAGTGCTAATGAAAGGGTCCATGATTCCCTCAGGGAACTGATACATTTTCCTTGTCTTGTCTGTTTGTCTCCCTGGCCAGGGCAAAAACATTATTTTGATCTGGGGAAGCATATTTAATACCATGCTGTGGTGTTTTTCTGCCAGATTTCCCTGCATTAACACTGTAATGATCTATATCTGTGATGCCAGACTTTCTGAAGACCCCTGTTGCCTTTGGTGAGGCAAGGAAGAGAGGGCCTGTTCCTCAAGCATCTCTCAGCTCTTTACCAAAATATGATTGCTCGTATTACTCTGGAATAATTCCTTCTAGTAAATGCTTGAACAAGAAAAAAAAGGAGAAGTTTATAGAGAGAAATTACATTGGAATGTGCTTCAGGAATGAGAAGGTAAATGAGATGATTGTCTTATGAACAGGCTGCACTCTTTTCTCATCATGCACCTTCAAGTAGAAAATTAAGAGGCTTGTAAGAATGTTCACTATCCTTGCATTAATTCTGTTATTAAAATAATTGAACTTCTTGTAATGGTTTTCCTATACTTTGTGAGCTTGTAGAAAGCCAGAGAGAAATGCATTGTTTAAAATTACAGTTAAAGAAAGGATCCTCACAGTTTATTGCCTCTGAATTGTCATACTCTGTCCCTTACACCCTCCACTTGATTTTTCTAAAGTGTTTTCAAGAAGCTATTCAGTTACATTCCTGTCTGGGATGAATTCAGTTACAGAAAAGACCTGTTCTAGTTGTGACTGCTACTTTTTTTTTTTTTTCTTTCTCAAGAGTCACCATAACTGTAGCCATCTAGTGCATAAAAAAGGTGGCCAAGATACACCTGTATTCCAGGTCATAAAAGGCCCTTAAGCCTCACACTAATTTTGAGATGAACTCTCTCTCTGTGAGGATCAATTTAGGGATCATCCCCAGTCCACGGCTGCTCTAGAAAATGTTGCTGAAATTGGTCTGTAAAGGTTTTTTTGTGTTTGTTTCTTCACATTATTCCGTTCTCCCGGTGCTGACCATGATGAACTGTCTTTGGTACTAGATTTGGTAGAGGAGTCACTTGCAAAAGTAGTGCTCTAATTCCTCAGGCTATAGTCAGGAGTTGAGACCATTAAGGGTGTGGTTTTAGACCGTTCTCTTTAGATAACTCTAACAAAGAATTTCTGTTCAAATACCTAATTTGTAAATATTTGCATTCTGGTCAAATATATCATGGGAGCAAAGACAGCATAGATCCCTAAAAAGGAAAAGTGTCCAGTACCCTGGAAGGACTCTATGGGGAAGCATGGCCCCTCTGCTAGATAGATACAAATAAGCCCACATCTACTCAAAAGGGGAATCTCTTTCTGTAGAAAACTCCAAAATTCTGGTCCTAAAAACTGTGTCTGCTTGTGAATACAAGGCACATCAGGACAAGCATACAAGAACTGCTCTGTAACGCACACCAGCTTTCCAGTCGGTTGCTTCAGTTCTTACATCTGCTGAGCAGGGCCATGTAAGGCAAGGAAAAGTGGATGGAAAACAATATAATTCTTATTACCAGTGGGTGAAAGGCCTGCTGTGATGCTCAGATAATGAGAAACAAGTTAAGAATACACCAGCTTCTTCAACTGCCCTTAGTTATCGTTACTCCAGAGTACCACTAACAAAAGTCAGAGGAAAGTCAGCTTCCACTACTGACAGGAAGCCGAAAGAAAATAATCTAATGCCAAAAACAGCCCCTTGGAAAAGCAAAAAATAGTTCTAGAAGCACTAACAAAGATCTTCAATAAATAAAACTAAAAGTAATGCTAGCTATGCGTTTGAGTAAAGGACTGAGCTTTCCAGTGACTTTAATCATGTTTCATTGTGTCTATATTTATTTCTTGGCAACGAAGGAAGAAGTTCATGTTAAATTCCAGAGGAAGAAAATTGCTAAAACTCAATTCTGTCACTAAAACTTTGCAGTAGATCTCTTACTATTCCAGGTTATTCCAGAGTTTCAAGGCTTGATCATCAGTCCTCACTTAAAGGCTGCTGCTTATTAAAAGCAAGCACTGCATGTCAAATTCTTTAGAATGCGGAATTCAAGATTAATGCTGATGTGCTTTGATCCTGAACTTAGAGATAAGCTTTCAGGCAAAAGTATCTGTACATTTTTTTGCTAGGGAGACCACCATTTTTATGTTTCTGTTGTTTTGTCAGATAACTAATATCCCGGTGTAAGCACCAGAGATCCAGGAAAGTAAGTGGCATCCAGGCTGCTGGTCCATTTCCCCACAATATACTCTGCAAACTCTTTCAAGCCACTTCCTTCTATGCATGCTACTTACTGTATCATGGTATTCTTGTAGCAGCAGGAGCATCTGCAGCCTTGGTACATTAGGCACTGTGTGTTCTCCCAACCCAGTCTTTTCCTTGACCCTGGCAAGGACAATTATTCCTAACTCATGTTTGAACGCTTGGAAGCAGTTTCTTAGTTGCTTTCATCTTAGCAGCACTCAGTCTCTGGCAAGAAATAAGATAACATCTGAAAATGGCTGTCCATCACCTAAAGGTGCTCTGGGTGAATACAGAATTGGTATAGCTCATCTGAGGCCACGGTTTACATTTGTGGGTATGGAGTTGAGGGCTATGCAACATAGCTCTTCCTTTCTGGCTAGCTCCATGGCAGCAACCCAGAAACCACTCTAATCTGTTCTGCTGATCAAGAAAGAATAGCTATGTCCTGAAAGCAATGAGCTTTACTGCACTTTTCTGTTGTGCCCCTTCTCTGCTACATTAGACTGCATCTCAACACAGCAGTGCATCTGAGCTACAGTCACTAAGTGCCAAATGTTCTTGTTTTCCCCTCCATGCCATTTTTCAAATGCCACTGACATCCTTAAAACCTTCATCAAGGTGCTACTAAACTGTTAAATCCTATTTTGTGCCAGCAGGCCCCAGTCTAAGTGCTAATGCCATCCCACAGCTAATGAGCTGCTAAGGGCTGTATCTGATGTTCGAAATCCCTGTGGTGTTGCATCCCAGAGTTTAGAGCCTGAGCTTGATGAAGTCCAAACAAAAAAGATATATCTGCAAAAGGATGGTAAGTGCCTTAGTTCCCATGGTGTTCACTTGATCAAAATCCTAATTCTTCGAGTATATTCAAAAATTTCTGTGTACTATGGACCTAGTACACATTCAAAAGGGCTCAAAAAATTACAGTCATGAAGTTTATTTGTAATCATGATTAGTTAAAGTTACATGTCAGTACAGTTAGGGAGATGTCTGATTTGTGGAATATATGCCCTGAGTTAGGTCACTTTCCCAAATTCTTGGGTTTTAAAGACAGAGCAGGATGTTCCACCTCTTTACCTAACTGATATAACTGAAGAAGGAAGGAAGAGCTGTGATCTGGCATATACTTAGTTAAATCAATTACAAATTCTGCAATTCAACAATTACATTTTTTCTACAACTTCCATCACTAAAACCTAGAAAAATATGGGAACATGTATAAAGGTATATTAATTAATACTGTATTTAAAATGAATTCTAATGATTCTGAGTGGGAAGGAATATGTTTTAATCTTTGCTTTTACAAAGAATAAGATGAATTAATGATATGACATATAGAAGATGATCAGTAGCGTTATATTGCCATATATTAGAGAAAATCATAGTGGGATAAAAACCATCACAGGTGAACAATGAATCTGCAATTGACTTCTTCTAAGACAAAATAGGTTTAAAGTCCACTGATGACTCCTTTCCTCCTCCTGCCTGGTGCCTTGTTCAGCCAGGGGGCAGGGGTGGACAGTGGGGTGTATGTGGAGGGGTGTATGTTTTGGAGGGGTAACTTAGAAAAATAATAAAGGCATATTACCACCCCCCCAGTAAACTGAACTTCTCTGAGATATATATGCTGCCAAATTGTCCAACTGATGCCTATTTTCAGGAATGTTGAGCATCCCAAATATGTGGTATAGTTGGTGGAAGCAACCAGTCCTGGAAAGTGGCTGTAGGCTGTCTGGCAAGTAGAGATCTCAGAAATGTTGCCTGCCAATCTGTTTTTTTTTAAAACTGGTTAGTGTTGCCTGCCCAGGGTCAATGCTGTTTGGTACTGAGATGAATTCAGCATCTCAGCCCTGGGTGTAACAGAGCTGGCAGAAAGTGCCCACAGCTGCTTGGGGTGAACCCCACACGGCATGCAGCTATTGCAGTTATTCACCAGGAAATGCTGGGGACTTAAGAAGAGCTGAAATCCCACTCTTCTAAAGTCTGAATGTATTACATCGGCATATATATACCTCTTTGTAAGGGACAACTGCAGGCTTTCTTTAGGACAGGCAGATGGAGTATCAAAGTCAGTGTAATGTCTTTGTATTCCCTAGATTCAATAGGACATTTCAGTCATCAGCTGTGCAAGATTTCCTGTCCTTGTGAACATTTTAAAGTAAAATAGTAGCTCCATTTTGGAGAGTAGATTTCTGTGGCAGTTCAGCATGGGATCTGTGTTGCATGTTTCACTGTGACCAGGGAGGTGCCCGAGATCTGTTTTTCTGTGGAGAGCAGCCGGAGGTCCTCAAACCCTCAGGCAGCTCAAGTCTTACCTAACATATGTAATAAATTCAGCTCAATAATAATAGATCTATGCCAGTGTGAAATACTGTGGTTGTGTCCACCCTGTTCCTGCACTGTTCCTTAGGCATCTTCTTGAAAGGCAAATACAGGCTAGATGGACTGTATCTGACCTGGTCAAACCATCTTGTCAAGAAGTCGGGAAGATTACTGGGATCCCTGACAGTCTGAGAGTACTTGAACAGGGAGCTCTTATTTCCTAGCAATATGTCTTAATCCTCCAGGACTATTGGGAAATACAAAAGCAGAAAGTGTAATTGGAGTGGTGGAGAAAGTAAGCAAGAAACAATTTGGCTCTGCTTACAATGACCAGAAATCTTCCTTGGGGAGAAGGGTGGGTCAGGGAGTCATGAATTTTCTTTCTTCCAGACCTATTGGGTGTAACAGGAGCTTCATTAGGAGCAGAGACCAGAATCTGGGGCTCTTTGTCCTCACTGGCAGTTGGCTAGGATGCTCATACCATTTCTTTTTCGGGGAATATGAATTTGGCATTCCTTTTTCCCTCCTTTTGCACAGTGGCTCAAACTTACAACAGGATGAAGGGTAGTTCTGGCATGGCATGCCCAATGACTAAAGCATGTCCTGTGAAGTTAGAGGGCTGAGTTCAAACTACAGTCCAAAGCCCCTAGACTGCACATGTCTCATATCCTAGGCAAGTACTATAAATACTATACCATTATGCAAAAAGCTGCCTATTTCTGCTTCCTTCCCACTTCTATGAAATATGTTGGGCGGGTTTTTTCTGTGCAGGATCAGGCTCAGTACAGCATTCTCTTCATAATGTCTGTAAGTCCCCATTATTCTTCTTCAAAATCAAAATTAAAGTCATTAGTCAGTCAGTAGAATTTCTAATGTCTTTTTTTTCTCCCTGATGACTGAATTAATATTCCACATCCTCAATACCTCCACTGCATAATAATGCTTTGCATGCACAGAGGCAAAACTATACGGCGTACAAACATTTGATGATGAGTGCTCCAGCTGTAACACATCTCTATAGATACAAAAGCAAGTTTGCTTGCTTGTTTACCTTTTGTAGCAGCATATGAAAATGGAAGTATTTCATGCCCTGTCTCCCTCCCTCCCACTCAGAATTTTCCTGTACACGATTGATCCTCCTGTATTTCTTGGCTGCCATACATGAAATCTATGCTAAATCTGATTTGCTTCCTGGGTATTTAGGTATGCATGGTTTTTAGCAGGTGAAAAGTGCTCCAGTAGTTCTCAAAGTCAGCTGGAACTGAGGGAACCAGAAAGTATCACAGACATAGCCCCCTTCATTTAGCAGGAATATTAATGTATAAATATACCAAAGAAAAAGCCAGGTTAAAAGCAATGCAACAATTTCAAAAGGGAAGTTATTGTTTTTATCAAATCTGCAATTTCATCAGCTGTTAGTCTTTCCAGTCTCAGAATGACTATCCCTTTGCTTCATGGCAATGTATAACAGGACAAATTTGAAATTTTAGATGTATCATGTTGTACGTTTATCAAGAACTAAAATCTACTTACAGAACCCATCAGAAAATCTCTCTGAAGCTATGGCTTCCTTTTGACTTTTTCCTCCCACAGCAGCAACCTGATCACTTCTTAACATTGATTTACAAACATCTAGTCAGACATTCAAATTCTTATAAAAAGCAAAACTAACCCCTCACCAAAAAAAAAAAAAAGTTAATAGATTTTTGCTAGTATTAACTTCGCTTAATTTTTCTCCTCTGTGAGCAGTATGTATGCATATTCATATGATATTGGCTAAGTAAATAAAAATCTTTCACCAGGATTCTAGGTATAAAGGATATTCAGAGGAATGTGGAGACTGCAATTCACTTTAAATTCAGAATTAGTCCTGTGTCCCTCAAGTTAAAGCATGCTAAGTAAGTCCATAACATGCTCAGAAAATAAACTAGTGTCCATCTGTAAGTAGCCTAAATTTAATGTGTGGTTTCTTCAGTTTTTCAAGCATAGTAACAGCATCCTTTTAGGGCATGCATCTCAAATTTTTTTCCTGTCTTGCAAACACAGCATTGTTGTTCCCACTGTATTCTTTCAGACAATATTGCTATAAAGCAGAGTAAGGTAATTCAATAAATTACTGGAAAGCATTTTTCCATGTACACTAAATCAACAAAGATTGTTGGGCAGTTTAAAAAAAAATACAATAAAGTACTTTGATCTACCATATGTCTGGAGAAAACCTAAACAGATTCAGTGCAGTTATTATTCTTGTTCAGCAAGTGCTGATGCTGTGCTTCATACTATTGAAAAAGTGGTATACTTGAACGCTGGCTCAAAGATTTTGTAATTTTGCAAATCACAGCAGAATTAGAATTCCAAATGACAGACCTTTATAAGGTGAAATAGGATATTTGACATAGTCTACCTATCAATTTTCTTGTGCAAGCCAAGGGATGGTCTTTGCCCCTCATGGAACAGAGGCACAAATCTCCCTCCATTGCTCTGCCAAGTTCATTTTTATACAGATGACTAGACTACCTGCCCTTTGATATCCCTGTACCCAACTGCAGTGCTGGGGAAGATTTGGGGTTAATTAGCAAGGGGAGGTCACTGGAGTTCTGGTTCACTTGTGTTGATTTCATCTAGTTAATAAAAAGGAAACTGCTTTTATTGGTCTCCTCACCACCATCTAGTCTGCATCTTTCTCTGAGAGGGAGCTTCAGAAGAAGCTGTGTGCCCAGTGCAAGCTATGTAGTAGGTGACCCACAGCTCTTAGTGTAACATACATATATTCTGAAGACCAGAATATAATGTTGCCTACAGGAATTAGGAGTGAAACAGATCCATTATTTCACTCGTGTCCCAGTTGTCATTGCAAATTAGAATGCATGTTTAGCTTTTGTGCTTCAATCAAATTCTTAAATAGGTCACTTCACAGATTTTCTTGCAATTGTATTTTACAGGAAGCTGCACAATGCAGAAAATATTGCCTGATATTCCACCAAAACATTCTCTTACTTTAAGCTTTTCTTCTGGTTCCTGGTAATGACAGGAATAGGAAGCACAAATGATAGTAATCTAAGAGTTGACTTCTTTTAAAAGTTTGGGACATGGAACAGTCAATTGTACCTACAAAGATTTTACAATTAAGTGCTATTTAGTCACGATTTTTTTAAATTTAGAAATGACCATTAGACCTTCTAATCTTAACTTCTCTCCTAGGCTATTGGCTATTAAATCTTATTAGCAAGGTTTGTAATGTGATTCTCGAAGTTGTATCTCAAAAAAAAAGCATCCAGCTGAGTTAAAACCACCACAATGAGAATCCATTTCTCCCCTCGGCAGGAAAAGAGAGTGGCTTGACTTTCATTGATATCATTTGAGATGCCAATGACTTCTGAGAGAGAAAGATATCAGAGAGAGAGTGAGGATTTTAAATAACTTTGAAATCTACTTTGTAACCTACTGTGATCAAGTGAAAGTTATCAATATACCATTTTGCAGATGAAAATTTTCTCATGTAGAAACCTTTTAGGGAAGGATAGGAACAAATTCCAGGGTGCTGGCTATGACTGCAGCACACCTGCTCCATGGCTGAGACACTGTACTATACCTCTTCAGCTCCCAAGCTACAACTAGGCATGGTTATTAGTATAAAAATTGAATTATTCCCAGCACTTTCAAATGCTATGCAGAAATCCTGCTCTGTTGCTTGCAAGGGGAAAGGGGGAAGGACAGAGGTTTGCTCAGGTCTTCTCAGCCCTGTAGTATTTCTGTGCAATATTGAGTACTAGTCCTGCAAAGGAACTACAAATTTCTGTATTCTCCATGTGAATCTCTAATTAGTCCAAGTGAATATCAGTACCAGCTGTCATAATACCATTTGCAAACATCCATAAAACCAGTAAAGGTGTCTCTCTGTATCAGAATTACAAGCCAAATTTGTACCTGTTTATACAAGGAGTTATAGTTATAAATGGAAAGATTTTGACATGGGATTTTGTGAAGTGTCATTTCAAATAATCTCATCTGTTCCAGAACAAGAGTTGCTAAATTCAGTCAAAATTAAGCTCTAAGCCAAGTACATGTTTGCTTCACTCTATTTTTGACTCATGCCATCAGGCTTTTTTAATAACCAGATAACATTAGTTAGAAAGATTTTTAACACTTACTGAAGTAAAAATCATTGCAAGGTCAAAACAACTCTTCAGGTTTCAATCAGTACCAATCATTTGGATGGTTAGCTACTTCTGGGTTTGAAACCATTACAGATGATCAATAAATTCCAAGGAATGTTCAGCAAAACTGCAGGCTGATATACCACTACAGTCTGCAAGCCATACAAACACTAATGCAGACAGCCTGTGAAATTGCTTTTCTGCAAAATGAAGTGATTATCAAAAATATCTCACAGGTTGACCAAGAAATGTTTAGTGTATTACCTTTCTTCATTCATGACTAAGTAATTGAAATTCTGGTAGATTCCTACTTGCAATAGTTTTCTTATCATGTCACTGATGTTGTACAATTCTCAAGGAATATTTCATAAATGTATCAGTAATTGCAACTCTGCTAATTTGCAGGAAAAAATCATTAAAAAAAAAAAAATCCCTTCGTTTAGAGCTGCACTGTCTTTTACAACACAGTCACACGATCCAGCAAAGCCTGCTAAAGGTCATTCAGAAGAGCATATATCACAAGGGAAGCAGATGTCTCTTTATGTCACTTTAAATACAGACAGTTACTGTTTGAGCTGAGCTACAAATTCAATTCCCTGCAGTAATTTAGCATAAATTTCTTTAGAGATCCTCATATATCCTTCTAGGTCAATTTGTTTTTTAGCACCAATTGAAAAGAAATGCTTTGTGGAGACTAACACCTGGGTATATTTAAGGAGGCAATGCATCCACTTAGCTCTTTAAAGATTATGTTAAAATCGGTATTTTAGGATCGATAGAAGAAAATGGAAAAAATCCAAAGCATCCTGCCAAGTGTGGAAAGCCATGATTTACTCCCTGAGGACTGAAAGTTACAAATCCAGTGGTGTCTATTATAATGAACTGGCCCTTGACCCCCAAGGTGATGGCAATCATAATTTGTAAATCTCGAAGCCTGGGTGTCAAAGCTTGCACGATCCCCTTAGACCTCTAAGGTGGATTTCACTTCCACATGCTGAAAGCAGTCCTATGCTGCTGCAAAAGCTACCAGCAGTAGGTTTGGAATTGAAAGCACATTGTCCAGGAAGGGTTTTAAAATGAAAAAGCATGTGTTTTCTGTGCAGATCGATGTAGCTATGCTTTTTAACTTTGTCTGGCAGGGAAAGTGTGCACGTGCAAGTTTTCTGAAAGGTGATTTCAAGGGGAAGAGGTGAGGTGGGACCTCAGTGAACTTGGTGGCAGGGCTGGAACTGAAAAAAGCAAAGGAGCAGTGCACCTGGCTACCCTCGGCTTGACAGCCTGAATTCCCACTGGGAGGGCAGTAGGTGCTTCTTTTGGGCCCTGGCTTCCAGTTCAGTAACTTCGGCTTACACAGAAGCAGTATCTCTGCATGTGTAGAAACAAACAAAGCCATCTGTCCCTCCATCTCACACATTAACTATTCCTTTTATGTCCTGTAATTGCTTCCTTTACAGGTTGCTAGCCAGCAACTAAAGTTATTTTCTTTCAAAGCTTACATCATGTCTTTTTTTCCTTTCATTTGAGGCAAAGAAAGGGTTAATCAATGACTAGACAACTTTCAGAAAGAATGCTATCTATTCTGAGCCAACAACTCTGCAAAAGAGAAACCTCCCCAGCCCTACCCCATAAAACTGAAAAGTTTAACCAGCTGCTGATCTGCTTTTAGCAGGCAGACAACCAGCTTTTGCATGGTCCTTGCATCAGCACAAGCGGAAGTACCTTCACTCAGAGGACATGTCTGTTCTCAGACTGAGTTTTAGTGATCCTTCTCTCCTTCATCTGGGCTGTTGTTACCAACTCAGATAGATGGTTTCAGTGCTTACTCTCAGGTTTGCAGAAACAAGTCAAATGAGAGGGGTGAGAAAAAGCTTCACAAAAGTGAATATTATTGTTTTCACAATAAAAATTGGTACTGAAGATCTCCTAGGGATCTAATACCTAAAGGCATACTTTTTATTTTGCTCTCTCCCAAAAGCCATAAGGAAAGACACTGAAGTAATAGTCCTTGAATGTGTCTTTGGTGTCTTCCAGAGGTCCCATGGACTTGTTTGGACATTTTGGTCAAGTCATTTGTTTGTGTCTCATTTCCAATGCATTTCATTGCAATGGAAATACTTGCACTCACTTTGTTTTTTGAAGCACTGTTTTAGTGAAGAGAATTCAGTGCCAAGTATTACTCTTCTTTGTTAATATTAATGTATGGTAGCAGTAGTACATTCTCCCAAAACAAACCACCTGAAGATTTCCAGCTCCTTTCCTCCCTCCTTCCACACTTGTACAAGCAGAAGTGCCCTGGCCATTACTGCAATCACACTGGAAAACACTAAAATTTTTGTGAAAATTCTCTGCAAATTAATTCGAATAATTTGGATGTAGGTTCTATCACCTGTTACTCTACTGCCCCTATTAAATGCCATTAGTGTCAGTGCTGTTCCTGCAGGGATTATGCAATGTACAAAATCTGTTTCATCAATGATCCGTCCTAACCCTACTATACGTATGTTTCTGCAGGCTTTTTGTCTCTATGAGATCAGACATTCACTTCCTCCCACAGAAAATGGAAGCATTTGCTTCTTGTGCAGCTATGTAAATCACTTGTACTTACTTTTCTCCTGTTTAAATATATTATTTGATTTTCTGAGATATAACTTTAACAATAATGATGAAGACATGACAAAAAGAAGGAAAATATAATTTGGTAGAAGAAAGATGTTGAAACTGTAGCAGAAACATAGAACCAGCTATAATTATTTCTTTACTGCAAGGGCATGCTCAACAACCTTCCCACTATAAAGAATTTAAAGAAAACTTCTAGGCTTCAGCTAAATCCTTGTGCACAATGGAGAAAGCTGTCATTGCTCAGCTATTATGCCTTTCAAATACTATCCATTCTAGAGAAATATGCTAGATATTTTTTATAACAAAGGAATGACAGAAAGAGAAAATTCCACCACAGCAACCAACTATCTAATAAAAGATAAGAAAAGCACCCCAATTAAGAGCAAGAGATAAAAATAGAGGAGAAATTAAGTCCTTCAGACTGACACTTCCATTTAGTATATTCCTGCACATTCCATGACCTAGCTTTGCTTTATGTATAGTTAGTAAAACACACATGTAGCTTGACATGATTTTGATTTCTTTTAATGTTTTTATATCTTTAAAAATGCTAACTTTTTCAGTATGCTGCAAATAGTACTTGCTTTAAGTTACTGTGAGATGGATTTTTCAGTAGAAAATGAGTATTTGTTATTTTCTTGCTTAAGAACCTGATATATTACTGTGCATTCCTTGCCTTGTGCCTGAATTTATTTTTATTGTAGCTTACCTAAAAATTATCTGAAAATAATAATAATATAAATAAGATTTTTTTGCTACCTCCTCTTTGTGGTCTTCAGGTTGGTTTATTAGTTCTCGAAAGGGTTGTAATCAGGAAGTTAGATAGTGAGGGGAAGGTATAAAATCAACAGACAGAATATCTTCCTTTGCTACATGCAAATCAAAAAAACAAAGACGGTAGTTTGATCATATGAATCCATTTTGTCCTTACGAATGTACATATGTGCATGGAGAGAGTCCACGGGGTTCATCTGTAATCCGAAAACTGAAAACCACTATCATGGGGTTTTTTAATCTAATAATATTAGAAATTAAACTGTTGGGGTTTGTGTCTTTTCCCAAAAATGACTGATCTCAAATCAGCAGGTAAACATAAAATTATGTATTTGTAGGTTTATGTCCCATTGAGTCCCTCTATCTGTCATGCATTTCATAGATGCTCTTTGCCTCAAAAATATGTCCCTTATTTTCTTTTTATTAGTGGTGTGGCTGAACAACTAAGTACTCATTTGAAAAAAAATGTCCTTCTGCTGATTGGAAGGCATAGCAGGATTTTCAGTGTCCTGGGACAGATCCTTAGCTGGCAAAAGCACCTGTGAAAGCTGGTTTACACTAGCTGAGTTGCTTCCTGCCTGCATTTCGTGTGCAGCTGGAACTATGTTGGCAGGCCACATAAGCGTGACTGTTTGAACTACATTACCTAGGAAGCTGCTTGAGAGGGTTTGAGAGGGAGTTCGGCAGTGGTGGTTCATGCTGCATGGGAAAAGCCAGCCAAGAAGCAATGACTAGAGAGCAGGACTGTCTTCCAAAGCATAGTGTTCAGGCTGCATGGCTTTCTCTGGAAAAATGCCACTCTCGCATTAAACAAGAAAAGGTGCAGGGAGGATTGTTTTGTAGAGGGTTAGTCAATTAGTACGGCAAGCTCGTGCTACAGGATGCAGCTGACGTATGGGTTATGCTAGGCATTTCTGGTCTGTCTTTTTCAATGTGACTTTTGATGGGAAGAAGAAAAAATTAACTGTGCTAGGACTGTTCTAACACCATTGAAAAGATCCCCTTGCTATTCAGAGGACTACACAAGGCATAAACTCTTGATGTGTTTTTAGCTGAGTTTGTGCTAAATAGTAAATATTGATTTGATCCAATCCATGTACATATAATACAGTAGTACACACAGAGAGATTCTGTTGGCATGTAATTTGTTTGTTATCAAACACATGTGCATTTTTAAAGCCAGTTGACCTGGAAAACCTGGTAGAGCTGAAAACAGATTCATCTTTCTCTAATGAGTAAGTATGATTTTCTGCCTTTGGAACGATTAAATGACACAAACCTTAGGTCAGAGGAAAACAGCTATATCACAGTTCAGTCAGTGTCTCTATTCTCTGAGGTTCAACCTACTTGAAATTCTGGAAGTAGGGATTGCTGTTGTTTGTTGGGTTTTTTCCCCTTTTGTTCCTTTGGCCTCTATTTGATTTATATGGGTTTTTTCATTCAGGAGTTCAAACCCAAGGAGAAGAAAATGTATGAAGCAGCAGACATTTTTGCTATAAAGGAAAGTATGTTGTTTTCAGAGTAGAAAATTTATTCAAACAGCCCTAGTGACCTACATTCAGAAAAAAAAATCACTATGGAAGCTAAGAGGGGGAAATATGAGATAGATCTCAATGTTTAAACAGAGCTCTTAGGGCACCCAACTTCATGGTGGACTGACCCCATAACTCATAATTTCCTCTTTTACTATCCTTCAGAAATGCACCTTTTGCTATACTGTGGCTTACAAAGAAAGTTTGTCTGTTCTTTTTGTGCATGCCTCTCTTCAGCGAACTCAGCAAGGAAGGCTTTTGTGCCTCCTACCAGCGCTTGGCTCCAGAGGGAAGGACATGGGCAGGATCGGGGAGCAGGGTCTCCTCTGAGTTTTGCTCACTGAGGTTTGCACAGGGTTGACCAGATCATAAGAAAGAGCCTGCACCATGCCCTTAATTTCTAGGTCCATGACTGAATTGAATAGACACAATGTCACTTCAAGAGGAATAGAGAGAGATTCCACTGTGCTGAAGTAAATCACTGTTTTTTCACTGAGGAAAGCAGAAAAAGAACACCTGCTGAAGGACTGCAGGGCCTACATGAAGAGGAGAGAATAAACATAACTCCACGTTTGAGATAACACTTACTAAACATGTAACTACTCAAATATAAAGAAATATACATAAACCCAAAAGAAACATCAAAGCTTAATCATACCACAGCTGCAAGTGAAAGGAGTATCCATTAGGACACTACTTCATGAGGAGCACCACAAGGCACGTCCCAGTAGCAAAGCAGTGCAGGGCAGGGCAGATTTAGACAAAATATTTAGATAAAATATTGTATCAAATCTAACCCTTGAAAAATTTGCTCACCATCCACAGAGACATTCATCGGTTCAAAACCCCAATTTTGGTCTGCTTTGTTCCAGGTAGCAAAGTTTGGTTTATTCAAACAACTGTTCATTAATCATTCACGGGGAGATTAAGTAGTAGGGTCTTACTGACCTTTTCCAGAGCATTCTGAATCTCTTCAATGTGTTGACCTCACACTGAGCATCAGCTCTGACAATGAGATTTTTTTCAATTAAATCTATAAGTAGCTGGTTATTGGGCACCCAAGACAGTACTAACACTATGGTGGAAATAGCTTTATTTACAGGCTTCTGTACCAGATTGATATTCATGTGAAATATTTAGCTGAGAACATCGTGTTTTCAGGTCCTTTTTTTTTTTCTGGCAGAAGAAAATTCCCATATGCTGATGGAACTTTTTGCTTCGATCCAGACCAAAGTTTTTGTTGAAGTAAAAAATAAACTGTCTAGTAACTTTATCAAATGTTAAAACCAAAACCTGTGGCTTTTGGTCCGGTAGTTTTTGATTTATTTAAAACCATTACCTTAATCTCAGTGTTATAGAGCCACAGAAAACTAGAAAGTTAATACAGTTTTATATTATTGATCAAGGCCTCAAAATATCAAAAGGCACAATGGAAAATGAATAATTGTCCATGGTCTCCCGAGACAAAGCCATTTCAGATTTTCATCACAAAGCTGCAGGGGATGTGTGGCTATACACAAATTATCTTCAGATAATCCATCAAAGAGACCATCTGACTCCATCAAAAAAAGATCACGAAGAATTATGTATGCTATCCCTTGGAAGCAGAATGAGAGTGTTCTAGGAAATTGGCAATTTTATCCAACATTTCAACACTTACAAATAATGCTTTTCTGGAGGAAGATAACAGCTACTGTGTCCATATAATAAATTCCGTAGTAGAGAGCACTTCAAAGGTCATGGAAAGCTGTATGCTAACCCATCCCCTTCCTCCCTGCCCTCCTATACACAAGCAAGGCCAATGAACTTGAGAGAAAACAGAGTCAGTGAAACAATCAAAAATGAAAAAGAGCTAGAGCCAAACAAAATCAATTCATTTAAACAAGAAAAATGGCTCATTATATGACTAACTTAATAGTTTAATGAAAACTGAAAATAACAAGTCAGGTAGAATAAGAATTTGAAATTTTTCCACAAGGAGCAGCATTCTTCAGACATAAACCTCATAAAATCATAGCAAGAAAAACTCAGAGAGTAACTGTACTTAAATGGTATTGGCTTTTGATGCTGGAATAACATTAGCTTTTGAGAGAAATATATGCTTTCTCAAGGGGTATTAGAGAGCTTGCATGACATTGAATACATTTGCTACTAGCTTTGATAGCATGCCAGACAGATAGTGAATAAAATCTTATATACTAGATTGTTCATTAAGAGTAAACTTGTACTTAAATCTGGACCTCCCTCAAAAACTTTCAGCTAGTAACTATGTTTCATGTTATATTCTGGGTAGTCCCAGTTTCCAACAAAAATGAAGTATTTGCAACACTTGTATAAGGCATATTGCATAAGACTTCTTACCTAATGAGGGTTGATAGAATTAAAAATGCTGAGAAGCACTCAGGCTTTTTGTAATTTTTATTTCTATGCTAACATGCAAGGGGGGGGGGGGAACGCACCTTGGCGAATTTTGTTTAATATATTCTGATCAATAAGACCATTGGAAGTAACGTCTCTGGTAACAGAAGAGTGCTTGAGGCTTGCCAGTATTTAGGATGTACAAAACAGGATGATCTGGCACAAACATTTGCAGTCTTCTAGGCATATTTCTGCTGACATGAAGACAGAGCAATGTGATTTGTTTTTTCAAGCTGGACCAATTGAAATAAAAAGTATTTTGATATGACTAAGTGTAAAGCTACAGGTATAATAAAAAGGAATTCAGAACAGGGAGGTGGAAGTCACAAAATAAAAGATTCCTTTGCAATGTTATAGCTAAAAAAGCCCATGTAGTCCTTTGCTGTATTAATAGCTACAGGAGATGGAAGTAAGAGTTTTTTACTTCTCTATATGACACAAAAATGTCAAACTTGGAGTTCTGCAGAGATTTTTTGATGCTCTTGTTTTTAAAAAAGATGTACTGACAAACTGGAAATAATGCAGAAGGGCCCGAAAAAATGAGTCAAAGAATGAAGAAAAAGCCTTATACAGGTTTAAAGAGCTCCAACTGTTCAACGTCTCAAAAAATTGATAGATCAGTTAGTTGGTTACAATGTAGAAGCTCTTTCAGAAAATTGTGCTCTCGAAGTACCCTATTTAGCTACAATAACAACAACAATAATAATAAGTAGCAGCAGTAGCAGTAGTAGTAGTATCTCTAAGCCCTGTGAAAGGGCAAACTCTGGGGCCACTTGCAGTCCTGGTGTCCTGACTGTGCAGACTCTTACAGCCGCTGGAAGGGTCCTTTCCATGCAGGGGAGAGCTCTCACTGACCCACAGCCATGATGGGGCCAAGGTGGTAACCACCAGGAGTGTGAAGATGTTCTCAGGTAGCACAGTCACTAACAGCAGGACCAATTCAAAACAGAGAGCCACTAAAAATATATGTTAATGAGACAGACATATTTCCAAGCACAGTAGTGGCTTCCAAAGATCAGGACTGAGCACTCTTCTTCAGTACATGCTCAGCTGAGCCCAAGTGGATGGGTTCAGTACTGTGTGGAGCATCCCCGTGGCTGCCTGAATTTGAACTGAGCAATCCACTTACATATGTGTTCTGGATAATCCGATGGTTGCTTTTGGACTTAAACGCTACAAATTTATGCACAGATGTTAGAAAAGATATAATAGGAAGCAACTGAATTGCAAAATATAGGTGGGAAACTAATCTGATCAACAGAACCTGCGTTACTGGTACAAGCAGGTAAAGTAGGAATTAAGCCTAATTTCCTAGGGCTAAAACGTGTGTATGTGAGAAAATGACCTTTCTTACAAAGAGAGCTTACTTTATATACGTGCAAAGTGAGGATCATTTTTAATTTTCACATTTAGTGGTGTCACAATTTTAATTGTTATGGCACACTAATGACACACTTTAATACTTGCAGTAGCCAGCTGCATTTACATTGTGTATTGTGTACAAATTTGTTGTAATCTGGCAATACAGTACCATAACTGTTTATAAACATATTTTCAGACCTATTTCACACAGTCTTACATTTCAATCATGATGTTAGACATGAATTATTGGGTTACCTTTAGACAAAGTGATGGGTTTTTTCTGTCTAAGCCCAGGTGCCCTGTGGCAACAGTGTAGTTGACACGGGTTACGTGAAAATCACCAGTCAAGTAAAAGTTATTGATCTAGGGTAAGCTAAGAATAAGATCGCCATACATAACTTTGGCTTCCCACCTATTTAGAGCCCAGAAAGGGAGTGACAGAAAAATCTAACATCTGACAAGTGTAGGTGAATAGCTTTAATCATTAGCAGAAATACTCAGCATTACAAGGAGTGCACAGATCTTAGTGAATCAGAACAGAAGAGAGAGGGAATGGGAACCAGGGCTGTTATAAAGCATTTGGTATGGTCCGGTGTTTCCCTCTTCCATAATAAGCTGTGGACATTGCTACAAATAAACACATATTGTTTGGGATCACTTTAGTTTTGGATCTTGAAAAAGCTTTTTAACCCTAAGACAGTGTAGAACTATACATGGCCATAAGCTGTAGAAGTAGAGTTATTTTGAACATGAAGTGGAACAAAAATTACTTCTATTGTTTAGGAGTATTTTGGTAGTAGCAAAAAGGTATGTTCTTGCAACTGTGCTCTGAGTATGATTTGAACAATCTTGTGACTATCCTGTTTGAAAAGACAACCAAACAGTAAAAAGCCTTCTAGCTAGAGCAGTGATAAGCCAAGAAACTGCTACAGAACAGCCTGGGTTTTTTATAATACATGAGATATGTATTTTCTTATGAAGCTCTGCTAGCATATGGCAAATGAGGCTTATAGTTCCTATGCATATATAATTTTCTTCTTAAATTATTTCAGATTAAGTTGTCCATGTTTCCCCTCCCTACTTCTGTGAAGCACAGTGCCATAAATTCAAAAGCAGAGTATGCTCATAAATTGATGCACGTCTTCTCTTGCTGCCATATGTTTTACTGCAGCACTTAAGCAAGTATCTCTCTTGCAGCAAAAGAAAACAACTTACCGTGAGAGATTTGTAGCCTGAACACACAGATTCTGGAAAGACCTGCTAGTTTCCACACATTTACACCCATATCTGGACTGACACAAACTGCTGAACTCATGAAGTCTTGCCATCACCGGCTTACAGTTTGTCTACACTTTGTGGGCTAAGTCTTAGGTCACACTGGTTTATATACGCATATTATTCATTTGTTCATTTTGACTATTTAAACAGCCAGAGGGCAGAGCATTACCATTTTTCTGTCTGATGTACAAATGTATGACCACAGGCATCTTCTCCTAGAAGAGAACTGTAAAACGTATTACTCCTTGCTGTTCCTTCCTTCCTAGCAGATGTTGTTTCACTATATTTAGAAAACCATTTGAAAGAAGAGAGAAATGCAAAGGAGCAAGTGTCATATCAGTTTCCCTAGCAGTGGGGTCCTGGAACAGGGGCAGCCAAAGCAGTCTCCATGTCAGATGCCACCACCCCATCTCAGAGCTGAACCAAGTGACCGATGGCTGCTTATTCAGAAACAGTTGTGAACTTACTTTACAGCTGTTACAGGACACCAGCATTTAATCTTTCTTGCCTCCAGACAAGTCTCAGAGCTGTGCATTTTGTTCTATTTCCTGTCATCTTTGACTATAAATTGGTTTTGTCACAGCTTCATAAAAAGTACAGAAAGCAGCAGTTTCTGGAAGATCAGGCTACAACTGTGAAGGCACACCTTTGCTTTGATGAGACTAGTGTAAAGCAATAGTGTATTGTACAAACTGGCATGGAAAGGGCTCTTTACAAAAATTACATATGCAACAGAATTAGGCAAAGAATTTCTAAGTCCTCTTCCAAATAGATTCTCCTGTTCATTCCTGCCAACTATACAGAAATATAACAGCAGAAAGTCCCAATTAGGCTAATGCTAGCTGCAGAGATGGCTGGATTCTTGAGAAACAACACACTCCTTTGGTTGTTAGGCTCCTCTCCAAATTCCCACAGGTTTCAAATGCCAAAAGGTCTGCATAGGAGCAAACTCCACTACAAACAAAACTCAAAAGGTCAACCACATCACGGCTTGAGTCAAAAATTAGCATGCTTTTCAGAACTACTTCTCCAAAGCACTTCTCAGTAAATGGACAAAGTCACATGCCACTGGGGGGAGGAAAAACACCGCACCCCCTCAGAGGAGAAAAAAGTAAACGCTGCCAAGTATGTCCAGTATGTTCACCCTGCTCTGCTTACTAAGACCATTCCCAGATCTGGAACAACTTCAGCTAGTGGTAATACTCTACTAGAGGAGGCTTTTTTTTCCTTTTTTCTTTTGATTTTCCTTTTTTTCCTTTCCCTGTCTTTCCATTTTGCTCTATCTTGCTGTTGCTCTTATTTTTGCAAACAATTCTACTAAACAGAGATAGAGAATTTAAGGAAATTTGAGAGAGTATGTTTTCTGGTTTATTTGAGTTATCTCCCTTTCACTGCTTTCATTTCATTAGCACTAAGTGTTTTCCCGTCCCCTCCTATTGGCTGGGCTCACCATGCCATGCCAAGGCAAATTCAGTATGAGACCAGCTCCAGAAGGCATCTTCGCTGGGAGACAAGAAACTATCCTGAAATAGGAAATTCAGAAGGAGAGAAACTTAAGCACTCTCAGCAGATACCAGAAATGACACAGCTAAAATCTATGTATTGGATGACAGTTGAGCAAGGAACTATCATAATCAGTTAAGTGAAAAGAATGAAAGAAATGAGCAAGATAAATAGGTTATTTGACTGCATTTATAATGTGCCAGAACATGAATCCTGTCTTAATATCAAATATATTTTCCTGTAAAATATTTACAGATGAAAAAAACACCAGCAGTGGCTTCAAGCAGGTAAATGATTGTAGAAGTTTAGGACAGTGGAATCATTTGGCAAGAAGTATGGTTGCTTTATTTTTCTTTCATTTCTGCCATTAACACTTTAAAAGGAAGACTCTCACCTCTAGAAAAGATGGACCACAGAACAGGTTAATAAGACATCTGTATTTGTGCCTGGCCTTCCTTTTCTACTGTAAGAACTGGGACATCACAAAGACCTGCTGTCATTATATCTGAATTTCTCCAATGTAATTAAAATCCATTTCAAACAAATTTGCAGATGCAGAATCTTCATCTGTACTTGACAGAGACATTGTCTCCCCTCAGTGTAAATTCTCCTCCAAAACCAACTCATTTATAGCTCCCAATAGTATTTGAAAGACGATTGCAGATTCCAGTAATATGATCTAGTTAGGAATTTCCTAGAAACAAGCAACATACTATAAACTTATTCTGACAACTTGGTTCAATGATTACATCACCTTTTGCTTATGAAAGAATCATATTAAATAGTTATGATCTGTAAAATAATATGTATACTGCTATACTGCACATTACTGCCCTAGTAATTTGGAGAAATAGATTTTGGGTTCTTTACTTAAACATTTCCATCATGGCTGAAATACTTCAGATACAAAAAAAAAGGGTGCATGATTTATTTTTCTATGTACAGCTTGTGAAAGAAATGCTTTATTCAAAAGTTTGTCTGTTTTATGCCTTCATTTGATAGAAGTTCAGTTCTTCTGGTAACTAAAATTGATAAAGTATATCAGCTCTAATAGAAAACCTTTTCTGACACTGTCCAGTTTGTCTTTTTTTTTACATGAATGTTGAATTCATTGCTTCTGTTCAAATCAGATTACAATTTTAATTACATGATAACCAAGATCATATTAGAGGATTTTTTGCATGCATCAGATATTCCCCACAACTGTTCTGACTAAAGCTATCTTTCAGCGTAATTCTTGTTAGCAATAGGTTTACATAGCTGCTAAAGCACGAACATAATGAAAGGCAAACATACCAGAGATGCAGGTGTCTAAGATGCCATTCACACCTGGGGAAGAAAGTACCATGATGTATTTGCTTCAGGTATGATGTTATATTTCAGATAGACAGGCATTATTACTAGTGTTTATTTAACCAACTATCCCCTAATGTTCACCTGAGTAGAGGTATCACACATTTATTTTTTTCTCATATTGTCCTGATTTTGGCTGGGATAGAGTTAATTTTCTTTCTAGTAGCTAGTATAGTGTTATGTCTTGGATTCAGTATGAGAAGAATGTTGATAACACACTGTTTTCAGCTGTTGCTAAGTAGTGGTTGTACCAAGTCAAGGATTTTTCAGCTTCTCATGCCCAGCCAGCAAGAAGGCTGGAGAGGCACAAGAAGTTGGGAGGGGACACAGCCAAGACAGCTGACCCAAACTGGCCAAAGGGGTGTTCCATACCGTGTGATGTCATGGCCAGTATATAAACTGGGGGAAGTGGGGCTGGGGGGATCACTGCTTGGGAACTAACTGGGCATTGGTTGACGAGTGTGAGCATTGCATTGTGCATCACTTGTTTTGTATATTCCAATACTTTTATTAGAATTGTCATTTTATTACTGTTCTTATTATCATTATTAGTTCCTTCCTTTCTGTTCTGTTAAACTGTTCTTATCTCAACCCACAAGTTTTACCTTTTTCCTTCTGATTCTTTCCCCTATCCCACTGGAGGGGGGAGGGGTGAGTGAGTAGCTGCGTGGTGCTTAGTTGCTGGCTGGGGTTAAACCATGACACTCATATTTATCATGTCTTTCGTTATGTCATTTCACATTTGATATCTTAGCTCAGTTTCACAGTCATTGAACTTTCAGTTGCATGGAACAAAAAGAATTAAGCTCTACCACCCTAAACTCCAAATGTTGCACTTTATGCCTAAAGTGTGTTCATTCTGAATTCCTTACAGCCTTGTTTTTTCATGCAAATAAGATTTGATCAGGAGGTTAGGTACCATGTGGAGTAACAAGCAATCAAAGTCAATCTGTCAGTACAGTCAACAGTCAGAACAGTCTCAACTGACCAGCCCAGCAGAAAGAAAATGTTCCTGTCAGTTTCAATATAGAAATTAGACTTACTTATTCTCTTACATTGATACTTTCTCTAACTAGAGAATTTGTTTGACAACCTTTACATTTCAGGGCGTATCACAACAGCATTAGTGTTACATGTTTTCACAATGCATTTAGCACAATACAAAGAACTTCATGATCTGGCAAAAATTAATAAAATACCTGTATCGGCTATGCAGGATTTGTATCAAATCTTTCACCTGGATTTATAATAAACAAATAAAATCAATAAATAAATAGCTTGTGGTATTTATCCATTATCTTTCACCCATGACTAATTTTTAGCAATAAGTGCTTTAACTTACTACTTTTCTTCTGGTTCTGGCTCATTTTGTTTAGAAACTTCTGAGAGCATCTGTCAGAGCATCTCTGATTTTCATGATTTTCATGATTTCAAGTCCTTAGGTCTCAAACTAGCACAATTATATATTCACCAAAATTAAGGATGTGGGAAGGGTAAATTTGGTCAGAAACTTTTCAAAGACCTTAGAAGGATAATACCAATGAGGGCTGTCAGTCTCTTAAAGCTTACACTACAGACTAATGAGCTTCTGGACCAACACTGACTGAAGTCAGAAAAACATACCAGTATAGATTTTCTTCATGGAACAATATACAATTTTTTTCTAGGCTTTACAAAGCTTGGTTGTAGTTTCTTATAGCTGACAACATCAAGAAGAATTTGTAAGGGGCACATCCAGAGCCTGGAGAGCAGCAAGGAACAACCAGAGAAGGGAAAAAGATTTATTCTAGTTTGCGAAGCTTTGTTTTGCACGTGGAGAAATGTGGGGGGCTGAGGGGGAGGCAGAAGAGAATTTCTCTTCCTCTCTTTTGACAACTCTTACACTTTTCCATTTTTATTCTATCACCAAAACATTGTTTATATCACATTTGAATTCTTGGTATCAAACAGAAAAAAACAGTTCTTGAGGAGGCAAAAACTTCACAGAAGGGGTTCCACCTTGGAGGAATCTCTTGGCTTTCTAGAGGGACTTCTCTGTCTAAGGTGGGGAATGGTATCAGTAGACACCCTTTTTCTCCTGCCCTAGTTCTCACATGGGCTACTGGCTCTCATTTTTTCAACCTTTTGTAATCTGCAAGGAAAATATTTATCCTAATAATAAATCACAGAGGCACAGCCAAATAATCACTCAGTTATTCTCTGACTCTGAAAAAAAAAAATTGGAAGAAGGATATCTGGGGAAGAGGCAGGAGTCTTGTATGAGTAGCCTGAATTGCAAGAAGTGTTTAACACCTACAATACTATCTGGACAAAAATATTAACCAATTCCAGAAAGCATAACCACCCTATATATACTCATAAAATTCTGCCATATCCATATCAATACCATGGGAGTGTTTTATTAAAAATATGATATTAAATGTGAACTCTTACACAAACTAAAAATACCTGTAACACCAAACCATAGCAGAGTCCATAGGGACTCCTATTCTAATCAGGACTATTCACCCTGCTTTCTTTCTATTTTGTTTCAACTAACCATAGAAATAACATTTAACAAAGTTAAAGTTTTATAGCAAAGTTTAAAGCAGTGTTTTATAAAGAAAAGAAGAAAAGATAATGCCTGCACAGTAACAGCTGCACTGTCCTAGCGCAGTTAAGAATGGTGCTTGATTTCCACTCCTATTGTAAGATGCTTTTAGTCCCAGAAAAGAAACAACAGGCAAAGCAGATCCTTAGTTCTTCACTGCTCTGTGGTCTGGCTGAGATTGTCTCAAAATAATTGCTGAAGTGAAATGGTAATTCATTCCACCATAATCTGGTTTGGTTTTAAATTGTTCTGGAGTAAGCAACCCCAAGGAGCCTCTCAGTTAAACAGAGTGGTCTGGAGACCTGTGGCCCAGCTCTTTCCATTCTGCCTTTGGCTCAAAGCATCCCTCTCACATGCCAGGGGACACTGAGGTCACACATCACAGCTATATTTTTATTCAACCCTACGGCTTGCTTTCACCTACATACTTGGTACATATATTCACCAGTTTGCCTGCTGGCATCCCAGAAGTATTTGGGAGATTAGCTGTCATGAATCAACAGAGACACTTATGGGGTCTTAATATTTCACATGTCAAAAGACAACCAAAATAGGCTAGCCTGAATGATTAACTATATCACTGTAATGAAAGACAATCATGTGAGTTGAGCAGTCCCAAAAAGTGGACTACCCTAATGATTCATTAACTGTAGAGTGAACTCAAAGAATCACAAAATGTTTGTGGTTGGAAGGGGCCTCTGGACACCATTTGGTCCAACTGCTCAAGCAGGGACATCTAGAGCTCGCTGCCTAGGACCATGTCCAGTCGCCTTTTGAAAACCTCCAAGGATACAGACTCCGCCACCCCTCTGGGCAACCTGTGCCAGTGCTTAGTCACCCTCACAGTAAAAATGTATTTCTTGATGTTCATACGGAACCTCTTGTGTATCAGTTTGTGCCCACCACGTCTGGTCCTGTCACTGAGAACCACTGGAAAGAGCTTGGCTGCATCTTCTTTGCACCCTCCCTTCAGAGATTTATATATACTGATGAGATCCCACCCCTGAAGCTTTCTCTTCTCTTGGCTAAACAGTCCCAGCTCTATGGAATAGTCTTAGAAATTCTTGCCCTCTGTGTTTAGAGCTAAAGATTGGGTTGACAGCTCTCTGCAGGTGAGTCAAGAATAGCCAGCCTCCAGCCTACCATCTACATCCACAACAATCAACACAGACTGTGTCTTGCTCATGTGCCCTCATCGCAGAGGGATTTTTGCATATAGTTTGTATCTAGCCAGATGTGATGAGGGTTTACATTACATACTTGCCTATATGACCTGGAAGGCACATGCAGAAACACATCAGATGGAAAAAGCATCCCTATAGGTAAGATGGTTATATATGGACATTGTTCAAATAACAGTTACATGACAAGAAGGAACAACTCTTAAGTAACATATATTAGATCCACATCATTATAAAAGATGATTCCTATTGGACTATTTGATTAATCTTTATTGCTGTGGTAAATAACCAGCAAGGTATTATTTAGTAGCCCTTTTAGCTATATGTCATCATGAAAAATGCCTTTTAAGAGAAAGGTATGAGTAACATACCTAAATGCAGACAGGTGGGCTGAGAAAAAAGAAAAGAACAAGCATATACCTTCTTAGGGATCTGCAGGAGTGGTAGAGAATTGATTGTTAAACCCCAAGGAAAAAAATATCGACATGGATTCAGAATGATGAATGATGCAAAATACTGTAAAAAAACTTGATGGATTCATAGGTCCTGTCAGTGCACAGCCTCAGAGCAATCAAACTGAAATGAGACAAAAATATTCCACATATTAACTAGCTTTTGATCTGGGGAGAATAAGGGGAGGAAAAAAACACAACTGCTCAGAGATTTGAAATGAGCCTTTTGTTACAGCAATCAGCCAAACTGGGCTCTTTTTCTTTGTACTTCAAGCAGAATGGAGTCATATTACTGAAAAGCTGTTTCAGCACTTTTAGCTTTATCAGAATCATAGAAACACAAGAAATAAAGGGACTGGTTCTGGTACTAATAAAACTAATGGAGTCATTTCACTAAGGGAGGCTTTGAAAAAAAAAGAGGGAGAAAGGAAAGGTACCAGAAAGAACCTAATTTGCCACTGAAAGACAATTTACTTCCTGTGCAAAAAAAAAAAAAAAGAAGCAGCTGAATGAATGTACAGCTGTGTCCATCCATATCTATGTTGAACTTGCACATGCCCAAATGTTTAGACCCATATAATTCTCTTGCAATCAACAGTCCATTCAGGTCAATGAATACTTAAATTGGTTCTCTGATACTTCACAAGTGGAATTTTTGATCTGACCAAAATCTTCACTGTACCACTTTTCTGAGGAGAGGGACCACCCACATCTGCAGACATACTCATTTGTGCATGCATACAGGACTGAAGCCAAGGTCATCTAGGACAAGTTTTTCATGTCAGTTTACAAAACACGATGACAAATTTTTGTGAACAGCTTCTGCTATTGGGAAAGACTGGAATGGTACAAAGGCCATTATAAAGGAAACCACTGTACCTCAGAGGCAAGGATTGTTCTTTTATATGCTCTGCACTAGACTATTAGAAAGCGGGAAAAATTGGCAAGTTGTTCAAGTACAACCTGTCAACAAGTACAACAAGTCAGGGCCACGCAACCTTCTCAGAGGCACATCCTCCCAATGACTTCATGTGGGCAGTGTCAGTGTTGGTAACTAATGTCATTTCACACCAGTTGTCATAGTAACTTTGTTACCAACTACATTTTCCCATAGCAAGCTTTTTAACAACAAAATACAGCAACCTTTTTTATTATTTTTTTTCTGGTTAGTACAAATTGCAATGAAGAATAACCTGGCTAATGATAAAATAACTTTACCACCAGTCACAGAAAATTTCAAATATGTTCAACTATGCTCTGATAATATTGAAGACCCTCTTGTAATGGATGCCTGTGGCTTTATTAGAAATACAGCTTTCAAAGGTTTAAACCAAAGTAATTGAAAACTTCGTTCCATCAGTGATAATTTTTTTTTCTTTTTTTTTCTTTTTCTTTTTTTTTTTTTTTGGATGCACACAGATTATGCAGATTAGCAGAGGGAAAAGAAAAGAAAGGAAGATGGCCCTTAGTTACTAATGCCCTGTATTGACAGCCTTGTCATTCTTATTTAAATATGTTGTTAGATGTTTTGAATGCAACTTCCTACAAAAAATATGAGCATCTGTTTTAGATATTATTGGCAATGGGTTATTTAGCCTCAGAACCAGCCTTCCTTTATTGCAGTTGATGCTGTTAGCCATAAAGGCTGTCCAACAGCTTCTTGAATACATTATTATCAATAGAGGATGCTTGTTTTCATTGCAAAAATAAACTACTGCAGTAATGGCACGAGATGAAATGATGTATGTATAAACTCCCTTGTAACCTTAAAGGTGGTTAACACAGGATAGGGAAAGCTATAACATAAACCCAGGTGTAAAATAGGAAAGACAACAGCCTTTTTTCCTTAGAAAAAAGATAGCACATAAAAAATATTCCTCATGGAAGATTGTTTTATGAGGTTTAATGAAGGGCAAATTAATTTTTTAATTATTATTATTATTTATACATTTAAACCCCTGTCTTTCATATCTCTACCCACCCTATAAAGTTGACTGGTTGAAGAGCAGGAGCAGGGAACTATAGACTGTCTTATCAGTGAGGTTATAGAGAGCAAGCATATCACTCTAGTCATTGATAAAACAAACAAATTACAGATTTTGGAAACATTAGCAATTTATTTTGCCTCTTTTTTTTTTTTTAAGCTTAATAACATGGCAAAGTCAGTACAGGACATAACTTGATGTTACAAAAGCAACAACAAACTCATTGTTGGAGTCTGAAGTCCATTCTTGTCCCATCAGATTAAGTTCAAAGAAGCAGGAACAGCAGTACTGCAGCTGTAAGGGAATCAGCTACTTGTGGCAGGAAAGGAAGTGTAAGGCTGGGAAGTGTGGCAAAATAGTAACAATCTGGACTAGCTCTCCTTCACTAGTAGCTTCTGCACACCAAAAGAAATCACTGTAAAACTTCCTCATGAAAAACAATTTAAGGAAGGAGAGTTGGGGGAGTTGTCCTCTGTCAAAAATGGGATTGATTGCATGGAGCTATCTTTGAGGAATGCACAGCTCGAGAGCTTATGGGTGAAAATTAGAGACCAGGCCCACAAAGGAAACTTGGTGGTTGGTGTCTACTACAGGACACCCGATCAAGAAGAGGAGGTTGATGAAGAGTTCCTTCTTCAAATGCAGGAAGAATCACGGTCACAGGCCCTGAGCCTGATAGGGGACTTCAACGACCCAGACAGCCGCTGGAAAAGCAGCACAGTGAACTGCAAGCAGTCCAGGAAGGTGCTGAAGTGCATTAAGGACAACTTGCTAGTACAGGTGATGGAGAGCCTGACCAGAAGAGAGGCACTGCTGGACCTGTTGCTCACTAATGCAGAAGAACTTATTGGAGAGGTCAAAACTGGAGGCAGTCTGGGCTGCAGTGATCATACTCTGGTGGAATTCGCAATCTTGAGGGGAATAGGATGGGTAAAAAGTAGAGTCAGGACCCTAAACATTAGAAAGGCAAACTTGCAGCTGTTTAGGGTGCTACTGCATGGGATCCCTTGGGAAACTGTCCTCAGAGGCAAAGGGGTGAATGAGAGCCAGGAGATATTTAAAGACATTTTTCTTAGGGCGCAAGAGCTCTTAATCCTGATGTGCAAGAAGTTGGGCAGGGGAGGCAAGAGGCCAGCTTGTCTAAGTCAGGACCTCTTAACCAAACTGAAACACAAAACCAAAATGCATAGGCAGTGGACACAGGGATATACATCCTCAGGAGATTATAAAGATATGGCCGAGAGTGCAGGGAGGACATCAGGAAAGCCAAGGCACAGCTGGAGCTGAACCTGGCTAGGGACATAAGAAATAACAAGAGTTTCTTCAGGTACATCGGACAACAAAGGAAGATGAAAGAAACTGTATCCGTGCAATGATTGGAATGGGAGATCTGGCTACAACTGACATGGAGAAGGCTGAGGTACTCAACAATGTTTTTGCCTCGGCCTTCACTGGCAAGTGCTCCAGCCACATTGCCAATTCACAGAATAGAAAGGCAGACACTGGAAGAATGAAGTACTGCCCACTGTAGGAGATCAGGTTCGAAACCATCTAAGGATCCTGAAGGTGTGCAAGTCCATGGGACCTGATGAGATGCATCCATAGGTCCTGAGGGAACTGGTAGATGAAGTGGCTAAGCCACTATCCATCACATTTGAAAAGCCGTGGCAGACTGGTGAAGTTCCCAATGACTGGGAAAGGGGAAACATAATCCCCATTTTTAAAAAGGGAAAAAAGGAAGACCCAGGGAACTACAGGCCAGCCAGTCTCACCTCTGTGCCCAGCAAGATCAGGAAAACTCCTGGAAACTATGCAAAAGCACATGGAAAACAGAGAGGTGATTGGTTACAGCCAACACTGCTTCACTAAGGGCAAATTGTGCCTGACAAATGTGATGGCCTTCTACGACAGCATTACAGCATTGGTGGATAAAGGAAGAATGGCTGACATATCTGCCTGGATTTGTGCAAAGCATTTGACACTGTCTGGCATGACATCCTTGTCTCTAAAATGGAGAGACATGAATTTGACAGGTGGACCACTCAGTGGATAAGGAATTGGCTGGATGGTCACACTCAGAGAGTTGCGGTCAATGGCTCAATGCCCAAATGGAGTCCAATGACGAGTGAGGTCCCTCAGGGGCCCGTATGGGAACCAATATTATTTAACTTCTTTGTTGGGGACATGGACAGTGGGATCAAGTGCACCCTCAGCAAGTTTGCCAGGGACACCAAGTTGTGTGGTGCAGTCAACACGCTGAAGGGAAGGGATGTTGTCCAGAGGGACCTTGACAGGCTTCAGAAGTGGGCCTGTATGAACATCATGAAGTTCAACAAGGCCAAGTGTAAGGTCCTGCATCTGGATTGGGGCAATCCCGAGCACAAATACAGGCAAAGCAACGAGTGGATTGAGAGCAGCCCTGTGGAGAAGGACTTGGAGGTATTGGTGGACAAAAAACTAAATATGAGCTGGCAATGTGCACTAGCAGCCCAGAAAGCCAATCGCATCCTAGGCTGCATCAAAAGAAGTGTGACCAGCAGGTCAAGGGAGGTGATTGTCCCCCTCTACTCTGCTTTTGTGAGACCCCACCTGGAGTACTGTGTTCAGCTCTGGGGTCTCCCGCATAAGAAAGATATCGACATGTTCAAGTGGGTCCAGAGGAGGGCCATGAAGATGATCAGCGGTCTGGAGCACCTCCCATACAAGGACAGGCTGAGA
>NW_010972687.1:12269053-12269524 GCF_000737465.1 Haliaeetus leucocephalus | reverse complement strand
GGCCAAGGCCGAGCCAATCAGCAATAGTGGTAACGCCTCTGTGATAACATTTTTAAGAAGGGAAAAAAAGTTGGGACAGACAGAAAATGGCAGCCGGAGAGAGGAGTGAGAACATGTAAGAGAAACAACCCTGCAGACACCAAGGTCAGTGAAGAAGGAGGGGGAGGAGATACTCCAGGTGCCGGAGCGCAGATTCCCCTGCAGCCCGTGGTGAAGACCATGGTGAGGCAGGCTGTCCCCCTGTAGTCCAGGGAGGTCCACGGTGGAGCAGATATCCACCTGCAGCCCGGGGAGGACCCCATGCCGGAGCAGGTGGGTTCCCAAAGGAGGCTGTGACCCTGGGGGAACCCCGTGCTGGAGCAGGCTCCTGGCAGGACCTGCGGATCTGTGGAGAGAGGAACCCACAGAGCAGGTTTTTTGGCAGGACTTGTGACCCCATGGGGGACCCACGCTGGAGCAGTGTGCTCCTGA
>NW_010972687.1:12268707-12268970 GCF_000737465.1 Haliaeetus leucocephalus | reverse complement strand
TAAAGACCATGGAGAAGCAAGCTGTCCCCCTGCTGGAGCAGGCTCCTGGCAGGACCTGCGGATCTGTGGAGAGAGAAGCCCACGGAGCAGGTTTTCTGGCAGGACTTGTGATCCCGTGGGGGACCCACGCTGGAGCAGTGTGCTCCTGAAGGACTGCACACCGTGGAAAGGACCCATGCTGGAGCAGTTTGTGAAGAACTGCAGCCCGTGGGAAGGACCCACGTTGGAGAAGTTCATGGAGAATTGTCTCCTGTGAGACGGAC
>NW_010972687.1:12199091-12268697 GCF_000737465.1 Haliaeetus leucocephalus | reverse complement strand
TAATTTTCCCCAAGCTGAGTCTGTTTTGCCCATGACAGTAACTGGTGAGTGATCTCTCCTGTCCTTATCTCAACCCACAAACCCTGTGTTATGTTTTCTCTCCCCTGTCCAGCTGAGGAGGGGGGAGTGATAGCACAGCTTTGGTGGGCACCTGGCATCCAGCCAGGGTCAACCCACCACAGGGGCCTACAAGAAAGATGAGGAGGGTCTCTTTAACAGGGAGTGTAGTGATAGGATGAGGGGTAATGGTTTTAAACTGAAAGAGAGTAGATTTAGATTAGATATCAGGAAGAAATTCTTGACTTTGAGGGTGGTAAGGCACTGGACAGGTTGCCCAGAGAGGTTGTGGGTGCCTCATCCCTGGAAGTGTTCAAGGCCAGGTTGGATGGGGCTTTGAGCAACCTGGTCTAGTGGAAGGTCTCCCTGCCCATGGCAGGGGAGTTGGAACTAGGTGATCTTTAAGGTCCCTTCCAACCCACACCATTCTATCATTTTATGTTTCTAACTTCCTGTCAAAGCCAGAAGCAGACACACAGCACAGGCTCTACTTCCAAAACCAAGCCATCCCTCTGAATAAGCAAGAAGTCAAAGTTGCTTTCAAGTTCTTTTCGTTTCTCAGAAAGGAGAAAACCCTTACGTTAAGCTACAATAACAAGTAATAAGACCCAACAGGAATGGACTTTAGAGAAAAATTGCTAGGAACCTGATGTCCTCATTATGTGCCAGAGAGGTAATTTCTAAAAAGTAGCTGTAGGTGTGTCCCATGGATTACAGATCTAACTGCCATGGCCCTGCTGAGGTCCCATATCTGCGCAGCAACTAGCCTTGCAGTTGCTTTTTATCTACTATTTTTCTGTGCAGCCAGACTTTGAGGATGGAGGGAGAGCTCCAACAGAGCTACTGCCACCCACTCCTCCTTGGCACTTGTCAGTAATATTCCACAAGATCTATTAAATCCAGGAAAGAGACAGGGAAATTTTATACAGCCTAATTTCCCCAGGAAGTTTATGTTTCTTTTTAGTGGATTAAGTAGCAAAATCAGTAAACTCCTACATTTTTGAATAATCATGTAGACATGCTAATACCCAAGGAAAAAAGGACACATGTCAAAGAGATGTTTGGGTCTGAATCATAGCCAGACTTTGACTGTTAGCTTTTATGTAGAATGCAGTGGTATTACAAATCATGTAATGGAATTAATTGTTATCACTCAGCACAGCTGTAGATTCAGGGACCTACTCCTAATAACCACCAGCTCACCTCACAAACTTCCCTGCATCTTTGAGATTGCCAAAAATATGTCTGATTAGGAGATGAGATCACAAGTTTAGCAGGATATTTAAAAAGCATAAATCATTCTCAGTTTGTTTTAAAATGAGATCTTTTCCATATTCTCTCCTGATGTCTCATAATCCTGAAAGAAGAGAAGGATGGTAGAAAGAATTCAAATTTTTGTGAGTTCAACCTTCTTTTAATGTTACTGTCATGATTCTTTTCCCTAGGGATTTCCACACCACTTGACATGGTTACATAATTCTTCTAGATCAAATTCAGGTTTAATTTAGCTGCAGTACATTCTTAGAGTGAATCCTTGTCCCATTAAAAATTAATTGCAAAACTTTTATTGACTGCTGTGGGTTTAGGATTTAATCTGAAGTGCCTTTATGTACATTTGTTGGAGGCACTTCAGATTTAAATTGAAGTTCCTGGAAACAGCAGTTGTAGAAATGAACAGGTATCTATGGTCATATGCAATGTGTACATGCAAGTGTTCATCCTGTAATAGGAGTTTACTGTTTATTTGAATTTTGTTAAATGTCATCTTATATAAACCAAGATGCAAAAGTACAGAAAATAATTTTGTCAAATTTTAAAAGAAAAGAGCCATTTACACAATTAACAATTAACATGCGCTAATCTGTGCATTTATATGCCAGACATGGTTATAAATTTCACTATTTAAATAAAATATTTATCAGCTAAGTTCCCTTGAAAAATGCTAGCACTGACCTAAAATATATGCTAGCTAGACCTAAAATATATTTTTAAAAATTTTAAGCACTGCTTCTGCTTCAAACAAGCCAAATTCCCCAAGGAGAGACTGAAATTATACAAGACCATCTACTGATTGTAATATTTGTACTAGCTACAGGCTAGATTAAATTCAGCTAAATAAAATTACCTGTAAATTTAGTACCTTGCCATTCCCTTTTAATTTTCCCTGCAAATTCCACATCATATTTGCTACAATGTAAAAAAAATGTAAAAATAAATAATTAAATAACTCACCAGCACTCCTGGGGAAAAAAACAAACAAACAAACAAAAAACCACTGCCTAAAAACTACTTCTACTTGTTCTTTCTGGTACACTCATCACTATCAGCAACAGTCAGAAGTTGCCTTCTACTGCCTGGTTACTCACATAATGTTGCCGTGGTTACTCTGTGTGATAACAGTTGCAAAGTACTTACTACTTACTAATAGTGATCCTATGACAGAAACGAGCCACGAAAGTGCCAACTATTTTTCCAGTTTTAATTCCATCTGTATGTAATGCACATCTTACACACCATACCAACCTTATCAATGTATGAGATCAAACTGCTTCAGCACAGTGGCAGGAAAGTTCCTGAGAAAAAACAGAAACCACTTAAAAAAAGCAATAGTTTTGGCCTTTACAGAAGTTCAAGTTGTTAAACATTTTGGTGAAACTTGATTAAAATTGAAAGAGCTTTTGCATAAATAACAGAACAGAGTGTGTGCAAAGAAATCACATTGCAATGCAGGAAAACACAGCACATTCTGAAGGAGAATTTTAACTTCCATCCAAGGTCCAGTAAGAACAAAGAAGTAAGGACAAACATTTTTTGTATGCTCCTTAATTCTGGCATCAAATACTACCAACACACAAATGAGAAAAGGTTATTTCTATACACAGTCCTGAATCTACCCCCTACACTTTTTTTGCCCCCTCAAAAATAATGTGATTTGTTTTCTGTTCTTGTTTTATCCTATAAGCCTTTTTTCCCAGGCAAGAGATAAAGTAATTTCAGTGAAGACAGTAGAATGCATTTTCTTCCGGTTATCAAATATTGGGGTCCTTAACTAAACTCTTCTGAAATAGATTTACATATTTTTAAAGTGATATTTCTGCTCTGCGCATTGTCCTTTTTGCTACAATATGGCTCAAACTGATATATCCCTCCCTGATGCAAAATACCTGTTAATTCCTAAAGTACCCAGTCTCATACAAGATTCACAACAGCTCACAAAGTAACTGGAAACATAGCATGTGTATTTCCTAGATAGCCACATCCAAGAAGGGGTCCTAATTATGGCCGGGGTTTTGCATTCTCGAACACATCACACTCAGCATCCAGGTCCTTCAGGAAAGAATCAGAAGCAAAAGCCTATCAAAATCCATACCCCCAGGAGTATGTCAATGCCAGTAAGAGATGCCAGTGATAATCATGTTCAGAAAGAACAAGGTAGGGGAAATCTATGGGGCAATACTCCTACTCCTGTTTCAAACCACCTCCCTCAAAGCCAGCCTCCCTGGTCACAGAGGAGAAGAGAGATCAGTCAAAGAGATCTGTTCCTGTTGCTTAGCCATTAAAACTGAGGATGCAGTAGAGGCAGTAGAGGGCAATAAAAAAACCTGTAACTTGAAGTTAATGAATATCCTTCAAATATGAGGTAAAATCAGATACTTAGGAGAAACCACACATACCAAAAGCAAAACAGTTACACAGATAAACAACTACTTGTCTGACATTTATCAAAAACACCTTCCAAAATTAGCCACCACTTTCAAAATCATATTCAACTACCAACACCAAAATCAATAAACCCACAAAGACCCAATCATACCTGTATTAAATACACTCTTGCAAAAATTAGTATAACAGCAGAAATGCAAAAGCCACATCTCTTTATCTACCAGATCAGAATCTTTTGCTACATCCTACATATAAACTTGTCACAAACCTCTTTTTATTTCTACATAAGAATGAGTAGGGTCTCCTTGGCAAAATAGCAATGTTACATATACATAATATGCATATTTAAGAACATGCAGTGATCTACTGTCTTTATCACAAAATGCCTATGTATTATGCTTTCTAAGTGTTTCACTTTGCTAAAATACAGTATTCTTTACTTTGACTCTCTCATAAAGGACCTGAAAACCATTCTTCTCCTTGTCATGTTTCCTGCAAGCCCTACATGAACTACTATTAACAATCAGAACAGGAGCACAGAGTTAACAGCTTCACTTAACAAAAATTTGCAGCATTAGTTCCGATATAATACTGCCCTGAAGAGAGGAGAAAAAAAAACCACTAATCATCTGCCTCCAGCATTTGGAAGAAGAAAGAAAATTTTGCTGTGACCAGTTTTCTTATCAGTTGCTATAGTAATGCCCTGCAAAAATACAGCATCAGAAATCTCCTCCTGTTTGGGAGGCAGTCTCTACACTTTGGCTTAATTGCTTCTTTGGTGATGCTTCTTGCATCTTACTTTGACTCAGTGCCAGTTTTATGGCAAAACAACCCTAACAACCGAGTGCAATTACAAGCCCTGAAATTATCCTGCACAGCAGCTCAGGGCATCCAGTCTGCATAAGGGAGAAGAGAGCATTTCAGGGTACTGTTTTCTGTGAGCTTCATTTGATTACCGGTTTTTACCTTGCCCACTGTTTTGGCCCACACATCCCTGTCTCCTCTCTCATGCCAGCTCTAGGGTTCATGAGACTTGGTGTCAAGGCTGATCAATTACTTCTCTTTTCCTCTTCTCCCAAGAGTTTCTGCCAGGTCAGGTCACTGATCTAGCTTACCACAAAGCCACAGCAATGCTAACTGTGGCATAAGGGAAACAGATGGACCCTGGAGAAGGACTAGGACATGGAGACAGAGAGAGAAAAGCCTTTGTTGGCAGCAGATACTTAAGTCACATAAATACAGCTTTTGGACACTTCTCTAGATGCCAGACTTGAAGTTCTGGATCCCAGAACATGGAAGTTTATTCCATGTGTGCACAATGCCGATAACAACAATTCAGGATCCTACATGCTACATGTAGTGAAATCAGATCTTAATAATTCTTTATGGACACATACATCCTGAATGATAGTGTCTCAGAGATCTAAAAAACTTACAGGTTGAAACTATAAGTATAATTACAGCAAAGTCATTGCCAGTCTACTCTAAGCATTAAGCATGGGGCTGAGGAAAGTAGAAAATAGGTGTAATATTAGAACTGCTGTGAGACATTAACACCTGTTCTCCATGTTCTTGCATTAGTTAGTATTAACTATATTACCTGATATTACCTGGGATTTGTGCTGTTGTCATTGCAGGCATTTGCATGCCATAGAAGACTTGTGTAATGAACTGCCCAAACAACAGAAGAGCAAATCAGTTATGACAATTTCTGTATTAAAAGGAGCTGGCTTAGAAAAGGGGGGGGGGGAGAGTATTTGACCATCAAATTAGAAAGAATGCTTAAACAATGTTGTATAAATCATATGATAAAGAAGTGTAATGCCACAGAAGGATTAAACATAGTGATGTATAAATCAACTCAGTCTTTATATGTTGTACATGAGAATTAGACCAGGATCCTAAAAAGAGTGTTACATAAACTGGAAATAGTCTTACAATCTTTGGCTCTCTGCATACAAGCAGAAAAATATCTAGCAAACCCACTATGAATGTTTGCAAAGCTACTTGCAGGTCCCCAAAGTATGCAGTTGGAGTTCTGCTGTAGAGTCTGCATACAGACTGAAAGGAGTTTAAAAGGTTTACAGCTATGCCACTAGCAGGGTAGGAGGGCCAGCCTGGCAGCCACTAAGCTCTATCAAAGCCACTAGAAGAGAACAGAAGGAGAAAAAGGGGGAATTATGCTCCCTTTCTACATGTTTTTTAATTACTACTTATAGCACCTTATTTACTGGGATTTGCCTACCGCTACCAATAAAGAAAAAATTCTCATTTTTTGCATAATTCTGGGTATACTATTTTTCAGCTACCTGCCAAAGGTTTGAAAGCAAAAACTCTACTAACAGTTTCAGGGTTTTGACTGCCTGAATAGTTATTTGACAACTTGAGAAGTGGGAGCTGAGTACTGGTATGGCTGAAAAATCCTGTTGTGCAAGGTTAAATGTGGGTGGCAGCAACAGACTCAGAAAAGCGTCAAAAAAATGACTGCGATAACCTGGCAATGAAGTTGCTTTCAATAGACTAGTCTGAGTTTAGGCCATTCTATTTACATCACATATATATGCAAAGTAGCCCTAGAGAAACATCTGGACGAGTCAGGAAGTTCCAAGGTCAGATTTAAGTCTGTAACAATTTAAACAGAAGAGGACCTGAGATTTGAGTGGAGTCTTCTGACTTGAGTTTAACATGCCATGTGAGTAAGTCTTCAGCAAGGTAATTCTTCATTCAAATAAAGCCTGGAAAACTTCTGGATTTTCTGACACACACAGAAAAATAGAACAAAACAAAATAATTCTGCAGAATGTATTTTGTCAAAATTAAATACAATATTTAAAATTTTCACACAAAAGAAGTTCCTATGCAATGCCTGGACAAGTGTATGCGCCAAATTTTGAGGTAAAAAATGCTGATGTCTGTTCATGAGTCAAATTGCATAGACACGTCTGTATGAGAGATACTGTGCAGCAAGAACCTCCCAAAGCTCCTCCACAAATAAATACAAATGCAAAGCATTTGTCTACAAGTTCTGCCACAATACTATCTTTGGTCACTTCTGTTGCACCTCTGATATTCCTTGATCCTTCATTTTGCATCACTTTCATGTAGGCCCCATCTATTCCAGAAGTCTTCCAGTTTCCTGATAAGCTTGTAACCTGGACTCAGACACATGTGCTAGAAAGTTTGTGAGCAAAATTAGTTAAGTGCATCTAAAAATGCATGTACTTGAAAACAGTGGGTTTAATCTCTTTTTTCACTCAGGCATTGGGTAAAAAAAAAGAAAATCCACCAAAAAAAACACCTCCTAAAGACTTCTTCATTGTAAGAGTATCTTTTCATTTCCTCCCATGGAACATGTTCATGCTATTGTTTTCACTTTCAGAAATATTCTGACTAGATGATAAATATTTCTAGAAAATGAGTATCCAGTCATTAGCATTTGCACTAAAAATCTGATACAAAGAGTTACTGTCCAACACAAACAGCAGCATGGATCTTGAAGTATTTTCTGAAATTAGCAAGTGAAATTTTTTTTTAGCAACTAATACAAGTGAGAAAGCCTGCTCTTTTGACATTTACTTTGTAAAGAGAGAGTAACATTTTCCACATAAATTATTCTTGATAGGGCTTTTTATTTTCTGTCCTCAACAAAAACTATATTCTTTGCAACTGTGCTATGTATACCAGTAGAACTTATCATTTACTTCTGCTCTTAAAGTAAAACAGAGAGGGAAATTAATTTTCTGAACACCTCATGTACTTTATAGAACTAGTAAAGAATGCCCTGACATCACAACATTTTGAGAGAGAAACTGTCGCCTTGACCATTTCAACCACCTGCCTTTCACTGGCAAGCTATAACCATCATATGCAATTTCTTATGTGGGAAACCAATATTAAGAAAATACCCATGATAATATTTGGCATTTTTAAATGAGCTGGAAATGCAGAAACATCATAGCATTACTTCACCAGACAATTCTTCATAAATGTTGAGCAGATGCTCTGAATCGCTGGTAGTCCACTAAGACCTCCTCCCATCATCATTTTCTGCAGTGCTATATTTCTGCACTGTGGTCCAGGTGGAGATCTCCTACAGGACCAGGAAACATTTCACTGCACATTATGTGTGATGTCTTGAACTTTACTTGTTTAATAGCTTAAGTTTTGCCTCCAGCAACTCTCTCTTTCTTTTCTTTTCAAACCCAATAGCTCTTCCCCGACACTCCTTTCATGACTACCCTCTAAACCTCAAGAAAGCAGCCACCTTTGCCTGACGTACAATTTGCAGTTTCCACTGGAATCACAGGTATGTGCCTGATAAATTAGTTATCCACCACTCTGGCTTCTGATCCTACCAGGTGCAATCCTCATATTTGGAGGAGTGATTTTGACATAAGAAATCAAATGGGCATCACCTTGTGAGAAGGCAATCCAATCTATAGACACATTTATCTGTTCAGGAGCTTACCAATTATAGAGCGTTACCACTATACTCTTTTAAAATTCATTACAGACCCAAAAGTTTCCTGAGACCTACTCAATTTACTCATAACAGAGTTTATTACATAAATCTGTATTAACATCTGGCATAAGTATGTCTACCCTCTTAAAAATGCAGCTTTACAACAGCAGGAAAATTTATAATTAGTGCAAAGACTCCTTACAATAATTAAAGTGTGGATGTTTCAATAGAGTAGGTTCTGTCTTTTACGCGAAGGTTAAAACTTACAAAGGACACATTTTCTCTCTTGTCATGCCGACATGACTGATAACAAAGCCCATTCAAATTGTTCTGACTGCTTCTGAAAGAGTAATTTGTCTACACCACAGTTTTGTGTCATTTACAGACAGACAGCAAATACTAATACTTCATGTTTAGTTCCTTTATTGGGCTTGTTTTTTCAAAATATGGGCTTGAAATTGCATACTCAAAGATGTGCATAAAGCTGTACACCTAACTGAAAAGTCTAGGATGAAAAGGAAATGCAAATCAGTTAAGAAGGCATGCAAAAATACAAATTATCAATCCAACCTGCCACTTCATGTGCAGTTGTCTTAACTTCTTTTGCCATTATCACTCTTTAAGTACTTGTGTGTGCAGTACTTGAGGCAGGATACTGCTGTGCTGACCGCTGTGTATGCAAACACGTGCACTCTTGGGCACATATGCATCACACAAGCATGCACAGCTCTTCCATCTCTAGAGAGCCTACAGCCTAGGTGATTGCATGCATAGTCTCTTAATTATTCTCTGCGTCCAGTTCACTAATCACATTCAATTTCAAAGGCCAGATACAAAATCTCAGGGCTTAATCAGAAAAACTGTTAATTTTACAGGGAATCGGTCTGGACATCACAAGAAGACCCACCGAACCTTCACTGCTGAAACAGGCATGTAGCTATCCACACAGAAAATACAGGAGCAGCCTAGAATAGTCTTCTTCCTTCACAGCTGAACGACCTCTGACTTCAAGGATCACTGAATATTAGTGTAGCAATGAAATAGATCACCTTATTGACCCCATTGCACCCCCTCACTCCATCTTATCTAGTCATCTGCTCATATACCCCTTAACAATAGCTACATCCTCATCTAATTACACCGTAGCACAGCTAGCAATAATCATTACTTGGTTTTCTGCCTAGAAGTGTGCGAAGTTTGAGGGCAGCATATCGTGGAAAGCAGAAGCTCTCTCCAGCTGCTCAGTGGAAAAGTCTGAACCTTTTGACTCTGTGATGAATTTTCCCAGCCTGAAGGAATTCAACCTGTTAATGGCTTCTCCCTCTTTGGATTCAGTTTCCACATAATCTTCTCCTTCTCTTCTCCATTGATGCCAGAGTCTGGCTTCAGGAGAGTGAAAATAGCAATAGACAGTCCTGTGGCATCATCTCTGTCTCTGAGTCACCCTCCCTGGCCACAGCCTGTTGTCATGGAAATCACGGTCCTGTTGTACTGTAGGAATTGTCTCACTGCTGAACTATCATTTGAATCTACAATTTCCCAGTCCCTGGGGAATGCTATTCACTCTCCCCTCCATGTCCTGGGCATTCAAACTCCAAGTATCATGACCCTGTCTGAAGTAATTCCTACTTTTTACTTGGTTCTTCCACCAAATCACAGAGATGTCTCCAAAACAGAATGGATAACATTTTAACTGTGCACAGAACAGAAATTCTGTGAATACCGGCTGAAGTCATGAGGCACAAGGCATACTGATAATGAGCAACAAATATATACATATTATTAGAAGGAAAGCCCAATGAATCTCAATCACATCTTTGGAAATCACAGAGGTTATCTTTATTAATTTTTTCTCCTAAATAGCCCAATAGAATGCATAGTAAATGTAGTAGGGAGCTACATTTTAAAAAAATCAATATAAATTAAATTTCCAAGTTTTATAAGAAGTGATTCTTATTAACCTTTTCTAAAGTAGCTGTTACTATCACATAACAAACTGGTACATGAATCAGTCCACACATCTCACAGACTTCTAAATTTCTGATCCAAGCAATCCTGCCATGTCCAAAACAGTCATTGAAAGGTCTCATGTGAAAATAAAACTGAGATCTGCTAAAGTTTAAGAAGAATGTTGATTTCTGCAAACAATTTATAAATGGGCAAATTACAGTCCTCTGTCACGACCTCTGTTCTATCCCACAGCAGTGGTCTCAGGCTGCAACAGAAGGGACATGAGTGGTGCTTGACCTGGCCTGGGCATACAGACCACTCAGAGGGCTGCAAGATTGCCACTATTCTCACTGTCCTTGATTTCTCTTTAGTGTTCCTCTGGTCTCTTTAACATAATTACACCATCTGCTTTTCCTTAAAACTGCGGGTGGTATTTGTTAACTTGTAGGTGTCAATTTTCACAACTCAGGAATTTCCACTTCCATCGTATTAGTGGGAATAATTTGCACCCTATAGAGCATCAGCTTTTTTCAGACTGTTTAGCCTATGCTTAGGCTTGAAATTCACGCCAGGTAACTGCTGAGTTTCAGGTGTGGAGTTAATGATGTTAAAATACAGATGAATACTTCAGTGACAAGTTCTAAAAGAGGATTAAGAACATTTCAAGAGATCAGCAAATATTAAAATACTCCTATCCCAGTAAATGGTCAGTTTTATGAGATTAGCTGTTCTCAGGAAATTTTTGCCATTGCAAGAAAGCAACAGTTTCTGTTATTCATACTGGCATCAGATAAGAGGAGAGGGGTGGATGACCAAAAACCTCTTCAGTGATGCAAAAAAATCATAGCTACATATGCAATGACCCCATAAAAATCCAGACGCTTGTCACCAAAGTTTTAACCTCAGTTTGTCACTTATCTCCTTCCTCTATTTAGCTGAAATATTTTGATAAAATGCAGCACTCTATTTCATCCACAATTCTTCCAATGGTTAACATAACTCAATAAAGATTAGCAATCTCTCTCAAAGTCCAGAAAAACTACTGACAGTTTAGCCCTGGTGTTTCCATTACTTAGCTAAAAAACATGGAGAAGAAAGTCAAAAAGAGAGTAATAACTGTACCATCTAGAAAAAAGGATTTTACTTTACTACAGGAAAGTGATAATTAAGAATCTCTTTAAACTTCACATTAAAAAAAAAAAGCTCAAAAATTAATGTCAGATCTCCTATTTAAAAAAAAAAAGGGGGGGAAAAAAACCCCTCAGCAATTATATGTTAGCTAGCAGGATCTTTTTTTTTTTTTTTTTTTTCCAGATAATATGGAGCAGGAAGTACGAGCCTTCAAAACACAGGGATTATCATACACCATTTGATTTTACAATGAGGCATCACACACATAAAGCTTGTCAAGTCTGATTTCTTTGATCATTTACACTGGGGATCCACTTTTCACATATTGACACACTAATGCCGCTTTGGACCCACCTATGAATTAATTGAAAAAAACTCCAGCAAGTAATTTCTGTCTGAGACTCCATGAGTTCTTATTTGACAAATACTGCCATTCTCATCAGTAGCATTAATTGCTGAATGTATATAATCTGCCAAACAAATTCTGGATGTAGTCTCTGGCTTATTTTTATGGTGATCAATTTTAAAGCAAAAGTTGTTGAGTGGTTCCTGTGCTGAGGAAGAGAGTTAGTGTTTATACATTGATTATAAGAACAGAGTTAAATAAAAAAATGGAAATTACACATTTGGGATTACTGCTTCTCAGGAGAAGACTAGAAATGAGGTTTAAAAAGGGCTTCCATCATTTACATGGATCAGATCTAACCTTTCTGAAAAGGTTGCCAAAGCATCAAGGTGCTTCATTCATATGCTTGAATGCTGCTTTACATCAGTTTATTTTTATACTCAGCTCTAACGGAGTGAAGATGTGAAGTTACCTGAAAAATAATAGTTGGAGAAATTAAGTAGGGTCAGTATCATTCTGGAAAGTTTAAAGCAGCTGAGCAATTACAAAGACAGCTTTTGACTAATGAATTCCTTCCCAATGCTTTGAAGGACAGGGTTGCCTGTGAGTCACCAGCTGTTTTTAAAATGTTAACAAGTGACTTATTATATGGTGTAAACTATCAGTGCCATATTATTTAGATGTATATTGGATAAGTTACTGTGCTTTTCATTTCATTCAGACCATGTTCTGAAAATACCCATATCTTCCTACAATTAAAACTATTACATCTTTCCAATAGAATATCTCATTTTTCACTGGAAAGCGTTCCTGGTGGACAATAATAAACATAGGAATTTAGCCAGACTACTTTTAAATAATGTAAACACCACTGAAAGACTTATGCAAAACTTAAAGGTTAAAATGTAGTGTCGATTTCCTTAAAATAAGCATTTAATAAAGATAATTGTTTGCATTGTATTTAAGAGTCTATTAGAAAAACATTTAGAGGTGTTTCTGAAATAATGGTAGGTGCAGTTGTTAAAAAAAATGCTTCAGTTGCAAATCTAGCAGACATTGGGCTATGAGAAGTCATTAACTCATAATTTGTCCTGAAGAGGGGTGGGGGATGTAGGGTGGAGGGAGGGAAGGAGGTGGGAAGCAGAATTGAACTGCAGCTAGAGGCAGAGTAACAAAACAAACATTTCTAAACATGTTATGAGTTAAAAATTATGGGTAATTTTTCCTTAATTAGCCATGAAGCAGCCATCATCTATATATAATTAATCAGTTTTCCAGATGAGAGACTGCTCTGTTACTTGTGTAGCGGTACATTTTAGAGTATGCAGCAACTGAAAATCCAGAGCAAATGCAGAAATCCCAGGGGATGGTCACAGAAAAGGAAGATAAAGAACTGACAGAGATCTGGAGAATATCAGTAGAGGAGGACAAAGCAAGGAAAGACTTTGCTGTCAATTCTGCTAGCAGAATTAGCAGGACAACACTCCCAGCAGTAAAAAGCAAAGGAAAGCCAGCCAGAAGAAAGACAGAGAAGGGATATCTGAAGGGAAGAGTACAGAAAAAGGGACCTCATTCTGGCAAGAAGGTCTCATTAGTGGCCTTAATGAGAACTGCTACAGCTAAATGGGAGAAGCAGGAATCAGGCTAAGACAGTTCAGCAGAAAGGTCACATAAGAGCCATCATGTTTAAAATTACTAATTTATTCAGATAGTTGTAGGTTAACCATGAACATTCAGTGAATAGGGACTGCAGGGTGCAGATCCACTTGGCAAACCAGACAAGTTAGTGTTTTACATCTTACCTGTGAAATGTCAGTTGCTTATGTTAAGGCAGTACTCTTCTTCAGAAACTAATCCAGGCAATATTCTTCTTCAGAAGCTAATCTAAACACTTTACTGAATGGTGCTTCTCTTCCAGCTTTGTTTTTAATTTTACTTCACAGATCTAACACCTGACAACACCTGGTCTAAGTTTTTTCTCAAAACTTACAAGAATTCCTCCCTTGTTTAATAAAATTGCAACATAATTCATATCAATCAGAAAAAGCATTCAGAGTGGCACTTTTCATGTTCCTATCTTCAACATTAGAACTTGGCTCTATACACACACACAGAGTGGAGGAGCTCATTATAGTCTTAGGATTTCCAGCCTTCATGAGCATCTAAACAAAATACTGAGCACATAGCATACTATGGGTAGTATCATGCTTTGTGCTGTCAGCCTGGACTATCATGGTAGTAGTGACTTCATATAGCACAATATATATGCGAGTCACGGACAAATGGCCATTATTTTAAAACATATGAAGGACATCCAAATCAAAGTTGAATCACAGGCAGGGTTATAACATTCTTTTAGGAGAAATATTTACATTTTATAGACTTAGCTGAGGGGACAATATATATATGGAATGACTGTCCTGGTTTCAGCTGGGATAGAGTTAACTGTCTTCCTAGTAGCTGGTATGGTGCTATGTTTTGAGTTCAGTATGAGAAGAATGTTGATAACACTGATGTTTTCAGTTGTTGCTAAGTAGTGTTTAGTCTAAAGTCAAGGATTTTTCAGCTTCTCATGCCCAGCCAGCGAGAAAGCTGGAGGGGAACAAGAAGTTGGCACAGGACACAGCCAGGGCACCTGACCCAAACTGGCCAACGGTGTATTCCATACCATGGGATGTCACATCTAGTATAGGAACTGGGGGGAGTGGAGGCGGGGGGATCACTGCTCAGGGATTAGCTGGCTGTCAGTCGGTGGGTGGTGAGCAATTGCACTGTGCACCATTTGTACATCCCAATCCTCTTATTATTACTGTTGTCATTTTGCTAGCGTTATGATTATCATTATTAGTTTCTTCTTTTCTGTTCTATTAAACCATTCTTATCTTAACCTGTGAGTTTTACTTCTTTTCCCGATTTTCTCCCCCATCCCTATGGGTGTCGGGGGGAGTGAGTGAGCGGCTGCGTGGTGCTTAGTTGCTGGCTGGGGTTAAACCATGACAATGACCATGAAATACCTTCCAGAAACTTCCATCATTGTTCCAGGAACCATTACTAATCATTACTCCCCTGTGAATTAAATCAAGTGAACACTAATACAGTTCATCAAAGTAAACCACCTCTCAAACCTGTGCCAAACTGCTCGCTTTATCTAACCGAACCTGAACACAGTCTCCAACACAGTGAGACTTCATTGAAATACTTCAGGACATCAGCTGAAATCTCCACGTCTTATGCTTTCACATAGCAAAACCCGTAATTAACATGAACCAGAGTGAAGTTCAAAATTATAACACATCATAATTACAGAAACTTCAATTTTACATACAGAATATTTGAAAACAGTGATAGAAAATAATACTGTTAGACTATTACTCCCATTTTATTACTGATATGGAACTTTTCCTTGTAACAATTTTTAGATACTTATTGAGGGTATCAGTGTACAGAAATGCAAAAGAGGTGGATTTTTCATCACTTCATTTGAATATTTTTCCCTGGGTTTTGCTTGCTGCTCAGATTAATTTTTTCCTTAGTAACACATTTTAGTTATACTTTCCTGTTCTTGTTATTTTCACAAATATTCATAGGCTTGCTTTGCTACCTGTCTTGCTTCTTTGTTCAGTTATATCCAGAACTTAACTTTTATTCAAATCAGACTCTTACGTATTACTTCATATTTGCTTTTAGGAGTGGGGATAGGCAAAAAAGAGCAAGAAATGGTCGAGGGACAAGATGGTCTGATCCCTTTCGAATTGCCTTAAACTCTGTGCTTCCCTAATGCTTTAGAAAAGCACATGGCATGCCAATGGAAACCTGGTCTCCAGAGCAGCTAAATGGCTGTATCAAAGGAATGGAAAATAGCACATCAGAAAGTTACCATGTATCCAAGTAGATGTGCGCTGAGTTTAGTACCCTGTTTGCTTACTTATTTCCCTAAATTGTAGCAAGTCTCTTGTGTAGCATCAGCAATGGAACCACTATAATTCTATGTACATTGGCACACTGTGGAATTTTCTCTATCAATGTAAAATAAGGGTCTTCTTTGCACTTGGGCTAAGAGTTGTACGGTGGCTGCCTTGAAGGTACCACATTCAACTTTGGAGCTGTAGCTTGATCAGAGAGAAGACAATGGTGACAAAATGTACATATTTTCTGTACCTAGAATTACCACACTTGGGGATGTAAACAGGAATCTTCCTGTCTCTGTTTAAGGGTTAGGTAAGCCAACTTTTTTTAAGGGTTTAGTTCTTTTTGCAGAAGGGAGAAGAAAAGTATCAAGACCTCAAATTCTTTTGTAAAACAGCATTCTCATTCTTGAGCTAGAGCAATTAATTTTTACAGATATAAATCCTGATGCAAAACAGCTGGCCATCATATATGGATTTGGATGCAGAAAATGGAGAAGCACTTATAACTATGGTATCAAATAAGCAAAGTCTTCCGTTTGCAGCTGGAAGATCACACAGACTAAGAGGGTTTCTGTTTCCCCTGTTTAAATAGAACAAACCCACAACTCTGGTAATAACTAATGGATGTTGGAAAGCCTGGGTATTACCCACTGGAGGTAATCTGGTTGTGATGGCTATTTTTCACATACTACAGAAGTTCCCTGACTTAAAGACTCAGCATCAAATGTCATCAGTCTAAAATTTTTGTTTCATTAGTCTTTTGGATTAGAGACATAACTATGGCTATGAGAACCTGTTAGTCTGAGTATCAGGATGCTCCCTTAAGCAGAATGGCTGTGAGCATTCAGAAAGAAAATTATTCTGGGATACCTGTCTATTACCTGGGACAGTCTTCAGTACTGCTGTTGAGAGCAGAACACCTCAGATGTTTGTGATGGGTAGGATTCTGCACAGCAAGTGAAAACAGTTTAGATCAGTCCTTCACTGTAACTCTGTGATCTGCTGTGTTTCCTATTGCTCCTGTTTCTAATACTAAGGACAGGATCAGTTCTCCCTACTTGGAAAACTGCTAGGGTATCCCTGGTGAGAGTTGCAGAACTGCCATTATGCACTCTCATCTTTCTCAGTTTTAAGCCAAAATGAACAGATGCAGAATTGTGTTAGCTGCTGCAGGTAAAATGAAAATTTGTTTGAGATTCTTTCATTTGGATTTCTTTCCACACCAGCAAAAACAGGCTTCTGCAACAGCAGCATATTTCCATGCCTCTTGTAATGTAACAATATTCCAAGGAAGGATTAGAGAGAGTTGTAAATGTTAAAGAAGAGGACAATGTTAATTTCTTTTTTTCTTCTACTCCATTAAGTTCCTTTTTCTGCATAGCTTAATTTCAGCCAAAAGCTTTAATATGTTGTCAGACTGGATGCTACATGAAGCACTCCGTGCTCAAATTGGCATCTTCGCTCTTCCCTGTTCCCTCCACATTCATGATTTTGTGAGGTAGCGATACTTCATTCATCCACTCCACTGGACTTTCTAAAGCTAGAGATATGTAATGCTGTAGAATTAAAATTGTGCTATAGAACTGCTTTAAAGGAAGCTCCAACTTTTTTCTTTGTAGCAAAGGCAGTTTATAAAGGTAAGAATGTGTTCATAACACACCCCTATAATGCAAAGTAAAGAACACATACAATTTAAAAAAAAAAAAAAAAAAGGTCTTCTGCATACTTAAGCTTTTCTTTGAATGTCTTATCCTAAAACCAGACATATTTAAAGCTAGCAAGCCTCTGCCATTTGGTTTCAAACTGGATACAACCTAAATGCATTAGTTTCCAGTATTGAAATCTTAGGGTACGACAGAAAATACTCCTCTTATGTGAACAAAGTGCTTTGTACCTCTCCAGCCCCTATTTTCCAGAATGTTTTTTGTGCACGATACCTCACAGGTGCTTTAGGTAAGACAGCTATGCCTTTGACTGCTATGTCTCTTCATCCTGGACAAGAATATCACAATGCATAAAGCCAGTTCATTTACTTAGCAAAAAGAGAGGCGTTACTGTAATTTTCATGTAATGTCTTGGCATTATTTAGTTCCAGTTCATATATCCTAGACTTAGGATAGCAGTAACAAAAAACTTACAGACAAAATTTGTGTTTAGGCAAAACATGTTTCATAGGTGGTGGCCTTATGCTTTAATTATTTACGACTCAAGTTGAAAAGTAGACAGAAGATATGATTTAGAAGTCCATGTGATTAACTTGTAATTTTACTTTGATCCACAGCTTTAAAAGGTTGTTATTAGCTTGATTCTATGAAGGTGAAGTGAATTCTTCTCTCTGGTGTAGACCATTTCCCTCTGAGTGATGGAAAATCTTTCTCGTGGAGAAGAACAGGAACAGCAAAAAATACCAAGTGGCAATCTAACCTTTTGGTTACCTTTATTAAAAGCCTAGACAGACGCAAACTGCCAGTAAACAAATCTTTGCATGTCTGCTTCATGGGCCCTGTCCCAAACAGTGACAGTATAAAAAGTAACTATAAACCACTATTTCCTTCAAAGAGCAGATCCGAACCTTTATTCAAACAGAAGGATTATCTGTGAAGTAATTTTGTATCTCTCTACTTTATGGTGTATTTCCTGACCAGAACATTCTCCCAACATGCTTCTTGCTACAGATTGAAAGAAGCACTGTACACGTTCAACACACTTGCCATATACAACGTGTTCTGACCTGAAGAAAATTTAATTCTTAACGGACTTGCAAGATTAGGTTCTTTATTTGTATATTAAATCCTTCCAACCATATCGAACTTAATTTGTTACTCGCTTGATTTATACAAAGGTAACCTTAAAAGTGTTTGATGTACGCAAATCACTTCAATACGATCAGTTAAGCATTCAAGATTTTTTAAGTCTTAGGTCCTTCTTCAAATGTTCTCTTGCACAACAACTTTCTGTACGAGACTTCCCTGGCTTCTCTCACCCTTGCTGCTGTTGCATTCACTTTCCTACCAAGATAATTAAGATATTACTGTATGTATATATTTCAGCACATCATCTTTTGAAAATTAGGTGAAATGTTTCTGAACAAAATCTCTCCAGTTAACTCGCAAAATGTCCATTCAATTAAATCTTTGAAAGTATGAATACACTGAAACAATTTAAAACTAAAGCAAATCTCCTTTCATTTACTTTTTTTGGCAAGACTACCTTAATTTTCAGCAAGTAGTATCAGATCTGTCACTGTAATTTCTGCAGTGAAACATAAAAATAAATACGGTCTTTTTTGTTTGTTTCTCCAATAGAGGCTTGAGATGTTATTACCTATTCTGTATACTGGCCACAGAAGGAAGCTATCAGAATATGATTTACAACAATATCCACTGCTGGGCCTTCTTCCTGGGCCAGCCCCCCATCATACTAAGCACTATAAAAATACAAAAACTCACATAATGAAAGCTGAGCTGCTTCTGATAATTAGTCCACATGAAAGCCAAGTAAGTGATGGGATTTGACTGTCAAAGCCACCCAAGCCACTGCAGCCACACAAGCTCTTTCCGCTCCCAGAAGTGAAGGCTACTACTGGCTGCACACTGCGATTTTGCTCCATAATCTTTCCTACATCTTGACCCTGGTTTTGTCCCAGTCTTCTCAGATACTGTGGGAATGCAGATTATTTTATGGTTTCCCAGACATGGGATCCCCTGGCCTCTCACCCTCATTTCCTCGTCTTCTAGACATACACTAGTGTGCTCTGCAGGACAAGGATAAAATGGAAAGACCTCTCTGCAAGTCTTGACCTCACAGGTATGTGCTAAATCAAAAATGTAGCTACAGTTTTCCACTGAACAATTAGCAAAGAAATACACCTTTCATGCATAAAACAGTGTATGTCTAAACACAGCTGGGAGATGGACTATGCAAGATGTTTATTACATGCCGTCAGAAGATGGTTAAATAGCCTAGTATCCTGTAGTTGCTTGAGCAGTGGATCTGTTTTACTTGATGTGTCATTGATTTAGATGAATGCTACTTGATTTATTTCCATTACAAGAACTTTTAGAGGCCAAAAGCAAATGCAAAACCCCCACATGGACCCCTTCATTATGATTTTTTATCATTTGAGCTACTAGTTCATTTTCTCACAAAAAATCTATTTTAAATTACTTCGGTCTGATTCATCAGCCCCGGGGAATTGTTCTCATATACCATTTTCAATTCATTATTATCTCTGCCATTCCTCAGCAGGCCTTCCAAGGAGAGGATGGTGATTAGCCTTTGCCTGTGAGACTAACTACAAACACAACACAATGAGCTGCTTTCCAAAGAACTGGACAGTATTTGCACAAAAGAAAGGTTACAGTCATAGATAGGTAAACATGAAATAAGAAAATGGATGACAGATCAAGACAACCCTTCAATGTCCTTGAATTTCACAGAGACTCACTCATAACACCCTGCATTTACTATTCCTTCCAGACCACTGCAGTGTACTACATTAGGATCTGAAATCTTAACCTTTGCAAGTGGAACAGTAAATCCCAGCCTTTCTAAAAGGCATCCATCCCCTTCCAGCTCTGCAACTCCCAGCTCACATTCATCCCATTAGAGATCAGTGCAATAGTTTGTCATTTTTCTCATCAACAGGTTTGTATCTTGAATATCCAGTGCAGAATATTAAAAACCCTGCTGCTGACTATGAAATCACAGGCAGTAGAAACAAAGCTCAAATATTTTTTAATTAAGTGTAGCAAATTAATTGAAGAAGTCATGATCTGCTTCTAGACAGTTGCTGAGCTGAAGAAGAAACTAAATTATGACAGAAATTTTTCAGAAAGAATTATGACATTTACTGAAAAAATTGTTTTCTGAGCACAAGAAGTGCTAAGAAATAGGAATATGCAAGCAATCATTCACAGATCATTTACAAGCTTATCCTCCAGTGAACCTGCATCAGAACACATCTAAACACATATAACCAAAGCAAAACCAGACTATGAGGATATAAAAACATGGGTATTGGGAAAACCCTGTCTAAGAAAATCAATAAAACAAATAATGTAAAGACCAAAATATTTGGGATTTTTTTTTTTTTAAATTCCATTAAGGTGATTACAGAATGACAGAATAAAATAGGTTGGAAGGGACATCTAGAGGTCATCTGCTTCAAACAGCTCACTCAGGCCAGGCCTAGTTAGGTGGGCTGTCCAGTCACATTCTGAGTATCTCCAAGGATGGAGAATCCCTGGGCGTCTCTTCCAGGATTTGATCACCTTCATGGGGAACAGCTTCCCAGTGTTTAATCAGAATTTCCCTTGCTGCAGTTTGTGTCCATTGCCTCTCCTCTTACCACCACGCACCTTCAAGGAGAGTCTCATTCCATCTTCTCTATATTCTCCCATTACAGACCTGAAGACTGCAATGAGATTTCCCCGTTACGCCTCTCTTCTGCAGACCGAACAAAACCAGCTCTCTGTCAGACTCTCCTCACATGACAGGTGCCTCAGTCCCTTATCATCTAGGTGTCCCTTTGTGGGACTTACTTCAGTTTGTCAATGTCATGTTCCCTTGTACCACAGAGCCCAAAATTGGACACAACACTCCAAATGTGATCTCACATTTTGGGTTTGCAGACGGTGCTTATGGGCATGTCCCTCTTGTTTTGCAATAGGGCAAACGGAGCTTAGTAACATAAGAATTTATAAGTTATAAAATTCACATGATCCGTATTCTCATGCATATTTGCTGTAACTTGTCAACCAACAGGTGCCTATATTGCAATACTGAATTTGTTTCACAAAGTTTCTCTGTGTTTGTTGTGTGCCTAAATAAGCTCTTACTTTCATGTGCTCAGTATCATCTTTTTTTGCAAAAAAAGTTTTTTACCAGAGCACATTTTGCTTGTAATGTCAGTACAAATCATCTGTAAACCTGCCATCTTTTGGACCATTTTGAGTTGATTCCTCTGTAAGAAGTTTGTGCTTTTTGTAATCCACTGTTTTGCTGTGGAGAGTGTTACAGATATGAAAATTAAATTCAGTAGCAATCATACATACCCAATCATACTGATACTATTAAATTATAACAGAAATTGCGTACCTTTCTTCCTCAGAGTATCTGGAACAAAACAGAAATGTTAAATAGGAAAGCAGAGAAATGTAATGAGTTGTTTTCTTTTTGATGCTCTGCTTCTGTGCTGAGTACAGAACTGGAATAAAAAAGGTGGTTTTGAGGACCATCTTTTAGCTCCTTGGTTCTGGATATCTCTAACCTGCAAGAGCTTTCAGAGCCCTACACATGCCATTAGGCTGGTGCAACACTATTAGAATATGAGGATTGCTAAACTCATTCCTTTTCCTTTTTGCACAGGTGTAGATAAAGTAGAACCTCTAAAGAAAGGGATTGCTGACAAGCCTATTGTTCTGCTAGGGGAGAAGGGGAGAGGAAGACAGGGGAGAGGGGGGAAGAGAGAGAGATTTTTTTCTTTTTTTTCCTCTCTCTTCGCCACCCCCACCCCCACCCCCAAGAGTGGTCAGAGTAGTCAGGTTCATCCCAGCCTGCCATGGGTTTGCTGCAGACTCAGTTCTGGAATATCTCTCCTGCCTGGACTTGAGTGCACGAGGCCTTTTAATTCTCCTAAACCAAGGACAAACATGTCGACAGAGAGGCTAATCCTTTAAATCCTCACTTTGTATTTATATGAGCAGTGTAGTGTGCAACATTGGTTCTTTTCAGGCACGAAACTTCTGTGTCCTTACATGTGAAGCTCTGTGCACCACATTAATGCATGCCTATCGGTGCTCAGGAAATGGCTTTTTTCTTTCTGGATGAAGTAAAGCATCTCTGTCCCTCATGGAAGTAATTTTTCCTCATTTATTTGAACACATACATTTTAGAGAAATGAAGGACAATAGTTACATAGATCAGTATCCATATTATTTTAGGAAAATATTTTTTTTAGAATTACAGATTATGCAACAAAAACTAAAAAAGTGAACACAACATTTGTAATACATGGAATTTAAAAGCAATTTCTTTTTTTTTTTATTTTGTAGTCATTTCTCAGAAACATCTGTGGTGCAGCAGTAACACTAGTAACAGTTTTTATGAACAGGGAAAGTAAAGCTATAGGTACTGCACCATGAAGCCAAATTAAAGAGTACTTAAGGATATTTAACGACCTACAGATACACATAAGTCTCTGTTTGGCTTTTTGATAGTGTCTGCATGGGTAGCTTTGGAAATAAATGGGAATTATATGCCTTAGTATTTTAGAAAGTTCTCTAGGCATTGACCTACATGATTAAGCAGCCAGGAATTTTTGCAAACCTTTTTTTTTTTTTTAATCCATTAATTAATGTTAGCTAGAATATCAACCCCAATGACAAGAACCTCAAACAGTGATATAGTTCAGCTAGATCAGATCAATTACATTTCAGTGAAGCCAGGACAGCATTTTCAAAAGCCCCATAGTTCTACTTTTGAAGTAATTTGTGGACTTGGAAGTTCAAATCACACTGAAACGTAACACAACTCCATTTCAGGAGACTTTGGAAGTTTGCTTAATAAGCTTACAAAGCCCAAACCTTCAGAGATACCTAAATGCCAAAGTCTCACAAGTTTCAGTGGGAGATCGCTAGGCACTCAAAGGCTTTTAAGCAGTGTGGTATGTATTTCTTTACTGAAAATGGGATTAAGACTGCTTTGAAAATGTACATAGGTCTCAACAAGACATTCCCCAAAGTGGTATGAAAAGAAATAGTAGGAGAAAAAAAACATTCTTCTGAAAACAAGTAACTTAGCACTGGCTGTCACATAGAGAAAGAGATATTTGTTTGATGTCTTGCTGTAATACAAAGTCTTCTGTCCTAGTTTAGCTGTCAGGATAATTGCACTTACAGCTCTGCACTGAATTTAGTTCTATCTTCTACAAACAACAGGGCAAAGGAAAATATTTTATATCATTTACATTAGCAACAGAAATAGCTAAAAATCCCTTAGTTGAGGAAAGAGGTGGTATTTTTAATAATCTACTGGGTCTGTCTGGGGTGGTGTTAATTTTCTTCATATCACCTCGTATGGTGCTATGTCCTGCAATTGTGACCACTGTGACCAGTGTTGATAACACACCTGTGTTTTAGCTATTGCTGAACAGTGCCTACAGAGTGCCAAGTCCTTCTCTGTTTCTTACTCTTCCTCCCCCAAGTAAGTAGGCTGAGGGTGGGCAAGAGGTTGGGAGGGGACACAGCCAGGACAGCTGACCCCAGCTGACAAAAGGGATATCCCATACTTTATATATAACATCACGCTCAGCAATAAAACTGCGGAGCAGTTTTCCAGTGTCGCCCTTGCTCGGGGACTGGCTGTGCATCAGTCAGCTGGTGGTAAGTGATTGCTCTTGCATCACTTGTTTCTTGTTTTGGTTTGTTTCCTTTTTTCCCCTCCATTTATTAAACTGTCTTTATCTCAATCCACAAGTTTTCTTACTTTTGCCCTTCTGATCCTCTCCCCTGTCACCCTGTGGGGAGTGAGTGAGCGGCTGTGTGGGGCTGAGCTGCCTACTGGGGTTAACCCACAACAAACCAGCTCACAGTTTAGGTTCAAAAATATAACCTTACAAACAGTATTTCAGCATGGCCGCCACAGTTCACATCATGACTTGTTGTAACTTGCACTACAAAATCACATCACAGAATCAGCTGATGTGTGGGCACCAGTCTTCACTTTCAAAAATCTTGAGGGCTAGGGAACCTCTCTAATTTAATTTCTATCTTTCTTTTTACAAACCCTTGTCCATGCTCTTCCAGAGAGCAGAGGAGAGACTTCGCCATTCTCAAATTATTCAGTTCAGTAGTATTTCATAGGAAATTATCTCCTATCATTTTCAAAATGATAGAAAATAAATGAAAGTGACAAAACGGATACTCTAGTAAAGAGAGTTGTTTCATTTTCTTTTTAAAGGACAGACCCTTTCTTTGTGGCAATGCCCCTGTTTTCTCCTACTATTTAACAACACCCTCTGTCCTGTTAAGTTCATGTTGCTGGAGTTTCAAACAGATGCAGGTGAGTTTGGAACAGCCCACAGGGCTACTAACCAGAAAAGACAAGATCATATTACTAAAAAAACAGCATATGAAGTGCCTTAACATGTGCAAAATGATGCTATTTGAGCAGCTGTAGTCATATCTCTCTCAAGACACTACTTGCAGAACCAAATACAGATTAATCCTTTGAGTGTGTGGGGTTTTTTAATATCTTTTATCTTTCTTTTCTTTTAAATCTGTCACTATATTAAAGGAGTTTAAGGGCACAATTCAGAATTTGCCTCTTAGATCCTCTTAGATCCCTGTGCAGTTGGTCTTCATTCCCATATTCATCACTCACATCTGTCTACACAGAGAGGTAAGAGGGAACCACGCACAGGAGCTGGGTTGCACTGCGGAGATCTGGGAGCGAGATGGTGCTCAAAAAGGAGGAGATAGGGGACATATCAATGCAGGTGCGTATTGTTGCATCATTTTGTTGAACTCATCTAGTCAACCCACTAGAGATCCTGGCTCTTTCCAGCTATGTAGTTATAGCTTTGAAGTGCTTTTTGGTTCGTATATCTTTTCCTCTTCCAATTCAAAGTGGAATAGGAAGCATCAAAAGGACTGAAAAAACCCTCCTGTGAGAATTTCTGTGTGATTGGAAGAGAGTTTCTCAAATTTCACAGCAGATAATGCTCACATGAGAAGTAAGCTTGATTTTAGAAAGTCATGCAGTCCAGATAGGTCTTTTTAGGGAAGAGCTACTGGCATTTTCATCTAAGGCATTTTTGGCTCAGGACTAGTAACATATTGTCATGGTTTAACCCCAGCTGGCACCTAAGCACCATGCAGCTGCTGACTCACTCCCCGCACTGGTGCAATGGGGGAGAGAATTGGAAGAGTAAAAGGGCAAAAATTCATGGGCTGAGATAAAGACAGTTTAATAGATAAAGCAAAAGCCACACACACAAGCAAAGCACAACAAGGAATTTATCCACGACTTCCCATCAGCAGGCAGGTGTTAGGGCTCCATCATGCGTAGCGATTACTTGGGAAGACAAACACCATCCCTCCGAACGTCCCCCCCCTCCTTCTTCTTCCCCCAGCTTTAAATGCTGAGCATGACATCATATGGTCTGGAATATCCCTCTGGTCAGTTGGGGTCAGCTGTCCCAGCTGTGTCCCCTCCCAACTTCTTGTGCACTCCCAGCCTACTCGCAGGTGGGGTGAGAAGCAAAAAAGGCCTGACTCTGTGTAAGCACTTGTATTGGGTCCGGCTGAGATGGAGTTAATTCTCCCATTGCGGCCCTCATAGTGCTGTGCTCTGCATCAGTAGCTAGAAAGGTGTTGATAACACACCAGTGTTTTGGCTGCTGCTGAGCAGTGCTGGCACAGCATCAAGGCTGTCTCTCCAACATTTTTGCCCCCCCCCCTCAATGGCAGGCTGGGGCAGGGCAAGATCTTGGGAGGGGACATAACCAGGACAGCTGACCTAAACCAACCAAACAGATATTCCATACCATATGATGTCAGCTCAGCTATAAAAGCTAAGTAAAGGGAGACGGAAGGGGGGCATTTTTGTCTTCCAGAGCAACCACTACGCCTACTGAAGCCCTGCTTCCCAGGAGGTAGCTAGACATCGCCTGCTGATGGGAAGTAGAGAATAACATAATTTGTTTTTCTTTGCTTTCGCACGCAACCTTTGCTATCACTTTATTAAACTGTCCTTATCTTGACCCATGAGCCTTTTGTTATATTTTCTCGCCACCTGTCCAGCTGAGGAGGGGGAGTGATAGAGCGGCTTTGGTGGGCACCTGGCATCCAACCAGGGTCAACCCACCACAGCACTGCTCAGAAATAATTTAAAACATCCCTGTGTTATCAACACTGTTTCCAGCACAAATCCAAACCATAGCCCCATACTAGCTACTATGAAGAAAATTAACTCTACCCCAGCCAAAACCAGCACACAAATTTATTTCTACAAGTCTCCTGTTTTCTGGAGATGGGTGATTAAATGGAACTAGACAAGGTAGGCAAGACCCATCACCTAAAACCTAAGCAACAGGGCGTCTATCCACGTCTTCTCAGTTTGATGGCTTTTAGGGAGGGGTATGAGTGAAATTTTTCATCACAGAAAAATCCAACAAAACCATCCATCTGGTCCTTCAGGAGGGAAAACTTTAGCAGATACTTGCTAAGAGGGAGAAAGAAGTCTTGAAGCACGTTTTTTTCACCAAACTGTGATGCTGAACTAATGGGTTAGCCTCAGGAGCCACCTTAATCATCTTCCTATTACATAGCCACTGCTCAACAAGCCTGTACCACTTCCTTACCTGAAGTGATTTTCTCTGATAGAGCTGCAAAATCTTTTTCCTTACTAGATCATGATTAAATAAATATGTGTTAAAATGCCTGCGAGCTTCCACTCCACAGCAGCCATACAAAGAAACTGTATAAGCACTTTCCAAAGCCGTTAAGTTCACTATTTACACAAAGGAATATATCAGTATTATGTGGTTCCTGCAAAACAGTCTCCCTCTAAAGCACAAGCTTACTGTGTCCCACTACTGGATATATCAACTACGTAAGCAAAAGCTGTCAGGTTTTTTATACACTACCAATGACTTACGATTTCATTGCAGAGCTGGTCATTAGAGTTATTCTTTCTTTCCCCCAGAATTCATTAATTTACATGGGGAGATATTTCAGTTCATAAAACTCACTGTTTTTTCCATATCCTTTACTGTTCTTTGCAACACTGTTCTGTTTATTTAAGTGCAACCATAAAAGTACTGTTTATTCCTCCTGAAGCTATTTCAGTTACCTTGTGCAGCTACTACCAAGTTCCGCCGCTTTATATTAGCACAACTTTTTTAAACCTGACCAGAAAAATAGAAATTAATTCCTGGTTTTGATGCCAATATTTTAAAAAGTATCTTAGCACTGAGTATATAGTGTTCTATAGGTATATAGGTACAGTGTTCTTAAAAAACCCAATATTTACATTGCATTTTATCTTTCACAAGAATAGTGTTGTTTAACCTAGTTAAAAGGATAGGGCTGAAGCCTGACCGGATCCGATATTTCTGAGATTTAACAACCAGCCTTGGAGGTTGCCTGAATTGCCCAGAGTCATGCCTACATAGATACATATTGGAAGTAAGGATCATCTTCAGGTGGATCCAGTATGGATGCAAGATGAATTCAGAAGGGAATGAACTTAAAATATCTGCCTTTTAATCTCCTTTAAAAGGATGTTTTTAGCGGGTTACTTCAAAGTGTGTGGAGTTAAGTACAGTGTTTGGCTTGTAGAACTGAAAATAAGTTTTTATAATGTTGTGCAAGTTTATCAGGAAGTTAGATTACTTCAGCACTTCATTCACACAGGTCCATAACGTGTATAAAATTACAATATATATCTCAAAAACCTGCTTGTAAAATTAAATAGGCCAAGGCTGAAGTTTTAGAACACATTCCTGAACTTTTTAGTGATCTGGGAAATAAAAAGTAATTAAATATTTCATCAGCTGTTTGTCAGCTATACTGCACAAACCTATCTGGCACTACTGCCCACTTCAAAGTTGAAAACAGAATTTGATTTCTAATAGGATGGAAAACATGCACAACTTTAGGAAAAGGCAGACACTACTGGCAGATCCTAACATATCCAAATAACACATGCATTGCAATGAAGGAAATTTACTAAAAAAGAACACAGAGGAGTGAGCTGAGATGCATTGCTGAACCAAAGTAATTTGCAGGGGTGGCAAAATTCAAGGCAAGTGTTGCATTAAAATCTTTTCATTCTGCTCATAGAGCTCAGTGGGACATCTTCCACTGCAGAGCCCTGTCAATGTCCTGGACATGAGAGGCCACAGGGACCCACAATTCCTGTTACCAGAAACAAGCATTGCTCCAAGTAGAGTTGCTCAGAGCCACCTCTGTGACCCGTTCATTCTGGGCCCGCTGGCAGCCCAGCCAACCCAACCAGTCTACAGTTTTCTTTGCTGGGCATCCCTGCAGCAGCGCAGGGGTCAGGGTGCCTGGGGGCTGCCCCCTCCCATTTTGGTCCCTGGCACTGCCTCAGCCCAAGGGATCGCTGGCTGCGGGCAGCCTCCCCCTTGCCTAGCCTTGCCAAGGCAATGGAAACTTGCAGAAATGGAGCAAGGAATCTGAAATTTTTACAGTTTGGAATCACCAGGACTCACATTCACATCAAAACCACTGAAGAACCCGGCTCTCACATGTTGCTGTCTCTCACTCTCCGACACACACGCTCACCAGCAAAAGGAGGAGGCAAACCATCTCCACAAACAGGAGTTTTCTTATATCAATAAGCCAGGTTTCGAACATACAAGTGGAAAATTAGAACAACCTGAAAAAAAAAAAAAAAGAAAACCACCAAAACCTTATGTTTTGCCACAAGCACATCTTCTGTTTCTGTTATGAATATACTGCGGTTAGGCCAGTCTGCATCCTCAGCCTTGGTGCGATGGAGACCTATTCCCCAAGCCATTGACTTGCTGATGCCCCTTTGCAGCTAACTCCCCAACCCCAAACCCGTAACTCCTGAAGGAGAGCACATCTCAGAGAGCACTCAACTTGTCCTTGCTTCAGCAAAAGACCTTGCTGCAAACCTAGGGATATAAACTGTGCAATGAATCAGAGCTCACACATCCCTTATTTAGACAGCCAATTAAAACTTTTCCGTTAAAACACCTTTTTGCATGTGGTCTTAGACTGTTTTCTAAATATGAATGCACAATACAACTGGCATCAGAGATGCTGAGGGAATGGTAATGCTGTTTAAAGACTTGATTTAGTTCCAAGCCAAACCAAAGTCCCCAGAATTTCATTTTCTGAAGAAAGGAGTGCAGTTGCTTTTCTAAGGCAGGTTACCATAAACCCCATAAACCCTCTGGTTCATTGTCTAAGGGTGAATTCTTCAAGTTTCAAACTCACTGGCTTATTTAAAAAAAAAAAAATTAAAAAAATTAAACTTTTCAACAATCTCCCTTAAGTGAGGCAGAACCAATGAACACAGTCCCATCCCACCAACCCCAGCTAGAGTTTTACCACCTGCTTCACCATAACCAGAACAAGTAAATGATTTCTTCAGGAGCAGTGGGACCAAGAAGCAGGCCAGGAATAAAATATTCTTAATTCCCAGTCTCCTTCCCAACAGCCAGACTTCAGCTATTCCTGAACAAAACCTGTGCACAAAGCAGAAACAATATCTGATCTATTTGGCTGTTAATGATACCCGCACAGAGATTACAAAAGAAAAAAAATTAACAGTTAAAGTTAATTTACCAAGACATTATTTCTTTACTGTGCCCACAATATTACTTCTCTTAGTTATGTTTTGCCTAAAGTGAAACAGTAATTTTCCTTAGGTTTTTTTTCTGCCTTTTAAAAGCAGCCACACACAGTGAGCCTGACGGATAGTCCCAGCAGGAACAGTCCCAACAGGACTGTTGCTTCTCTATTTTGTTTTTAATCCTATATAAATTGTTTTAAGATGCTAACTGAAGCCAAAACACATGAGCACTTCTCACACAAAGGCTCCTATTCCAGCATTCATTCCTCCCATTGTGCCATTCAGCTAGATACAGTGGGAAGGAAGAAAGCAAGAGGTTTAACTCTTAATTCAAAAGAACCTGAAAGCTATTTTACCACTGGGGGATTATGTGCACATCATTTCTTTACTTCTGAGGTACTATTTTTCAAAGGGTGAGGAAAAGGGAGAAGAGTGAAAGAGAAGTCAGTTGTCGTGAGAGCTAACACTGCATTTTATTTAACTTCCTAGTTCTACATATCATTTTGTGGCACATATTTTATTGTGTTAAGTTTTGCAGGCTCAATTTCATCATTGAACACCTGCACATCCAAAAGGTTAAGAAAAGCAGGTAGAAATTTGAAGAAATGAATCAACACTTTAAAGATTCATTGGGCACCAAATATGAGATGGGAGGCCACACTACACAAATCACTGTAATAAATGTCATTCTTTACTGAATGTATTGTAGCAGCTATGATCTACTGGGGATTGTGCGTCACTTGTTCCCACAGTGTGTGAGCTTTCTCTTAATAGTCTATTTGGTACAACAAGCAGGAAGCAGGTGAGCTAGGAGAGCTCCAAAACTCAACTCCTAGTTGAGCCTGTTCACAGACACGGCTGCAAAACCCTGTTTGGCTATAAGCTGCTTAGAAACAAAATGGAAGCTTTCTTTTCCAGTTGGTGTAAATAGGCCAAATCCTAAAGCATGTAGTTTGCACTCAAAAATAGTAATATAGTGAGGCAAGTGCAATTGCCTGTGTAAGAGATCTCTGCATCACCCCACTGCATAAAATTTCTGTCTTTCCAGCTAGATTTTTCCCTGGAAGATATAGCATCCATTTCTCATATATACACACACACACCCCATAGCATACAGGACTGCATTTACCTTGCATCAGTTAGATGACAGAACCCCTAACCTTACAATGTTGGTACTGAGTAGGAAAAAAGAAACAAAATGGTATATCAGTCCACCGCAATGTAGTTTCACTCCGTATGATGCCTGTGTGTGAATCCAAACTCGTTTTTGCACTGTGGAGAACTCCCAGAGAAATCCATATAATATAGGAACCATGGGAAAATGATGAATTTCATCTTAGAAGTAAAGAGCACAGCCCATGCAAACAGCCAGTATCATCTGCCATGAATTATACCTACTTTTGCCTAGACTGATTCCCAAGCACCCAGTACACATACTATATCCTGAAAAAAATTAAGCCTTCATATTTTCCTTATATTTTTCCAGCCCATTGGTCAATCTAAACAGAAATTTTTGTGGTATTAAGAGCCAGATTCAACACAGATACACTACATGCATCTGAGAATAACTCCTCAATGAGCATCTAGAAAAGTCCTGTGTAAGATTCTATGTCTGAAAAAGTGAATTTGGCTGACTTGTGCAGCTCCAATTTCACAATGCTGTGATAGCTTCTGCCTTTCTAGAGCCAGATACATACTAAGGAGGAAACAAGGTTTGGGGGACCCTGGAAGAACTTTTGTCTTTAACTGGAATTTCACACAGTCGAGGTTGTATATTGTAGTCCTAATTCAGTTACCATAATACATACAGCAGACCCTCTGCTACTGCCTCTTATACTGGGACTGATGAAAGGAAAGTGGGCTTTTCATCTTTCCCACAGTAGATGAAGGATACAAGATGGTAAATCATGATGTGAGGTTTACATGATTGTGGCTGACACCAGTACATGCATTCATCCCATCAACAGTTTTGGTTCCTAATAAACAGAACCTGCACTGGATTTAGGGAGTATTTCTGTGAATTGTCTGCAACGAAGATATAACCTTCCATTTCTCCAGTACCATCCCACTCCCTATGGAGTTCTGTCTGCACTTGCAGATGTGTGGAGAGCTTTTGCAGAGACCTACACAGGGTAAGAGGATCATGACCTGCAGTGTGCAAGTTTTACCAGTAGTATTAACATGAAAACTGGTTATAAAGTTTCAGGTTAACTTCAGGTTCAAGACAGCTTTATTGCAGAGAAAAACAAAGACACTGATGCCCTTTAAATTCTACTTTCACAAAACAATACACTGAATATAGAGGAAAACCTCCTGGAGATAAGATAAAATAAACAGCATATACCTATGGATATTCACATTACCTCATGTGGTATTAGAAGATCAGACAGTATCCCCACTAAATAGTAGATAAGTATGCATATACATCAGAGTCAATCAAGTCACTGCAGTACCAGGTATTCAATACTGTGCCTTTTAGCTCAGCATAAAGGACTGAAAGAGATCTATATCACAACCTCTCTCAGTTCAGCCTAGAAAGTACTGCTTAGACAAGACCTCTGAAAAAGCAATACAGACGTGTTGGCCAGTCTTTTCCTGCCTGCACATCCCCTCCCTCCCAGCTGTTACAGGGCGCTGTGGTGCAGGGACAAGGGAGAAGGTAGTTTGTGCTGCTGTGATTCTGTGCTCCTCCTGGCAGCTACTGAAATACAGTATAAACTGCAATCATTCTTAGTGCTAGTCTAGCAAGACACAATGGCCAAACTGGCCTGCAATAGCCTACATCAGGATTGCATGAGGATGAAGTACAGATGTTCCTAAACACTGTTTCTTCTTTTTAGCTACTCCTAATTTAAGTATATTGCTAAAGGGCAGATTTGGGGGTCAAAAACTTGTGGTATTAACCCATGCAAATACTTCCCTGTATTCCCTTCCCTCTTCATTTAAAAGAGAGAACATTGATGGAACAGGGCCTTGTCACAGAACAACTGTTTCCTGCTGGAAGACGAAAGACGGGCAAATGAGGCAGTGTAAGTACAAAACACAAAGTGTCACAAACAACAGCATCAATTGGAAATCCTTCAGGGACTTTCCCAAAACTATTGATTTACCAAAACCAAGGCTTCTCTTACAAAAGCATTCATAGACCTAGACTAATGTGTCTGTCCAACTTGTGAACCCACCCAGCCTGCACAAAACAATCCCAGGCAGCCTCACCATTACAGCAGTCTCATGGAGTGTACATTTGGCTCTCATATAAATTATTATTTTAACACAGTGAAACATTTCTGCTGAGAAACTATTTGTTTGCAGAGGAAATACCACAAGGTTTCTTTGCTTCAGTGTATTAACCTACTGCCAGATGTCTCCCACCAGTCTCGAATGGCTCATTCAGACAGATAAAAGGTTAACGGGCTCTTTCAGTTTGATCTCAGGCCACCTGCTTACAAACAAGTGCTGATATAGGTGCCTACCCACTACGGTCTAACTTTTCTTTCTGCAGATAAAGTAAGACCGTGAATTCCTTTCATGATGATTCATGCTGGTCTGGGAAAAAAAAAAAAAAATCCAAAACAGCAACTAAACAGGAATCCTATTAAAAAAAAATTAAAACAAGCTTGCCAACAGTCATCAGCTAAGACTTCTTATGGCCATCAGTCTTGGTCAGATCTGAATTAGACAAAAAACTCTAAAATCTAGTAATTAATCCTCAGATTACATTCACCATCCCAAAGCATATTAAAAACATACATCAAACTCCTGACTGAGGGACATTTCACTTTTCTGAAATCAGCAAATAAATGTTAGACATTACAGCTATGACTAATTTAGATTTTATTTGGCGAAATCTGGAGCTAAAACAGTTCTTATTAATACCTGCAAGACTCTTTTATTACATACACATTCTATTGAGAAATGTATTTCTAAGTTGCAAAGTAATTCAACTAAGGAGATGTTAATAATTCTGTGCTTTGGAAAGAGAAGCAGTTGAACTGACTACCAATACTCATAATTATATATTTTGGCAACATAATGATATTATTTTACTTTTTATAGTTTATAGGTCATACCAATTAAAATTTAATAAAGAATTAAAGTTGGATAGATTTCAATCCATTAAGGATCTTCAGATCAGTATATTTCTATTGTTTCTAAAATCTTCCAAATGGCCATACTACTTTGAAGTAATTTGCAATAGAAAGCAGTAAATAGGCAGCTACATTCAATTAAATAATTGGTGTCTACTACATGCAAAAATACAGTAATTTATGCATAATATTCTGTGTTTTCTGCCCTCTATCTCCGAAGAGCCTGTGTGGTGTTCTCCTGAGATATGTAAATTACTGTTTCCATCTGGTTTATTGTCATAAGGGACTGCTTGAGAATTTAGCTTATTAAAGCAGGTATGAATAAAAATACAGCAGTTTACTGGAAACCCTCTCTGCAAAAGTGTGAGTCTGTAGCTAACTCCTCTTTCAGCATGCAGACAGCCACATGTATACAGATGCGATGCAAACACTGGAAAAACAGCATGAGGTTGGAGACACTACTTTAATCTCTTTCTACAGTGATAAACTATACTGGGGAAAAAAAAGTGGCTTATTGGCAAATATTGCCAGACTTTCAAGAAATTTGTTTGAAGCACTGAACATAAAGCCCTCCTGATTTCAGGTCAGATAACAGGTTATGGAAATATTATCTCAGTGGCTCCTCAGATGCTGAATTTCCTACTTCAGCAAAGGGCTAATGCTTTCCACACTGCATCTTGGAAAGTTCTGCATGCTATTGCTCACCCTAGCATCCTCCATACGGACAGTAGTAGCCAAGCCCAGGGTCCATTCTACAAGTGTCCCAGCTAGTATTAATGGCTTTACAAGTGCATCATTCCTTTCTCATTTAATTAGGCAATTTTAAATCCTGTTGGTTAGCCAGAATGGATTAAAAGCTAATATATGAAAACAGAGCTTGGCAGTCAGAAACACTGGTTTCTAATAGTTTTCTATTCCATATGCTTGGCTTCTTTTTTTTGCTGAGGTCCATAGGAAAATATTAAAACCTGAATTTGGACATATTTATACCAAGAATGTTGGCAATACTAAAAATTTTAACTTTTAAGAGGTATAGAATATTCACTTTTCAAGTATTCAGATACCAGTTGGTATTTGGTTGGTAAATACAAATACAAAAAAAATGAACTCTGTGTAGCTGGCCAATAATTTTGGTTTTGTTGTTTTTCCATTGTTGTTTTAATATTGGTTATTTTGGCAAATAATCAGATTTGGTTTCCTATTCCAGCCCTGGTGTGAGCTGGAACAGTAGTAAGGACCTTATGACACTGAGAAGCGAGGCATAGCTGAGAACTGGAACTTTGCTATCTATATCAGGGATTTAACCTCAAGAACTGCTGCTGAAAGACAGCACTTCTCTGCTAAGGCAGGTCAGTACTAGACAAAAGGACATAGAAAACAAGTAAAGCTGCTCCAGTCTGCAAAGAAAGTTTGCCATATCAAGATGGGGGCAAAATGCTTGTAATTTTATTGTCTGGGCTAGCTCTGAGATGAGAAAAGCTGATGTCTTCTGTGAAGATTATTTATTTATATAGTACTACAGGATCGTGTGTTACTATTCTTTTTCATATATCCTGTACTTTCTTAGATATTATTATCTAAAGGACAGGCAGCGTAAACATAGCCAGGAAAATGAAGCATCATCCCAGCTGGGTGCATGCAAGAGATGCACTATCTTTTAAGACAATTCAATCTGCTGCAAAAGGGCAGTTGAATTCTTCTGCCCTTGCTGAAATGGGATTTTTTGGAAGAAAGTGAGCCATTCGTGTGAAAATTAAGATAATGTAGGAAGCTAAAGTAGCTTGGGCTTTTTTTCAGTCTCTACATTTGCATATGAGTATGCCTCTTCTATCTCTTCATAGCTGCATCTAGAGCCTGGCAGTGAAATGCCGAAGTCTTTAGGCTCTGGTTACTTGACCTGGGAGATGTGGACAGGGCAGGAGCACAACTCCCTCCTTGCCCACACATCAAGTTTTCTTCAGAAAGAATCAGAGAACTCAAGGGGGCATATGTCATAACACAGGAAAAGGAAAATGAGAGCACAGATTTTCACAAAAGGAAAGCAGAGTTCAGCCTCATCTAGCTCAACTTGCTCTGAGCAGGAACTAGGGCCAAATGAGGTGCAGTGGTCCTTTCCAATTTAAACTATCCTGTGGTTCTGTAGCTAGTAGACTGAGTCAAATATTGTTAGGAAAATGATTGAAAATAAACAGATTAACAAGGAGTGTCTTGCTCATGTGAACAAGAGTAGAGGGACAAGGTACTTAAGCAAATCTATATAAACATTAGTTCGGACCTATATATATACGCTACTCCATTCCAAAAGTAGCACTACGAAGACTTGTGTGGCACCTAGCTGTGATAATATCTTCTGCACAATCATCATATTCTTCTCTATCTTATGCAGGCGGCTGTGTGGAGTTACTCTAATACTGTGCTACATTAGTGCAGTATCAATAATTTTTCTTTCTTTTTTTTTTTTTGCTTTTTAGGTTGGAGATCTGTGGCTTTCTGGAGAAGACAACATATCATCCCTGTTCACACAGCTCCCCGGAAGGCACTGTGAAATACAACTATCCTGTCAAAATGCCCTGCAGCATGAAACACTTGGGAGAATCTGGCTGCCACAGAGTTCTACTGAGCCAGTGCCAAAACACAACTCAACAAAGTTTCAAAAAAGCTTTTCAAAATTTCAGTGCATCTCAAATTGCTACTTAAGTACATTCAGTATCAAAGGTATTGCAAAGCACACCTTAACCCTGCAGACACTTTAATAAGCTTCTAAGTATATCAGAAAACACACAGGAGACAGAGCAGTGTTGCTGTTTTAAAAAGCAAAACCAAAGACTAAACTACATAACTTGATTTTTTATGCTTTGTGGGCAGAAAGACTAGGAATAGTCACAACTTTCTTTTATTTTTGTTGGGTTTTTTCCCAAATAAGATGTGTTTCAGAAAGCACGCTCATGGAAATAGAGTATTGGAGTGTATTGTTACTGTTTAAGAGCAGAACTCTGAAACAGATTAACTTTGTGGTCCAACTGCTCCTCCCGGAAGGCTTTTCTACAGCTCCACTCCTCAAATGGCTGAAAACCTCAGTTCAGCACAGATGAAAGGAAATCCTTCCAAAACATTTTCACAAGCAGTTGCTGCACTGCAGAATAACTCTTCACCTGGGAAGTCTCTTGGGATGTGATGTATTTGTGTTCAAAACTCACAGCTACTCGGTCTAGAGCAGGGATATGAGCTCATGTCTCTGGCTCAGTGGTTTGAGTGTGAGAAAGTCATACAACCTACCTCTGGTTCAACTTCATACAAAATGGAGAAGAAAAAAGAAAAGCCAAAGGGAGGGGTCAGCAACATGGAGTATTCAGAATCCTGCCTCGAAAGAGGTGGTGGAGGAATTCAACCTCAGTCTGCGTTATCCCAGGTGTGTGGATCCTTCTCAGCCCAGCCACCAGCAGTCGAGGTCTTAGAGCAAACTTCACCTCAGATCAAAGGAAAAAAGGCAGCACTTCGAAGACTTTGTGCTGAAAAAAGTTTTTCTAACTACCTTTAAGGAGGATAGGAGCTTCCAAAGGCCTTTCATTTCTTCTCTGACTCAGTTTTGGCCTTGAATAAAGTATTTCAACCTTTCTGTCTCTTTCCCTCCAGCTGTAAAATGATACCAGTAATTCCTCCTGGCTTCAGATGCCTGCAGTGAGAATTAGGTTCACCCATTCCAGCATATAGAGCTACCCAGGGTAACCAAGCTGTGCTTTGATCTTTCTTTTTATAGTAGCAGGGTTGAGCATAGCTACACCAGAAGAGCATGAGCTGCATTTATGTTACAGGCAGGAAGGTGAGAGGAGGGAGGGAACAGGGAAAGCATTTTGAGTATCTCACTGTGAGCCCTGGTTGGAAGGAGCTTCTGCTGATACACATTACACATGGAGATTTTTTCTCTGACTGGTGCTGCCTGCTAGGGACGATCAATCTGGAGAACTGGCAAACCTTCCTTCCCTCTTGCCAAATGGACCCTCTTCCACTGAAGCACCAGTTTGCAGTACTGACCACTGTAATCACTTTTTGGCCCTGTGATAGGTTGTTGTGGTTTAAGCCCAGCCATCAATTAAGCACCACACAGCCACGCACTCACTCCCCCCTGCTTCCAGTGGGATGGGGAGGAAAATTTAAAAAAAGAAGTAAAACTCATGGGTTGAGATAATAATGGTTTAGTAACTAAAATAAAATAACAATAATAATAAAAATATAATAATAAGAATTGCAATGAAAAGGAATATAACAAAAAAAGAGAGAGAGAAATAAAACACAAGACAAGTGATGCACAATGCAGTTGCTCACCACTTGCTGACTGATGCCTGAACAGCGGTCAGGGCCTCCTGGCCAGCTTCCCCCAGTTTATATACTGAGCATGATGCCCTATGGTATGGAATACCCCTTTGGCTAGTCATGGTCAGCTGTCCTGGCCATGCTCCCTCCCAGCTTCTTGTGCACCTGCTTGCTGTCAGAGCATGGCAAACTGAAAAATCCTTAACTTAGGATAAGCGTTACTTAGCAACAACTAAAACATCAGTGTGTTACCAACATTATTCTCCCACTAAATCCAAAACACACTGTACCAGCTACTAAGAAGAAAATTAACTCTATCCCACCCGAAACCAGGACACAGGTACAGTGTCAATGATATAAACAACTGATCACTAATATATGCTGTATTAAACACAGCATAAGCAGATCCATGTTTTAAACAACCGTATGTTCTTACAAAATACCTAAGAAATATCTAGAGCCATTTAGCATAGCTGATTGGTTTAAACATATTTAAAGTACTATTTTGCCTGATAATTCTTTGATGTTTATTCTCTGTGGTACACTTGAGAAACCATTCAAAAGGAAAAAAAGATAAAAACCATTTTTGTATGAAGTACCAGTAGCAAGTGCACCTCTGGGACATCCCAGAAACCCTGCAGAATGATCTTTCAGATAATCAGACAACAGTTAACAACTTCCTAGTGCACAGCATCAGGGCTTCCTACCTCTCCCTCCCCCTCACACATGGTAGATACAGTGATCTGCAGGCTGTCACCTCAGAAGATAAGGGAATTAACTCCGTTCTCACTTTATACCAGGTTTTTTGTTTTCTTCCCCACAATAGTAGTGCTACCAGTTGCACCTTTTCATCATACCTCCTTGTTCCCTTCATACTGCCTCTTTAGCAATGAGTACTTCATGATTTTTTTTCTGGGGGCAGAGGGGAATGGATTTCAAAAGCAGATAGCGAACTACGACACAGAAAGTTTATGTTATCAGCTCAATTTCACATAGGATGTGACTAATGTTAGTTCATTCTTTTTAATTGTTTGCATGTGTTGTCTTTCTTAACACTTGCTCCACTTTTTTAATCAGTCACCACCACCCCCTCACATACATACATATACATACATACATCCTGCTTTTCAAGGGAGAGACTGTTTTCTTAATTTGTTTGAATCATGTCCAGTGTACTGGTGTTTTACCACAATCTGTGGGGCAAAAATAGCTGCAGGGAACAGATGCCTTTGGATATTCAGTAGTACTCTAAACCCCTCACTGCCATTCTCCTGTACCTCACTTGCAAATCCCTATTTCTGATTACAAACATACAGGTCCCATTCCATAAAACAGCAGGACCTTTCTATCTATTCTAAAGAGAAATTTAAAGATAAATTCCTCTTCCTAAACAATGTCTTTCCAGAGGGGCATTGCACCCAAATATTGACATGTGTCAAAACGATCAGATTGCTGAAGCAAGTTACATGATGCCTCCTGGGCCTCATGGGACACTGTCCATCACTTACAGCATTTTACTCAAAACCACAAAGCCACCACACAGAAGCTATGTCTAATGTTCTGCAAGGCAGGCCTTCCTCAGCACAGAGATTTTGATTTAACTTCCCCAAGTCGAATGTTCATTTATTGTCTGTCCACCTAGGAAAGATCAATACTGTATTTTTCCAGGCTGATCTAGCTATGGAATCACAAAACTTAAGCTGATCTCCTGACTTCAGGAGTCTGAAGGAACTCAGAGTGTCTCAACTTCTCCTTCAGTATCTTCCCCAATTGAACAAACAACTAGGTTTATATGATCAGCTGCAGCTAGTAAATGCAGTTCACTCAGAAGTTCCAGCTTCCTCAACCGAATCCACTGTTTTGCTGCCAAAGCAGTAGAGTTTAAATGTTTGCAAAGCAACAGAGTTTGAAATAAAGTGATTAGTAAAAATAATTTTATCCTACTATTTATCTTACTAGATGGTGCACTGGGCATTCACAATCAACCTGCAATTAGTAGTTAAAGTACAGCCATGAATGTCCTAACCTTGCTGCTGCAGCAAGAATAGTGCATGGTAACTTTTGTGCATTGAACTCTAGATCCTGAATCTTGAGGCAGATGTGCTTTGTTATTCTGCAAATCTTGACAGCCATGACAGTTGTCAATACTGGGGTCTGTAAAAAGGTCTGTATTGACAAACAGCATCCAAAGAGCTTTTCTGATATTTCGTAAAGAATGCATGGACCATTAGATAGGCTTTTGCTTCAGATCAGCACATTTTAAAACACTGTGAAAGACAGATCACTGTCTTGGTAGACACACTGCATGTTATGCCTATTGGCTTCTCCTTCAACTATTCCATATTCTTTCTTAAACCACTGTTCTGATATTTTATGTATTTTTTACATAACCAGTCCTATGCCACGTGAAGAAATATTTTTCAAGACCTGCAAAATAAAAATCCATGGCTAGCTTAGAAGCTGTGTGATAATTGCCAACACAACTGCCAGAAAACTCCAGCTTCCACTGAAACCCATTCTCCCTAATAGTTTTCAAGCATTTCATAAGTGACTTGGTCATTTGTCTTTTAATGACCCTGTTAACTACATGGTATCATAGCAAAGTTATCAAGTAGCTTAAATCAAAGGTTTTAAAAGTAATAGTCAGTGCTCTAAAAGCTGGTATATACATTTTTCATGTCACCTGAGACATCTAACTACATTTCATTACCAAGTGTAGAAAAACAAGAGCTGATTATATTCTGATAGGCAAAAAACCTCAACACTTTTTCTCTGCATATACAATGACCATTAACACTTGAACTTCAGCCTGATGGAAATTAATATTTAACCCCATGTCTTTTGTTACAAATTTCTTTTTTTAGCTAGAGACTCCACTGCAGTTTAAAAATACCATAAAGCAAGCTAGCTGGACAATAAACAGTGTAAAATAGACCAGTTTAACTGAAGTGAGAGCTGGGAGGAAAAACAGAAAAAGACGACACTTTGAAAAGTTCTATAACTATTTCCTAGTTCAGTTACAATAAACTTAAAATGTCATCAGACACACGTGAAAAAGGAGCTGAAATAGCTCTGAGATGTGCCTAATTCCACTAATGTGGAGTCAGTGAGCACTCAGGCCCAGTGAGCTAAAGCATTCATACCCATACCGAGCAGGACACCACTACTGCCCCACTGGGACCTGGCTCCAGTCCACAACACAGCTGGGCTTCTTATGAAGAGGATTTTTTAGGTCCTCTGACAGGTAAGCAGATTCAGAGTTTCCCCAGCAGGACATCCTGAGTGAAAACTGAAATGCTGTCCCTTGCAACCATTTTTTTTTATTGCTTATAGCTGATGCCAACACAATTCTCTAATTTACACGCATTTGGTTAAATCTACCAACTTTGGGTTTTGAGAAGCTGCTCCTAAGCAAAAGGTGTAAGGTATAAGGAATAAGCAGGTTAGATTAGCCCAGCCCCCTGCAAAACTCTCTTAAACATTAAGAGTTTTGAAGCTTGAAAGCTTTTTAAATTTCACAGATTGTCTCTCAGCCTACCCTAACCATCAAAAACTTAGGAAAAACATTTTAGATAAAATGTTTGCCAGCAGCTGAAAACCTGCAGCCCACTTTCCTGCCCCCCAACAACTTATTATTAGGTAATTAACTAAAAGCAAGTTTCAGATTTCTTCCATGTAAAAGAGTTTGCCTTTTACCTGAGTTCAGAGCTACCTGAGAGCAATCCATTGCAATTCAAAGCACTCTCATCATGTTAACAGTTCCTGAAAGCCCTGAAAGCCAAACTTGTTTGTTGGTTTGTTTGTTTATTTTATCAGTAGAAAACAGTCCTACAGCTCTCCAGTTTGCAACTAGGGATGCCACTGAAGAACTTAATATTCTTCAGGTATTCTCCACTACCCTACTCTTCATTTATCTGTAAAATTCACATGCTAAGTATGTGAAAGGCAATACATGAAACTATAATTCCCATTTAGTACCATTTTATGTGCACATCTCCAGGCTCCAACCCCAGAAGCTGAGCAGTGAGCTGTCAGCCAAAGCTAGAAAAGTTCAAATAAATACAGGGGAAAAAAACAGAAGTCTCACATCCCTGTCATGCCATCCTTGTTTTACAACAGTGTAATTGAAGGCATTACGTATAGTTCATGTTATTCCTTCAAAAACATTTCTGTCACTGTATTCTTCCAGTGCCTGTGGAGCTATAAAAGTAGGCAGACACACTCACACTTTGCCTCCACACTTCCGTAAGCAGACTTACACACCACAGAGAGATGTACCAGAGTAGGTCCCATGGAAAAGGAGGAGAGGCTAACCTAGAAAGGATTAAATCACCTTCCAATTTTACTATCAGGTGCAGTATAGACAGTTCTCACTCAGTTGGGCACTTTTCCTTTTTCCTGGGTTGTTAAAAATGTGAACAAATCTGAGTTAAGTATGTTCAGAAACACTTCCCTTTTTGAAACAAGATCATCATAATCAGAGTGTTGACACTGAAGTGCTACATGACAGCTAGGACATTCTGTGTGTCCCTGCTAACCAGGGATAGCAAGCAGGAGAGAGTGGTGTCTGCCTCATCTCCACGATAAGCCTCTTTCAGACCAGTTCCTGCAAGTTACACTTGTTTCCTGTGGGCAAATAAATGGTCCAAAATCTTCAGAATTCACATCTCATTAAGACAAATGTCTCTGTTGCAGTAAAATTAACTGTCAGAATATGGTGAAGCAAACATAGGACAATAGGTGTTTGCTGGAGAAAATAACTTCTTTCCAAAAGTAACTCCATCCGAAACATCTAGGAACAGCAAAAACCCTAAAAGAGAGTTGAAAATGCATTTAAACTGGAAAATAAACCTTGATGCAAAACAACTCTTACTGGCAGACCAGCAGAAGCAAGTACCAGCATTTATGCTTGTGCAGAACAACAGATTTTGAATGCATGGTATAAGTGCCCATAATGGGGCTTAAGGCTTTTCAAGTGTGGCTGCTATCTTATTACCCACTCAGGCACCTTATTAAGCATCAGCAAGGTTTGCACATGTTCAGCACCCACTGTTGCATGTGGTGGTTGTTTATATCTTGAGAAGGTGGATTTACAAATTTAGGTCCTGTAAAGACAGCCAAGTGAGGCAATGTATTAACTATGACAGAAACAACTCTATTCTTACTGTTTTGCTAACATCAGCAGAATCAATGCCCTGTTACCTCACTGAAACAAAGTAGTTGGTCCACACCCTGCTCTGTGAACTCCTGAACCACGAAAACCAGCAGTCTCAGATATCTGCATCCCCAGTCAACAGTGATAAACAGGACAAGGTGGAAGGGTGAACCTCATCACAAATATAATGTAACACTGGTACTACGTGAGAGGGCACATATGTCTTGAGGTTTATGATTCTTTGTACAAAAACTACACCCATTGCTTAATATTTCGAGCATACAAAGCTTTAATTCAGCCAACCTGGAAGGGGTTATCCACAAAATCTGTTCACCCAGCCTTTCTGTCATGGCTAACACACTGATTTGCAAGATCAAATCTAAGCAGTTGGGGAAAGAAATGTGATTGTCTGGTATCCTCTGAACTAAAAGCCTTGAGGCAGACACATCAGTGTTATCAACATTCTTCTCATAGTGAACCCAAAACATAACACTATACCACCTACTAGGAAGAAAATAAACTCTATCCCAGCTGAAACCAGGACAAGAGTAAAACCGATAGCCTTAACCTAAGACCTGTGTCTAAGTCTCAGATTAGACTGGATGCTCAGTGAAGGACCCTGGAGAAAGAGTCTGTTCTCCATATTCAATATATTAAAAAATATTTTCAAAACATCAGTATGTTCATATCAAATTAGCATAACTTTGCAAAGTTGTTTCCAATCTAGACAAATTGCATCCATTACTGCTAGTGACTCAGGTGCCCTATAAATATAGACCTTATTCTGCTAGTAAAATACTAGCACACTGATGACTCAGATAAATATTTGCATGTCTCTGCAGAGCATGCTTCTGTCAGTACTCCCCCAGTTAGATATCTATATGGATGCTGGGAACTGCATGTGGTTCAGGCATCCAACTACATGAACATCCTTGCCAACACAGGGACAGAAACAGAAAGGATGGGAGGTAGCACTTCTGCAGGCAGAAAAAATGCTGCAGGGAGTCATTTTGACACTCTGTCTTTGATGTCAGGTATAGAAAATCCTGTGGTAGATTAGAAAGTCCTGTTTTAAATTAAGTTAGTTAGCCAAGATCATTCTGAGCTTTCTACTCTTCCTGTTTAATGGTGCCTCGTCTGGAGCACCAATTCTGATCCCTTCTATTCTTCCTGATTGATGGCACAACCCTCTTGGCAGGAAGATGAATCATTGACTCAACACAGAGCGACTTAGTAGTCAAAGTGAGGAGGGGATACCTCCTCAGATGACCACCAAGGACCACCAGAGACCCCCACACATGCAGAGAAGGCATCTGATGTGTCATGTTTATGTAATCCTAGGCATATGCATGAGATAGTTTGAATATGTACTAGGTAGGAGGAGTTTAATACATTAGATGCAATGGTTACTGTATAAAAGGGACACACCTGATGAATTTGGTGTGCTTGATTTGTGGAAAGCCCACTGAGCACCCAGCACAGAATAAAGCAATATCTCTCCTGAGTGTGTGAGATTGGGCTATTGACACCAGATAAAAAATCCGCTTTTAGGACACCTTCATTCTCATATCTGAGCTGTGACCTATTAAAATTTATTCTGTTAGACATTCTTCATACTGAAGAGTCTTCCTCGACCATAATAAATTGTCTAGAGGAAGACCTGGGCCTTCATAATTTTTTACTGCACCAAACCTCTCCAGTGACAGATAACTTTTGACTTCCAGGTCCAGACAGATACAAATTTCAAACATATGGGGAAGAATGCTAAAAAACAAAAAATGGCCCATGCTAAAATACCCATGAAGAGAAAGGTAAGCCTCTGCTTTTCTCCATAAAAAGTGCATTTATTTCTTTTTAGGATAAATTATAAGGTATGCCAAGACCCTTTATAGAATACCATGGTCTAGTGATCTCTCACAGATCAGGTCTGTTAGTCATTTAAAATTATTAAGTGCTAAAATATGATGAAATTGCTTCAGTAGATAAATAGTTCAAGAGCTGTGGTTATTGCTCCATCAACAATTTTCCAGTTGATCCACTGTTCTTATGCTGAGCAGTATTCTCTCAAGGCCAATACCTTCTATCTCAGTTTGGTGAATACAGAAGCTCTTCTTTCACTGGCAGCTTGGTCCTGCTCCATCATAGCAACATGCCACATTGCCCTCAGTGGGAATTTGCATATTTTTTTCCCCTTTAGTGTTCTGATTGTGCTGTAAGAAAAGTGTCCCCTTTGACCAGAGCTATATGGCAGGCAACAAATCTACATGGCAGGCAAAAAATCCATGTTTCCCAGTGCATGCAAAAAACCCCACCCTCAAAACTAAATTTGTCTGCTGTGAATAAAAAAGAAAAGGTGGTTGTTAGACTTGTACCATCGCTTCCAAGACTCCCTGCACTAAAGTGAAAAACAGCTATTCATGCTAATTTAGAAACAGAAGGGATCAGCTAAGATATAGATAAAGCTATAAATAACTGGCATATAATATTCATGTAAAGGATGTTGCAAAGCTTAAGAAAAAGAAACTCATGCAAAAGCAAGTTCTTGCAGAAAAACTGTGCACATGAAAGTGTTCTGCAGGTTCAGAGGCCTACATTGTATAACTTATCTCCCATTCGTAAGCAATAGGTAGTTTATATTAAGGCCACCAAAGATCTGCTAACAGCAAAACTTGCAAGCTGAATTATTAGTGTGTTAATTTCAATGACCTTCTTCATCATGTGACCTTCATGACACAAAGAAAAAAGTTAATTTTTAAAGGCCAGGTAGATAATTTGACAGGAATAACAGGATATAAAGAAACAGCACCTTTTTGTCAGAATGGCATTTAACTGAGCAGGAGCTTATAGAACAGTAATTAATTGCTTAATTGTTTTGAAAGGACAAGCACTAGAAAGTATGACTTTTCATGGACACTTTGCTGCAATGGTACATTAATTATAGCTGAATTTCAATGGGTCTCCTGTGGGAACACAGGACATTCGCATTAGTACCAGACAAGTTTACTGTGGTCATAGCTTTTATAACAAATGCTTAATGCTAAATTAAAGCACCATTAGGCTCTTGGTCTCAAATCTTGTCCAGAAATCTTAATAATATTTTTCTCTGCTAAGTATTTCTTGCATTTAAAAATTAGTATTTCTCACAGTCCGAGGATCTGGCAGCATGTAATTAAAGAAACATACTGAAAAAGACAAACTGGAGAACGTAGGTAGACTAGAATAATCTTCTTTTAGCTGTCAGTTATTTTTCTTTTAAAAGTTTTCACAACAGTAGACACCAGCTTTTGCAAAGTTCAGTGCTTTAGTCCAGCGAAGTCAAGGACCAAGCCTAGGACTCTTGGATAAAAAAGATCCTGATGGACATCACACTACACTAATTCAGCCTGAAGGTAATGGTGCTGAGGAGTAAAACATGACAATGTGAGGTGCAAAGAAATGATGTGATAAAGAAGATGTGTCCATTCATGGAGTCAACTCATTTGTTTTTTCCTGGTTTTATCCTCCAAAATTTACCCTGCTCTTTGTGCTCTAAATTAGTCATACCGGTCTCGCCAGACTGTCAGAATGAAGACGCTGCTCTGCCAAGGAGCTGGGAAAACAAGGCATCTGCACACAACCCAGAACCTCCTTTAGGAAAACCTTTTCAAAAAGAAGAAAATAAGTTTGGGAAAATCTTGTAACGAACATAGGAATATTTTGATTGCTCACTGGTTTTTAAGCTTGTGAGGGGTCCCGAAACTATCACACAATTATCCACGGTCCTGTCCTGCTCATTCCCAGATGTTATCTGCAAACACAAGGCCTGATATTTTCTTCCTAATGTAGCAAGAAGGAGAATCTCTCCCTCTAAAGAAAATGCATCTGGATGGAAGAAGATGAGATTTTGGGGTGTACTGGCAAAGCACATAGGACCCAGGACTCACCCCTCAATGTGGTATCCATGTTTTGGTCTGGCTGCTCCTAAACGTCACCCACGACAGGACAGGCAGCCTCCAGAAGAGCTAAGACCAGCAAAGACTGCAGCCGCAAGTCAGCACCTCCCTTTGCAGCATTCAGTCAGGGGCTTGCTTCACAAGCAGATGTTCAGCAGGATAAGTTTGGACAGGCTACTATAGATAGTTAGATAAATCCATTCCTCTCCACCTCCTAAGAAAGAAAAAGCCACGAGAATAACCAGAGACTCTTCTGAACTCCTGAAGCAATTACACAATTTGAGTTTACATTTCCCGTGCCTTACAAATCTCTTCAGACAACATGTGTTCCACCCATATCTTTTATCTGGAAAAGCTCTCCAATACTTTCCTTACAGCACATCATTTTTTTTTTTTTTTTTTCAGCCACCAGCACTGTTCTGCAAAGCTGTCATGGTTTAACCCCGGCCAGCAACTAAGCACCACGCAGCCACTCACTCACTCCCCCCGACACCCATTGGGATGGGGGAGAAAATTGGGAAAAGAAGTAAAACTCACAGGTTGAGATAAGAATGGTTTAATAGAACAGAAAAGAAGAAACTAATAATGATAATCATAATGCTAGCAAAATGACAACAGCAATAATAAAAGGATTGGAATGTACAAATGATCCGCAGTGCAATTGCTCACCACCCGCCGATAGAGACCCAGCTAGTCCCCAAGTGGCGATTGCCCCACCCCCACTCTCCCCAGTTCCTATACTAGATGTGACGTCCCATGGTATGGAATACACTGTTGGCCAGTTTGGGTCAGCTGCCCTGGCTGTGTCCTGTGCCAACTTCTTGTTCCCCTCCAGCTTTCTCGCTGGCTGGGCATGAGAAGCTGAAAAATCCTTGACTTTAGACTAAACACTACTTAGCAACAGCTGAGAACATCAGTGTTATCAACATTCTTCGCATACTGAACTCAAAACATAGCACCATACCAGCTACTAGGAAGACAATTAACTCTATCCCAGCTGAAACCAGGACAAAAGCCTTGTTGAAGTGGACACCTCCACAGAGAGCAGACCCTCCCCACTGAAACACTGGCAGGAATTTTAATAGCTGTTTTGAAAACCTCCTTTTGAAGCATACACTGTACTTCTGTTTGGTAAATACTTGCTTTTCTTCTCCAAGGCATAACAAGTAATTACTGACATTTTCTTTTAAGCTTGATTCAGAACCCAGGATGAGTAGCCCATCTAAACAGTTTTCAAGTGTTATACATTACATATCTTGACACACAAACAAAGAAGCATCCAGGCTGAGATTCCTCCCTATCATAACCTGAAGGAGAATTGCGGAGGGTAATGCAGCATCTGTGTGAGCAGCTAAGCCCTTGCTGAGGGTCCTTTGTACTGCAGAGCCGCTGCAGCACAAGAGGAGGTTGGCAGAGGTGGCCAGGACACAGTAACGAGGCCCCATAGTAATGAGGCTGTGCTGCTGTTTCGGCGGTCAGCCCGTGTGCTTCCAGACAGCTGACTTCTCTCTCTTCTGCAAAATATTCACAAATTCTGTATTTTCGTAAGGAGAGAACCAATTCTTAAGTTACAGTTTAAGGCTCTAACTTAGAAGTGACAAAACCTGATTTCCACTCCAACTGGGAATTGACCAATATTTTGCTAAATCTGCTACTTGTATGCAAACGGCCCAGAAGTATAAGGGCAGATTATTTCTAACTCTTGCTGGAATGAAAGAAACTGGCCCTGATCCGTGTCTGTTCCCCTACATGTCCTCCCTTTCTTCTACATAAAGACCTACCAAAAAGCAAAAAGGGATTTTTTAGTTGATATGTCAATTTAACATCAGGGACCTGCCTTCCTCGTATTTCCAGAGGGGAGAAATTTAGCTCTATAGGTTTTTGCACAAATCAATTCTCTGACTGAGAGATTTCCACCAGCCACTGACAGGCCAGTAGTCCAGAGCTGTTGTTAGCACTGACATCAACCATTTCCTGGGTGTAACCAACATAATGCATCAAGGTTATACAGTTGGTGTCAAAACTATAATCCATGAGGGTCCAAAGATCCATAATTTAACCAGCAAGTCTGTCACGCAAATACTTTCCTACCATTTCAATTCAGCCTCAAGTAATCCCTAGCTACTTCTGCCATTGTTTCCCACTTATTGATATTCCCTTGTTCTTTGTCTGCTACTTCTCTTTTTCCTTAATACTTTCTTCAAAGTGGCTGCTGCAAACCCAAGCAGAGCTGCCTCCACTGCTGTAAGAAGCCCCTCCTATTGCTAGTGAAACAGCTCAGGGAACTATGTAAATTTATTTTTTCCATTTCTGTATTATGAATGTAGCAGAACTGTAACCTTCAGTGCCAATTAGAATGTCTTTTTCTAGGAGAAAATTTTGGAGTATCAAAAACACTGACTTAAGGTTCATTTCAGCTTCCTAAATATAGGAGTCCAGCTTCTTTTGAAATGGCCCCAAGATATCCAAAGAATATCTTATCAGCCATTAAAAGACATATATATTTATATTGAGATATATAGATAGATAGATAGGTAGATAGATAGATACATAAGGCATTCTTAGCCCGATAATATTAAACTGGAAAAATCCCAGCAGAGGAACAGAAAGGGTGGGAGAGCAGACTCTGGCTACTCAGAGTCATTTTAAATTGCAAGAGCAAGCCTGCCCCTAAAAGATGCAGCAGAACAACACAGCTGGAGGAGCGGTGGCACAGAACTTCTCTCTTCCAAGTCCAGTCAGTGTTTTGGCAATATGAATAATGAGGATTTGATCCCCTGGCATGTGCTATTCTGCCTAGATCCATGGTTCATTAGTTACCTACAAGGAACATAGGTACATTTTATCAATTTCCTTTTAGCTTTATATGCCATATGTTCCCCAAATAATTAAATCATTACAATTGAACTAAGGCATCTATGCACAGCCTGGAAGAGAGAGAGAGAGGGTGAAAAGGCTTAGAGGGTCTCAGCACTGGCTTTGAGGATGATTAGGCCATGAAATCCTCCTCTCAGGGAGGATTAATTGCGAGATTGGACCTTGGTGTGTGCTTTAGGAGATCCATTACGGAAGTACTGACTGGATTTAGGCTAAAGATCAGGTTGGGTTACAAAGAAGATAGACATCATCCCCCAGTTACTCAACCAGGACTGCAGGTACTGGTTTATAAACAAGTTTCACTAAAGTGTAATCTTTTCCCTTTTAACCATGTAAAAGCAGTCATGATTAATGTTCTTATCACACAGAACACCTTGCCTTTGATGAATATGCCTATCCATGGGGTTCTCTAATGTTAATAACAGAGATCAACGCATAGGATTTTTGTCGGGGTTTCCTTTTTTTTTCAGTTGAGGGGGAAGGAGTGATAGATTCCTAAACACCAAAGGTCCTGGAACTTCATTTTTTTCCAAACTTACCAAATAGGAATGTTAAAAGCCATGAGCAGACTGTTCCTGGCTGACTGGCAGCTTGAAGCTGTAGTGCTGTCATCTCCTCCATGAAATCACACATGTGTTTGTGGAGGTCCATTCAGATCTCTGAAATTTACAGGACACGTTCTCTGTGATTTAAACTTTATTTCATGAGTTTATTAAGAAATATAATAAACAAACATGACAAACAGGGGCTCAATACCCTTTTGCCCAGACTAGTCTATCACATTAATTCACTTATTCACCATTCAAGTTATAAGGTTTCATAACTTATAACCTGTAACTCTTAATATTGTGCACCTATAAGCAAATGAAAACAATTAGTTACCTAGCCGACGGTGAGAGTGCTCATCCTTCCCCCTTCGTCATGGTGCAGATGTCCTCTGTATTGCACTGGGAAGCATGAAAGCCTCAGCAGTCTAGCTACTGTTGGATCCGCTTCAAAAACTTTTGGTGTAAGTTGATGTTTTACACCCTCCAGCTTGGAGGTTTGGTCTATACCATTTCCATAAGTTAGTGGATTCTGAGGAAACTGCCAGACAAAAGATAATGGCTACAGGAGACAGAAGTTTGAAGGTCATCATGGCAGCACAATGGCCCTTCAAGTCTTCCTGGCCACTTGTCCTGCCTACTTAGTGCTCTCACTTTGACCTCATGGCGCTGCTCCCAGCATACATCAGGCCTTAGCATGAGCCGCGTTAGCCAAAATCTAAGCAGGAGCTGAGTGAACAGTCACACATGTCTAACATGGGATTGCCATTTACTTATTGCTCAATTTCAGACAAAATATGCTTCTTAGCAGTCAGGACATCACTGCATTTTACTCACCTAGTGCACAGTGCTGAAATGTCTTGTAGCAGCATTATCCTAGCAGCACCTCCATATTTACCGATATAGCAAGGTCGTTATTGAAATACATACAGAAGCCTTATCATTTCCCAAACTGACTTTCTGCCAGACACCCAAAGTAAAGTTGGTGTTTTGCAGATCGTTACGGACTGATTGCTTGTTTAATCCTTCCATTTCAAATGCTTACCCAGTGACACCCATTTGCTACCTCACCTTTAAACCACCTCACAGCTCTCATGTTAGCCCTCTTCTGCTTCTCCACCAACAACCACTTCTTCACACATTATGAGTGCTGTGCAGTAGATTCCATTTTAAGACTGACAGACTTTGGCCCTGGCTAGGAGACATCTAGACAAACTTCAAGCATCTCTGGACATAATATGACTAGGCTGAGCCTCGGTCTCTGCAATCACAAATGTTTCTTTCTAGTCATGTCACAAGAATAATCTTCCTCCTGCTGTTCAAACTGACAATTCTCTTCTAACGCTTTAGTCATTTTATTGTTTATTTTTTATTATTATATGCAGTCACAGCTTGCTTGTCATGATATACGGCAGACAACTGCTATAGAGAATCCCCATCTCAATCAGCATCAAGACCTAAATTTTCTGCTAAAGCAATTCAGAGTGAATTTTTAATCTGTCCCAGCAAGTAACCAAGTTGTAGCCCTGCTACCTTTAAAGTTAGTCAAATTGCCAATATATGACAAGAGTATCCTGCTGATTCAGGCTCTGCAAAAGATACTTCTGAGTCTTTGCTTTCTTTCTCCCTAAATAAACCCAGTAAATCCCCAGATATAAGAGCCTTGGAGCAAGGCAAAACTGAGAAGAATCTCCTAAACATTACTAAGTCTATCAAGCTTGAGTTTTGCATCACTTCTGCTGTAGAGCTATGCTATGTGTCCTTAAAAGGACTAAACAGACAAAAAATTGGCTTTTGCCCAGCACCCAGAGAAAGTCTAGCCCCAGGCAGTCCTAACATTTCACATAGTCCTGGCACCAGTGAACAAGGAATCTAAATCTTAAAACACTTTTTTTATTAACTGGATGTGCAAGGGACAGACATAAATTCAGGTTTTAAGGCTGGCTACACTACAGCATTCAGTTTATTATCTTAGGCATGAAGACTGAACCGAACCACAGACACTGTGCAGAGCGATGTGGAGCTTGGGTCCGGCCCAATAGCCAAATGAGCCAGAGGCTAATGGTGAGAAGAAAAATGAGACTGACCCTTCTTCAAAGCCTTTACTTTCTTGAAAAACCCCAAAGTCACAGATTGGGATCAGTAATTAATATAGTTTGCCTGACTGCTGTCTCTGTGGTGAAGTGCTCTTCACAGGAATTGTAGGAGAGAGGAGTCCTGTCCCAAGGACAAGGCTGCCTGTGAGTCACTGGACACAGAAGTGCTTAAATGGAGAGAAAAAGAGAACAAACAGGCTGGTTTGAATTCTGAATCCTTTCTCAGTACTTACAGATGACTGACAGGCCTCTTGGCAAAGCCGGTTTTGAGGACTGTTCAGCTCTTAGATGCTGTGAGATGGCCCATGCTGACCTGTGAGCAAGTACAGGACAATTTCTAAGCAACTTCATGGTTTCCCTCACATGTCAGGTAAAAATTCATTATCTTTCTTTGTACTTAGTTTTAGGCTTCTGATTCCAGCAATAAAAACTTTTGTGATACAAATCTAATCTCTACAGAAACTTTAAAAAACTTAATCCATCAAACTCTCCAAACCTTTTCTCTTTCCTGCAGTCAGCATACTGGAAACATGGTTCAATTCCCATCAATGCTAGTGGGAAGACTTCACAGCTTGCTTCCACACTATTTAAAAACAACAATAGTTCTACAATTTCAGGAGTGGATTCCTAGCATTTAATACTTAAACAGCAGTACACTGCTACAAGAAGAACTGTTAGCCCTTCTTGTTGTGAAAGCTACTGCCCATTACAAGTTACTGAAAGCAGCCTTGCAAGGTAGCTAAACCATACCTGCTCGAACTCAAACTTTACAGGCTATTTTGGCCAAGTGAAGAAATACTACATTGTCCTTTTCCTTAAGAGATCTTGCTCCTATGCATAAGAGAATCAGAAAATTTGGCCAGAGGCAAACACATAATAAAGGAAGCCTTAAACACCAAGTTTTGGGGGAACTAGTTCAGTTAAATAACACCAAGAAAGTGTAGCAATTAGCCGGTTGTAAAATAGAAAGGGGTGAAATACCTTTAACGTATGGAAGTGTAGTTACATAAAAGACAGGGTTTTTGCAGACTAATTTAGTCTCCCTCAGATAGCAGTGTTAGCCACAAAAATCTTAAGGAAGTATAATATTGAAGATGAAAGTGCAGTTACATACAGCTGCACTTCAGAAACCACTAATGACACTTAACAAGAAGAGCAAAATAGTGTTGTGTGTGTGCCAAGCTCTTTCTAAAAAGAAAAAAAAAAGTAATTGAAAAATCTTGTGCACTGAGCTTTAAAAACTGAGTTTGCCCAAGTTCATCACATAACCAGGTAATATCACTATATGTTACAACCCAAGATCTAATCTTGCAGAATCCTGTTTACTTGTGGCCTGGGACTAATGAATTCTCACTGCCTCTGTGTGCGCATGCCTTGCTAATCATCCTCTCCACAGGCAGAGGAAAGCTATCCTTTCCTGGATAAATCCAGCAAATCCCCTGATGGATGCTTTTTACTGCTATTTTAACAGAGACTCTTTAATGTGACAGATGCGACTTGAAGCTTCTTTTATGTTGGTGTTTTAGTTTCCCCTTCCACCATCTAACAGGGTCTGATGAAATAAGCTGAGAAGCACAGATTGAATCTTTGAACCTACAGTGATGAACTGTTTCAAAGCTCCCTCAAAGCACACACCTGGGTTAAGATCTTCTTTTGTAGTTCATTCCTACTTCCGAACATCAATTCCTCCCAATCACGCAGTCTGTACATGCAGTATAACTTGCCAAGTCCTGTTAAAGCAGATACCGGTATCATAGAGTCTCCTAAAGGCAAGAATATAGTATTGCCCAAAGCATAGTGTGAAAAATCCATCTAGCACATTGCAGGTACACTTAGGAATTAAATCAGCAAATGATCAAGCAGTATAAATGCATACTGTTGTCTTTTTAATTTATCGCAAAGGGAGAAAAAAGCTTCATTCATTTGCACAAATATTTGGAAGAATTCTCAGACCAAGGCTCTTCATTGACAGAGTACAGACACAGCAGCCCCACTCCTACATGTATTCAAGCATGAACAGTCCAGCTCTAAAAATAGACCTGCATAAATCATTCCTGCTACTTGACAAAAATTTATTCCTGTCCTGGAAATTGATGCAAAAGTCCAAATAGTTTTCTTTTAGAGAGAAGGAAAGAAGTACAAGTTTTCATTGTCCCCATCTAAAACAAAATTGGGTGCAAAGCACCAGCTTGTATCAAAATAGGTGGCTAACTTCAGCAAAGAGGCTGCTGGAGGATTCAATGGGAAATGAGCAATATAAGCTATACGGACATTTCAGATTGTGATTTTTTTAAAGCAGATCTAAAGTCTTCAATGCACCAGTGTTTGCTGTACTGCTGTATCACTAGAAAAAACACTGGCCATGGTTTGTGAAAATTAAAAATGTTTTTTAAATGAAATAATAAAGTAAAAATTGTTCTTCTGAGCAGGTGAAGAGAGACAAAACCTGAAACCAAGTCTTTCTGGGACGACAGAATTTTGTACAGCCTCAAGAACACATCCAAACAAATTTCAAAATAAGGATACCTGATTCCCAGAATCATGGAAAGTAGGAAATCAACAGCTTCAAGACTGAAATGCTACTCGTGACAAACTTGGAGATGAACAAGAACTAGTTTTTATAGGCCTTTAATGCAATAAACCAGGCATTCTGTTACCATGTATCCCTGTAATACAATACTGCCATTGCTGGCTGCAGGCCATAAGCCTTATACTTAATTTGCAAGTCCTCAGGACTGAGGCTTGTCAGTCTACCTGTCTGAACTGTTCTTGACCTGCCTGCAGATTTGTTTCACCTGGTTTAGTGGTGACAGCAATTTTGCTGGTTCATTTTACTTTTTTCATATGGTACAACCATAGCATTATATAAGTAGCAGTAACAAGGCTGTATTTTCTATACAATGAGATTTTTACAGTTCTAATGTAATGATGTAGTGTATAGAAATAGAGACATGGTACAATAGCGGGGGTTCAGCAGTGGAGACACAGGATGTGGTGCAAAGGAGCACAGGCATGGAGTGAGAAGAGGTACGGCAGAGACTTGGCACTGATACCCCATGGGTATAAGAAACTTACCAACAGTCAGTTAAAGAAATACCTGGAGCCAGGAAAAAATGGATTTAGGGGTAATAAAGAGAACAAAGAATTTTGTAATGGGCATCACAAATTCAGACACAACATGGAGATGCAGACCAATGAAGAAAGAGCAAAGGTGAAAAAGTCTGTCAGCAAGCAAAGAAAAATGATCCCAGGTGAAACCTAGACAAAAAAGAGAAAAAAACCACATCATAGTCCTCCTAGTGAAGGACCCCAGATACTGGAGAAAAAGAGGGACGATGTATGTAACACCAGGAAAAGGGATACAAATGAAGAATTCAAGCTTAATTCTTCCCCCCCCCCCCCAACAATTAAATCTGGACTAACAATGATTAGACTCTAAATTATATTAATAATAAATTCTTGGCTTTGTATAAGGTGCACTACCTCTTTGCCATACACAAGATTTTAAACACAACAATAACAAGTCAAGTTTTTTGTTCATTCAGGCATATCATAAGCATATGCAATAGGAAAGTTTAGGCAAAGGTGGTGACTGACTATTTTTATATAGAGAGGTACACAATGCTGAAGACCTCCTGCCAGAGATAAACCTCTGAAGGCTGTAATAATAAAGTGTGTTGCAGTGAGATGTTTGAAGGAAAAAACAGCCCTGGAAAATCAAAGCACACAGTTGTGCAGGACAGAAAAGCAGCATGACCCCCTTGCTTACTTTTGCCTGTGACACTATCAGACATCCTGGCTTGTAGGCAGTGCTGTCACTAGTAAAAGACTATTCTGAATTTGGCAGCAGCCAGTGTTGGGAAGGGTAGCCTCATGCAACAGCATCAGCCTTCACCTACCCTTTCTGTCTCTCTGGGACAAAAGAGTCTCCAAGGCTTTTCCTCCTCTCTCCCTTCTCACATAAGAGGCCTCCTGCACACCTTCTACCTAAACCTCCCCTTCTCATGGCAGCGACAAAGCTGTGTACACATCATTGACAATAGCTTTGTGTATCTGACTTTGCTCTTCAAGACACAATAATTTTCTGATCTAGAAAGGAATCTACAGCTATGCTTAGGCAACAAAACTGTGTTTATGTATTTCCTTAATTCCATTTTCTTAGTATTTTAACTTGTAAGTCTGAAACAGAGAGATTAAATTTGGAAAAAATATGTTGCCATAACAACATTTTCCCCAGACAAATTCATTTAAATAGGGGAGAACTGGGGAGAACAAAGAACAACCTGCAGATAATTCCTTTAATTCCAAACCAAAACAACCTATTCTAGGATGATCCTGTCTGCACAGTCCCAAATTTAGCAGCAGTTAATCCACTGCAGTTGAGTTGCATCAGCTTCCATTTCTATCTTTGATTACATCCCTTTTTTTAATAATGCATTTATTTGTTAGCCCAAACACAGCACCACAGTCTAATTTGGCCTGTTCTTTGGACTTTCCGTACTCTGTTTTCCTATCTGGCATATTCTATATTTGCTGTAGCACACTATCATTAATTAAAGCCTCTGTGGGAAACAGCTTCTAGACTACGCCCTGTACAAACCATTTCACCTTTATGTGAATTGAATGATAACATCTAGAGTGAATATGCCCTGCAAATATGCCCTGCTGATAACTTAATGGGTTTATCGAGTAATCACTGTGGACCATACAGAGTGTACATAATAGATATGGAAATGAGTAGAGGAAAAGAAGCAGAAGCTGTGTGTTTTATATGTTCCATTTAAATGATGTTAGATAGCTGGTATTTAAATAGAAGCAGTTTTATTGTACAAAGTCCTTAGCAGTTTGCTGTAGTTTTTTGAAGCTTTGCAGATTCACACAAAATGCACTGCTGCAACAAATGATGGCATGCATATTCTCTCCAGGTCCAGAGTTGTTAAATTCACACCACCTTCATTACACTACATGCACAAGACACACACTTCCCCTTTTCTCTCTGCTAACTCAGTTGCAGTGTAAAGGCTGCCTACTCTCCAGAGCAATTATCCCTTTCATGACACAATCAGGCCAAGAACTTCCTAATTATATCTTATTATTGTGGTCTTCCTCCATTTTCAGGTTTGTTTCTTCTCTCTCCTATATCCCTTTCCTGGTTTTCCTGTAGGATTCCCAAAATACCAGGCAAGAATCAGAAGCCATAGAGGACAGAGCAAAGAAAACGAGCAAGTTTGGAATAAACTGTAGAATACAATAATAAGTACATTAAAATTCCCATTGCATACAGTGAAGGCTACACCAACAGCATTAACTGAGAAGGAACGTGCAGTGTTTCCTGCTCTATAGGTCCATGTACATGCCAAAGCCTGGGGGCCTTAGCTGTTTCTTAACTCTCCTCTTCACAAATTCTAATCCTGAACAGGAGCAATGAAACAGTTTCCAGGAGCCTACTGTAATCCATCACCCCACTATTTCTTCTTTTTCATTTGTATACAGAACAAAGAGCTGCCAGAGGCCAACAGATTCCTGCCTAGAAGGGCTCTTGACCAATACCTGCACAAGCTGCAAGTGTCATTAACAAGACTACTCTCCTGGGTTTCAGCATATTTAGAGTATAGATAGCACGCAATATATTTTTTCCACTAGAAGGACAGTGCCTTCATGAAGGCAGTCATGTATCGGACATGCACTTAAGTTGCTTGTTGCTGCCATTTAAATATTTTGACATTAACTTGCGAAAATGTTGAGATGCTATTAAAATGTGCGTGAAGCCCAAAGTTACCTATATATATGTATATAAATCAGTATACTGAAGCAGTGTACTGAACACACATCATCGGTGTTTGCTGTGGTTTTAGGATTTACTATCAAATTATTTGATTAAAGCCTGAGCCATATATTCAGACTACAGAATTCAAATTAACACTGAAGACATTGTCTTTTATAAAGTTGCCAAACAATAGCAAGTCCACCACCCTCTCTGATAGGCTGTTTAAATGTTTAATTATCCTGCTAGAGATTTGCATCTTATTTTAATATTGAAATTGTCAAATTTCAGCTTCTACCCACTGAATCTCATTATCCCTTTGTCTTATAATTTCCATAATATCTCTTTTCTGCCTTAGTACACGTCACCCCTCAGCCTCCTCTCATAATACAAATAACTGAGCTTCTTGGGCCTGTTTTCCAGCCTCACGATTTTTTTTGTAGCCTTTCTTTTAACACTCTCTAGCACTGCAAGTTTGCTCCAGGCATTTCTTGGAATTACAGAAATCATTTAGTAGGGGTTTTAACATGCAGCAACGTGATGTCACCGCACCCTTTTCTGGGCAAGGACTTATTTTTCTTAGACCTACAGTGGTTCACTGAAAGCTTATATAGGAATTCTTCTCTTTGGTCATCCTAACCTTGGTTTGCATGTCTGGTCTCCAGAGTAACTCTTCACTCTCAGATATATGTCAAGGACAGATGGTGGAATAACGGTGGTGAAGTTCACCAGGTACAATGAAGACATTCTAGTGCCGATTCTCCAGGTAATGCAAGGCAGGACCACAAAGTGAAGGAACTCTTCCCTCCTCCTAAACCCCAAGCAAGGTGTCCACTATGGCTTTGCATTTGTTATTATCAAATGAAGTTGGTATTTTGTGATTATTCAAACAAGAAATTAATCTCTAACAGTAATCTCATCATCTCCCATCTTGTTTCTTCTATAAAATCTCTACAGTTCAGTTTGCAGAACTGTACCCTCACAGGTTAAGGCAGGAACAATAACTGGGCCAAAAACTAATTCTTGAGACCCCAGCAGTAACATTCCTACTCATAGGTATAACCTGATAAGGACCTATGAGTGAGATCACAAATGGCCTTAATTTTAACTATACATACAGGCTTTCATAGTACTGAATTACTGTAAGCAATGATGCATGTCTACAGAAAGCTGAATATATGACTAGTTTCTCCCCTTAGTTTTCCCTTAAGACTACATACTTTAGGTGAAGTTGGTTTGTGTGAATATAATGAGAATCCATAAAGAAAAATACTGCCTGACCTTATATGGCTGTTCTTTATGTTGGAAGAAACACAAGAATTCTGGCCATGTAAAAATATAACCTCAGAATAAAAACGGGTGCAGTGTCTCTGAGGGAAAAAAGGTAGAGGAGGCAAAAGGGACAGAACAAATGCATCTGCTACACACACCTTCAGTGAACTCCAAGAGAAAAAAAGGAGACTGTTGAATTGTGTATAAAAAGGGAGTGCTTGGAAATATAAGTACAGTACACAGAGACCAAAGCCCATTCCAGTTTCATACACTAGATAAGCTCAAGAAGTATTTGTATAAGTAAATGTTTCATATTCAGAGAAAATGAAGGAGGTTAACTTCATTAGCAATTGATTAACATTCATAGTACAGCAGTAAAAGCAAAGTGTAGGATGTAAGAAATAACCAGAGGAGGTACTGTGAGCCCTAAACTTCTCTTTTCAAGCTAAGTGATTATTGAGGTAGATCTTAATCGAGGAAACTTGAAGAGTATAACTACCAGAGACAATGTGAAAGTACTTAATCAACTACACAAGAGAATTAAGAAAAGAGGATCACAGTGAGAAACATATGCAGAAAACAGTGGCTCTTCCATAATACTGTTTTCTGGCCCAGATTTAATCATCTGACAGCAAGAACTTTTAGGGCACTGGGTTGCAAGGATCCAGTAGTCTTTGCAGAAATAACTGTCTAGCTATTTGGTATTTGGAATGATCAGAAGAGGATGGATGGTCAGCTAGTCAAAGCCAAGTTTTACACTGAACTAAACCTTGCTGAATGAATGCCAAAACAAGCTCTGAATCTATTGGCCACTCAGCAGTTTAGGTAAATCTATGCTCCACTGTCAATGATACTTACACTTTTTGCCTCAAATGGACACCGCATTTGTATAGATGTGCTCTGATTACACCTCTTTATTACAGACTGGTTTCTGAAGTCTGGAGAGTTCAACCTGTCTGAAAATTTGCTAGCCAAGCAGAATTTTTGATGCAGTTTATTTCCTCTCAAATCCCATGGCAAATCCCAAGCTTCCAACTTGCAACAGTCGAAACATAGAAATGGTACAGACACTTCTCTGACCATTGAACTGGAACAGGTACTGGTAAGGGATATATGTATTTAGGCAACAATAAAATAAACAAACAAAAAACCACAAACAAAATCCCAGCACATAGTAGTACAGGAAGTTTGCAGCAAAAGAATCGTATCTGAACCTTGATTTAGTCATTCTTCATGCCCAGTGGAAGCAGATTTGTGAAACCATATGAAACTGCAAAGTCTAGAGGGCAATGCTTGTCCAAAAGGACACAGGGAATGCTTACAGCCACACACAAATTTGGCTAATACTGTTAACACATACTACTAAAGCAAACACCCAGCTGATATTGACTGACAAAATTGAAAAAAAAACATTGTGTTTTTTGTAATTTAGCAATGTTAAATGTTGTCTCACTTTAGTAAACAGTCCACTATGTTGCAATCCTTTTACATAAAGCCATTAGACTGGAAATACTATGGAATAGACATTTAACTGCTAATGTCCAGATCTGTGGAACATTTTAAGGCATTATTTAATGTCTAGTGAAAAGTGAATTGGGAGATATTTTAATCACTCCTTAGTTATAGCAAGACTATATCAGCAAAGCAGTGAATCTAAAGCAGGTTCTTTGCAACAGCAGTCCACCAACACAGATTCTGGCACTGTCTTCTTAGGCACTGCTACCCAAAACCCTGCCATACCCTGCCCATACCACACCTCAGCCTGGTTATTGCCAGCCCTCTCCCACAAATGCACAGGGATTATTTGGTTCTGTGCTTTCACGTTGTTCAGTGAAGGGGAAATTCAAATTGTAACTGCTCAGCAGTGGTAATTTCTGATGGAGGAATGATCTGGCACGTAGGGCAAGAAGGGGCTAAACTGGCTGGAAGCAGGGATGCCAGAGACAGAGCAACTCCTCGCGAGGGAGTGAAGTTCCCCTGGGTGATGAGGTAAGAAACAGCCTCAGCATTGCCTTGTAGCCATCCTGGAATGGGAGTGCTCAGCGGCCACCACTGGGCACCAGAGCTGCACTGGGGGGTGCACCCAGGGCCGGGCTGAGGAGCCCCATGCAGCCACTCTTGGGATGGGTGCTGGTGCAAGTGGATACAAGGCATAGGCTCCTGAGGCATCTTTGCAGACTCCATGTAGAACCATGTATTTTGGTAGGACTCTGCCCAATGCATTGTTCATTAATTTTTTCTTTTCTCTTTAAGCACAAATGTGTCTCACCTTGAGGGGTACCATAAAAATTCCTCAACACTCAGAAACTGGGAACTGGAGGATTAGAAAAACTAAATAGATCTTTGTTCATGTTACCAACAGAAAAACTTATGCCTATTTTACCTCTAGGACTCAGTCTTCCCTCCCTAATCCCTGTCCCCAGCAAAAAATTAGTATTTCTTTCACTAAACTTAACCTGCATTTTGTGACATTTTGTAATATTTACTCCCAGCATCACGTATTTTTAGGCAAGCATGAGACATCTCTTAGAGAAAAATCTAAGTAGAGCTCAGCCTCTTGATGAGCCTCCAGGATTCTTTGCAGCATGTTTGTTAGCACTTCTTAAACCATCAGCACTTGTCTACTTTGAACAAAATCCCCACCTAGGATAGCTGTATTCCCTAATGGCAGAATATTTCTAGCCCTGGCCATTCTGTGGCTTTAGACTTAATTATCTCCTTTAAGGACTGCTCCTCAGCAGTCATACACTACCTTTCCTCTGTAAAGCTGGCAAATAAAGATGTGCTTTCTCATATATAACCTAATCCTGAGCCTAGATGAACTGCACATCTTTCAAATGCTCAGTTCATGCGCCCTCCTCTACCGAGTCTCCCAGAGGTTTGTATTCAAGTTTCAAGTTTCCCTTTGCAACTTACTGGGGTTTTGGTTTTAACAGTTCTACTTGCCATAGAACCTAAGCAGTTTCTGAACTGCCTTATGTGACGTGTAAACTGGTGGCCTCCATTCTCAGCCCCACCGCAGTGAAAGGACGGCAGCAATACTTTTCTGAGAAATGCATTTCTCCTCAGCCAAGTTCTGCACTTACTGAAGTCCTAAGCCAAGCTTACCCAGATAGTTAAACTACTAATAAAAGGGAGTAATAACTGTAAATAAGCAGGACTGAATGAGTGAACATGGCTCACAGCTGACATATTTCACGTTACCACAAGAAAGAAGATAGCTCCATACATTTCAGTCAGCAAGAATTTATAGAGGTCTTTGCCTTCTGTTCATGAAGATTTGTGGTCAATGAGTTTCACTAAAGGTGTGTTGAAATTCCACACCAAGCTACAAATACTGTTGATTTGTCCACTAGCTAACCAAAAATCTCCTTTTCTCCTGCTGGAGTTTTAACAGTTATTACAAATTTGGCTGATTTGCACCAGCCCCCCACACGCTTTAAAAACACTTCTTGCACTTTATCAGCACGTGGTGTTTTCAGATACTGCTTCAACAAAGACAGTCATTACTGAACGGAGGAGTGCACTACATTTTGTTCATTTGTACATTTGTTCATAAATGGTAGTAACAGACAGCAATAAAATTCCAAACAAAACTTACTATGCCATCTTTTTGAGCAGCTAAAGCCTAACAAAATCCAAGTTAAAAGTTGTTCTTCCAAGCAACAAGATACAGTTTAAAGGAAGCTGGGGAAAAATGCTTTGGCTACACACTTTCAAAAGCCAGCTTCCAAAAGAAGGTCCAACTAACACATTAGACATACATAATTTAAAATGTTAAAAACCTAGAAACAGAATGCTGTTCTGGAACACAGCAGTTCAAAAATATAATGAATAATGACAAAGAGATGAGTTGGTGGTAAACACACACACACTCAAACCACAAAAATCAAACAGCACCAATTTCTTAAAATCTGTACACCAGCTAAATATACGGTACAAAGGGTGTGAAATATGTATGGTCTATGAAAGTCACAGCCATCTTAAATCAAGCTCACTCACTTTCATTTCACTCCTTGGTGCCAGTAATTCTATAGGAAGACTTACATGGCAGGAATTTGATTTTTGAAGGACTTCATTATCATTCTTGTGCAAAGAAATGGGAAAAGCTTTTTAAAAATTGTTCTGAAACACTCCTGAACATGGTCTCTCCATTAGGCTTGATTACACAATCCTAATTATGAGAAGGTCTAGATAAATAGTGTTGGCACTAAAGAGAACTCTGGTCTTGTTGTATCACCAGCTCCAGCAGGCAGTCTAGTCCAGATGGTTACAAATACAAATTAAATACTAGACAGAATAAAGTGAGCATAGCAAAACACTTATGGGGGGAAAAAGAAATCAGTCCTTTCTATTGACAATGGAACTAATCGCATTCAGAAGTCACTACAAAGGATGAAGAGTTTAAGATAGTGGCCCATTAAAGCAGTCTATCATTACCTGAAGCAGCTACATGCTACCTAGTTTAACTTTGCTAAGTGTTAGTGGTGGAAAATAAAATAGATCGGTATGCACCACCCTGTGTCTTATTTTATCATCACACTTCCGGGGTACTGTTGTATGGGAGGAAAAGAAACATGGTGGTTTGGTCCATTCAAGAGGCAGAGGTTCAACTGAATACCAATACCAAACCCATACAACAATACCCATACCATACTATACATACCATACAACACAATACATACAATAAATAAATACCACACAAAACACAGTGCAATACCGTACAACCCCATCCAATAGAATAAATACCATACCATATCATACAATAGACACCATACAATACAAAACATGATACAAAATACACACCGTATCATACAATACCATACTGCAATACAATACAGACAATAAACACTATACAATACAAAATACGATACAATACAGACAATACAAAATACACCACACAATACAAAATACACCAGTACATACCATACACGCAGTATAACACAAAATGCAATACATACACTACACCAAACCATACATTACATTAAAGACAACACATAAAATACAAGATAAAATAAGAGACATACAAGACGACATACAAGAAAATATAAAATACAACACAATAAAAAATACAGTAGAAGATAAACAATAATTTACAGACAATACATACCATACCATGAATATCATACACACCACGCCATAAACTACACACATTACATGCAGTACTTTACATTACATGCGTGTATTGCAAATGCAAGCTCTTCCCATTTCTTTGCACAAGAATGATAATGAATTCCTTCAAAAATCAAGTTCCTGCCACGTAAGTCTTCCTATGGCATTACCGGCACCGAGGACTGAAGTGAAAGTGAGTGAGCTTGATTTAAGATGGCTGTGACTTTCATAGGCCATGCACATTTCACAACCTCGATACCATATATTTAGCTGGTGTACAGGTTTTTGAGAATGTAATGTGATACAGGTAAAACCTTACATGTAATACAACACACAACACAACACAAAACACAATATAGACAAGACAAACAATGATTACCAAACCATACCATAAAAAATGCAATACCTGCCACACAGTAAATACCAAACCATATAATACGCCGCCGCCACCTCCATTGCTTTGGCCTGCTTCAGTCTCCCGCCCGGCGCCGCGCAGGCTCCTTCCGCTGCTGCCTCCGCCCCATGCTGGCTCACCCAATCAGCAGCTCCCCCCCGGCTCGGGTCCCGCCCCCTGTTCAGCCGTCGTCTCCTTGGCCTGGGTCCGGGGGGCCGCGCACGCCCCGCACCGCTGCTTCCCGCCTCCGGCGTCCGTGGCAAAGCGTCGAGCCTGCTTTGCGTTGCCCCCATAAGTCAAAATACAACCATTCTAAGGCTGAGGTCCCCGGTGGCACTTAGACAGCCCCTGACACTTCATTCCTGTCCCTGGCTTCCTGGCTTACATACCAGTGCCACGCAGCAGGGTCTTGCTCGCCCTATGGGAATGATGCCCGGCAAAGCGGGATTCCCATTTTCACTCTAGAACATGCAGCTCTCTTTGATTAGGTAGTAACCAGCGAGTTTGAATTCGAGGTGAGGCAAATTCAATCTTTTTTTCTTAAAAGGAAAAGGTCTTGTGCCTCATGCTCAAGGATGCGTGCTAAACAGGTGCAGAGCACCCTTTCTTCCTTATCCCCCTGCATTCCAGAATTGCTCTCTCTAGTCCTACTGTACCACAGGATGTCCTCTATTGGATGCTACCCTTTAATAAGGCAAGCTGACTAGCACCAGCGTACAGAAGAAACAGGCTTATATAGTCTGTCTTGGGGTGAAGGTGTTTTCCTGAAGGAAAGCAAGACATTGATTTCTCACCAAAGAATATTAACAGATTTCACAGTGAAAAATGCAAATCTCAAATGGAGAAAAATCACACAGGAGCAGTCCCAAGATCAGGACCTGGGTCTCAGTCATTTTCAGAGAAGGGCTCTAACCACAAGATCACGGCCAACACTCCTGTTTTCGCATCCTCTCTCAATGCAAATTGGAACTTGCAGCCCGAGTTGGGCATAAGGCTCCTAGTTCTTGGGCGAATGTTCTAGCCATTGTAGTGTCTTGAGAAGGGGGTGAAAGCATCACTGTCTTTGCCAGATTTTAAAAAGTGGCAACTGCTTTCTAAAAGGAGAAAGAAAAAAAAGAAAGAACAGAAAGCAGACCTATCCCCACAACTGTCTTTTCTGGAACTTTCTGAGGACACGAGCAGACTAGGTTGCTAGACACAGCGCAGAACAAATTGCTTGCTTTTCACCCTTTTGACTTGCATAGACGTGCAATTTTTTCCCTCGGGAAACAACAGGAAGCGTCCTGTAAAACTTAGGGCAAACAAAAAGAAATTTGAAAGTGAAGTCCTTTCAGCTGAATTTGTTGCCAGGTGGGTTTCAGCTGTATGTAGGCTCAAGATAGCAGGTGAGATTCTCCACTGATGTTAATCAAAACTAAATGGTAAGAGCGGGTGGCTTCTATCAGCTCAGAAACTAAGACAGTACTTAATAAGTCATTCAGTTTCTGAGGCAGTCACTAGAACTTCTGTGCACTTTGGACACAAATTATTCAATTACAATCCTTTAGTCCAGTCTTGTACCAGACCAGTTGAACTCTAAGGAGGTCGCCACTGACTGGAAGCTGGCCAACGTTATGCCAGTTTACAAGGGCATGAGGGAAGACCAAGGAAACTACAGATCTGTTACTCTAACCTAAGCACCTGGAAAAATGGTGGAGAAGATCCTACTGGGTGTTACTGAAAGGCATTTCAAGGACAATGCGATCATCAGGCACAGTCAACATGACACGATACATACCATACCATACCATACCATACATACGATACAATGCAACACATGCAATATAATACAATACACAAAATACAGCACAATACATACCATGCCATACAACACAACACATACAATACATGCACTATAATGCATACAATAAATACAGTATAAAATACAATACAAAATAAACTACATACAATAGATAGACTACCACACATACCATATCATACAATACATGCAATAAAATACATACCATACAATGCAATACAGACAATACAGTAGATACCACCAAATAAAAAATACAATAAATACCATACCATACAATACACAATACAATACACAATAAAATACCATACATATTATGTGGGATATATTTAATATATTACAAAAAAGAATATGTATATGAATACAGTGAGTACATATTGCATTGATTTCCATGGCAGTTGTGTTAGGCAGCCCTGAAAGCCAGTATATTAGTGGTATGTATAACAATCAGAAAATACCAAAGCATAATACTGTATCATATAAAAGAGCTGAAAAGATGGGAAAATGCAATGAGGGCCGTTGTAGCAGAACACAGTGTTCCTTTCTCTGGGCCTTCTTCCCATTAAGGATTTAAAAATACTCGAGGAAGTTTAGAGAGGAAGAAAAGTGAAATAATAAACTCTCAGGGGCTGATCCATGAATTAAAACTACACGATAATCTGCAAGTCCACACTATACACATCAATAGCAAATATATGTGCACAAAATCTATAGTTTCCATTCCCCAAAAAAGCCTTGGCCACACATGTTTTTTAAAATCCTGGTTGTTTAAAATGTGAACAAGCATATGTCAAAAATGTATATGTAAGCAAAACTATATTGGACAAGAGACTGTAACAGTTAGACAACATACATGGGCTATAAATATTGTCTGGGGCTGAAAGCAATTGTTTAATTTTTTTTTTTCTATAAGAAAAATTAGATTACATTAAAAAGAAAGAATTTAAGCTTCTTTAATCAGATTATGTTTACAAAACTCGAAAATACACAAATTTAGAAAATACAAACAATACTGCTGAGGTGATATTGAAAGGTAATAAAATGGAATAACTTAATATTTGGATGATGGGATTTGGGGGACTGGGAGCCCTAGAGGGCTGCTGCATGCCCCAGCTGATGCCCCAGTCCTGGTTTGGCAATACAAACAGGGGTCTAATCTTTTCCTTAGACCTCCTCTTGCTCTTAACATACTTAATAAAATCCTTTCTTGCCATCTGGCACAACAATAGCCAGTTGCAACTCTAGTGGAGCTTTGGCCTCTCGAGTCTTGTCCCTGCATATGCAAACGTCAGCTCCGTAATCTTCCTGCGAAGCCCAACCTTGCCTCTAGTGATCCTCCAATCTCTGTTTCCTCAGGAGTTCCAAGAGGAGTTCCCTGCCGAGCCAAGCTGGTCTTCGGCCCCGCTTGCTTGCCTTGTGACACGATGGGATGGCCTGCTCCTGTGCTTCTGAACGGTGGCTCTTCAAGACTGACCAGCACTCATGGACCCCTGAGCCCTCAAAAGCAGATTCCCCGGGGACCCTACTAAGGATTCTTGGGCAGCCCTGCCCTGCTGCTTGGGAGTGGGAGGCTGGGAGAGTGCGAGGGACGCGTCGCCTGCTGCAGCACTTGGGTGAAATGACATCGCGGCGCACCCCGAGAAACCCTCCTCCCCTTTGGCTTTCCCGCACTGCCCAGACAGCGTTGGAAAGCATTCCCTGCTGTGGGTTGCTCTTTGGTCGCGAAAAACACACGCGTCCTGGAGAACATCACAGTGTTTATTGTAAGCAGAAGAGGCGGATGCTGAGGGGCTGCAGCAACAGCCTGCGGTTGCGTCGGCGCGGAGGAGCCGGGCGCTTGCCTGCAGTCAGCGGGCTTGGCTGCCGAGAAGTGCTGGGTGCAGGAACCTGCTGGGAGGTGGTGTTGGAGGGCCCCTGCTTCCGTGCACTGTCAGCCCCCACAGGCCTGCTTCTGCCAGCCGAGGGCTGGTTGGTGGTGGGCCGCGGGCGCAGGTTGTAGCGCCGCTGCGGGGACTGGCCGTGGGCCCTCTCCATCGCCATCGTCCTGCGCAGGCGGGCGGGCAAGCCGACCACGTACTCCTCGTAGTCGTCGTCCCCCCGCACGGAGTGCAGCAGCTGGTCCAGAGGCTGCCTGCAGAGTGGGCACTCAGCTACCCTCCTGGCCCACTGCTGGATGCAGGTGAAACAGAAGGAGTGGAGGCAGAAGGCCACGTAAGCTGGCTTCTTCATGTCTCCCAGGCAGATGGGGCACCGGGAGACTGCCGGTTCCTCCACCGGCGCTGCCTGGGGCGGCTGGCTCGTGCCGCCGTCCCTTGCAGCAGAGCTGCTCTCCGCCATGTCTTCCACGGCACCCATCGCTGTTTCCTGCCAAGAGAGGTGTGCAAAGCACTGGAGCT